>NC_090938.1:637309131-637612162 GCF_040938575.1 Ambystoma mexicanum | reverse complement strand
ATAAAAGATGCAGTCAGGAAAGTGCTCCCCGCCATGCAAACGGCACCAGACTCCTCCATCGGGCCCCGGTGCAGCCGCCTCCTCCGGCTCCACACCCAACTCTGCTGCCTCCTCCAGCTGCGGTCCCTGTACCCCAGCCTCCGGCGCCATCTACTCCTCCACAAGATCCGCAGGATACAGACGAGGAGGATCCCGACACGCCATCCTCAGCCAGGTCCTTCCATGAACGTCTTGCTGGCCTGGCGGAGTACCTGGGCCTCCCCCAACCCGAGGTCGAACAGCTGGCAGAGGGGGTTCTGGCTGAAGTCCTCACAAGACGCCCCTCTACCAATATGGGTATTCCACTGCAAACCGATGTAGTCTCTCTGGCCAAGAAGGGTTGGCTCGAGCCCCACTCAGTCCAGCCGGTCAACCGACGCCTGGACGCCAAGTAGGCAGATGGAAGGGGATACACTCAGCCACACTCCTCGGTGATCGCTGCGGTGTCGCTATACCACAAGCCTCAGTCGTCCTCTGCGGCGCTGCTAGGCAAGGAGATTATCTTGGAGGTGTACGGCAAGATCTACTCCGCCTCCTTGCACCTGTGTCGGGCCAACGCAGATGTGCGGGGGCCTCTTCCACTCCTCTACGGACGAAGAGCTGGACAAAAAGAAAAACAGCTCACAAACAGTGAAGTCTTTATCCATTCTTACAAAGACCACTCCCCAAATCGTACACCCAATCTCAGCAGCACTCGGAAAAGGGTTGTACATATAGAGGGTTCTGCGGCTTCCAGGAACGCGGATCCAGGACCGCTCGCCATCTCAGAACGGCGGAAACAACAAAGGGGGACAGGGGAGGGTAAGGGCTTTTTCCAGTCCCCCTCCTCAGCATCGGCCTCCGGGGGAAAGAAGGCATGACACGCCCCTTCGGGTCCACATGTCTCTGGTGGGGGGCAGGCTTGCTCTCCATGCACAATTCTGGCGCCAGAATTTCGCTGACCCCTGGATCCTCTCTGTAGTATCCACGGAGTACCGCCTTCCTATCCCAGCCTCCCCTCCCACAGGTTGGTACAGCAACTCTTTTGGTGGAGATCCGGTCACATGTAGAGAGCCAGGCAGTGAAGGAAGTCCTAGCCTCTCAGCGAGGCTTTGACTTCTACTCCAGGATTTTTGCCATTCAGAAGAACCAGGCGGGCATGAGAGTTGTGCTGGACCTTTCCACCGTCAACCTCGCCCTACCCCTGCAAAAATTCAAGATGGTTACGCCAACTTTTATAGTGGAGACATTGGACAAGGGAAACTAGATGTGCTCCCTTGACCTTAAGGACGCGTACCTACACCTCACGATTTGGCAGCCCCATCGTTCTTTCCTACGGTTCAGGATCATGGGCAACCATTTCAAATACAAAGTCCTTCCATTTGGTCTCCGCTCAGCCCCCAGGGTCTTTACCAGACTCATGAGGGCTGCTACAGCGTTCCTCAGAGCGCAGGGCATCCGCATCTATCCAGACCTCGACAACTGGCTCGTCCGGGCTACATCTCCGGAAGCGGTTCTACACTCTTCCCATGCTCTTATGAATACCCTGCACGACCTGGGCTTCGTGCTCAACCTCAAGAAGTCACAGCTGCTCCCTACGTAGACTGACATTCCTGGGACTCATATGGGACACGTGCTCTGAGAGGGTTTTCCCATCGGAAGACAAAATCTCGCCACCAAGAGGGCCACCACCCACTTCCTAAGCAGAGAGGGGACCTCCGTATGGTGGTACCGACATCTCCTGGGTCTACTAGCGGCAGTCCTGTTAGCCGTGCCGGAACACGAGACTAAGGATGAGAAGTATTCAGCCGCACTTCACGGCCTCATGGAATCAGGAGCGGGGGCTCGCGATCCGAGATCAACGTTCCTCCATCTCTCCACCCGGACCTAACTTGGTGGTCCATGGACTGCAACCTACGGACGGGCAAGCCCTTTCGGCCGCCCTCTCCGCAGGCCACCATCACCAGACTCTCGCTCAAGTGCTGGGGAGCCACCCTGGATGATCTCTCGGTCCTCGGCACCTGGACTCGACAGGAGTAGGAATACCACATCAATTGGCTGGAGCTGAACGCCACCTGGCTAGCGCTCAGAGCATTCCCACTACTCAAGGGAAAGGTTGTCCTCATCCACTAAAACTCCTTGGCCAGCATGTACTACGTCAACAAGCAGGGAGGCACCAGATCCCCTCTGTGAAGGCTGGCGATCAGCTTGTGGGAATGGGCCCGGAAAACGACATTTAACCTCTCGGCAGTCCACCTCCTGGCGGAATCCAACCTGGAGGCGGACAGGCTCAGCAGGCTGGGAGCAGACCATGAGTGCAGCTAAACTGTCGTTTTTCAGATCTTCAACAGGTGGGGTCACCCCCAACTGGATCTCTTTGCCACCTGGCACAACAAGAAGTGTCCCAAGTTCGCATCCTGGCAGTCGGGGCCCCGGCTCTCTGGACGACGCATTTCACCACCAGTGGACCAGCATGAAGGCCTACGCCTTTCGCCCACTCCCCTGTTCCACAGGGTAATTTGCATGATCAAGGAGTCTCACCAATGACTCATTCTGATTGTTCCATGGTGGCCGGCCAGGCCATGGTTTTTGGAGCTCCTCAGCCTCTCGGAGTTGCCCCAATACACCGCCCGACGCGCCCAGCACATCTGGCACAGCAGGGGGGCAGAATCATCCACCTCGCGCCAGGGAAACTAGCCCTCACAGCGTGGTACCCGAGCTGGTAACTCTTTGGCACCTTAGCCTCTCACAGGCCAATCTGGAGATCCTACAGGGCGCCAGGAGCAAGGCCACCAGGGCCCAGTACAAAAGCAAATGGACCAGATTCTGCCACTGGACAGATTCCAGGGGAATCGCCCTCTTGTCCTGCAATTTGGACAATGTGCTCTCTCCTTTTCAGCGCACCTTGCTTATTCGGCGTACAGGTGGACACCTGCCGCACATACCTCGCAACCATTGGGGCTTATAGGAACTCAGGAGGGCATCTTTTCCTCCTCCAACCCCATAGTCTAACATCTGATGGGTCTCACTAGGCTCTACCCGCCCGTCAAGAGACCGCACCCTGTGTGGGACCTTAACATGGTTTTGGGCGCCATGGCGCACAAACCATTCGAACCAATGGCATCCATGGACATTAGGCTGGTCACCTTCAAGACAGCCTTACTAGTCGCTTACCTCTGGTCGCAGAGTGAGCGAGATCCAGGTGTTGGTCTCCTCCGAACCAAATACCACCTTTCACAAGCACAAGGTAGTCATGCGGATGCACCCGGCATGTTTACCCAAGGTTCCATCTGCATTTCACTTGAACGAAGAAATCGTCCTGCATACGTTCTTTCCCGATCCCAAGGATGAAGCACAGAGTGCTGCACTGCCTGGATATCGGGTGTGCCCTAAAATTCTACTTGGACAAGACCAAGAGCTTCTGCAAGTCGGCCGCTCTGTCACCTTCGGAGGCTTGAGGCCATGCTATCGGCCTCTAAGGCCTCCATATCCTGCTGGATGGTCTCTGCCATCAAGGAAGCGTACGAGGGCCAGCACAAGCTGCTCCCAACAAACAGATGCTCACGCAGTCGGGGCCAAGGCAACGCTATAGCATTCCAGCGCCATGTCACTTGGCAAGTCGTAAGCAGGGCGGCCACTTGGGCCTCTCCCTCTGCTTTTTGCAAGCATTACTGTTTGAGTGCTGGCTCTAGATCTGATGCAGCTTTCGGAACAGGCGGTTCTCAGGAACCTAGTTGCTTAAGGAGGGTCTCCTCTCCACCCTGGGGCTACAATCAGTTATTGCCCATACAGTATGGAGGAAAGGGGACTGGATGTAAGAGTAATAAGTTACTCACCGTAGTGACTAATGTACTCTTAGTCCCCTTTCCATACGTCCCACCAACCTCCCCCCTAATAATACTGGTGTCATCCTGCAATGTTAAATCTATTGTCGATGTGTCAATGGGGACTGAAGTGTGGCGCCGGAGGGCGGAGTCAGGGTGGCGCATGCTCCCTGGCCCGCACGCCTCTAAATTTAAAGAGGAAGGTTTTTTCTGGTGAAAAAGGTTCTGTCTCCTGTCCCTTGGAAGGGACGCCATACAGTATGGAGGAAAGGGGACTATGGACTAAGAGTACGTTGGTCACTACAGTGAGTAACTTATAATTTTTTCATAAGAAGAGTGTTGGCTCCTCGTAAGAAATCTGGGGTATAGAGCCAAGTATCCTACATAGACATGAAGACATCGGAAGACCAGTGGACCGATCCTGAGAAGGCCTTAGGACCAACATTAGCTGCAGTCCCGGTGGATCCCTGTCTGGCTACTCATATTGGCAGACCTACATTGTTTTTTTTTTTTTTTTGAATGTATTTTTATTTTATCTCAACCAAGCAACATTACAACGAAACATAAATAAAACACTTCAAACAACAAAGCCAAACGAACAAAAAGTAAGGCACTGCAATCCCCATCCCTCCCCCCTATGAGCCTGTAGAGTGTTCACCATCAGTGTCCGTTCCGTGCGGTGGGGCCTCATCGCTCTCAAGTCCAGCCGAGGCCGATCCCGCACAAAACAGTTCAGCTAACAACAACTTCCATGCCATGAGAGAGCCTATTTCTTCCCCATCGCCTGCCATACTGCCATCTTGCCACGCTGTCGTTTCAGCATCCGCCCATTTTTGGAGATCCCGCCACCAGACCTCCGCTCGCGGCTTGTGACATTTCTTCCACTCCATGGCTATCCTACGTTTGGCAAGCACATAGGCCAGATCTTTAAGTTTATCAACATGTCGAAGCTTACGCGCCCTGGGATACCCTCCCAGCAGACAAGCCCACGCCGAATCCACCTTAAGTGTAATACCCCTTCCTGCCAGCCTCTGCGCCACTTCACCCCAATAAGTTGCAATCACTGGGCACGCCCAGAACATATGTATCATGTCCGCATTCTCTTCGTTACACTTGGGGCACGCCTGGCGCCCACTACCTAGGAATTTGGAAATTCTGAGGGGGGTCATATATGCCCTGTGCGTGATATAGAGCTGTATCTGCTTGAACCTGGCGTTCCTCGATACCTTTTTATGGTACCCCAGGGCGCGCTCCCACATCCCATCCGACATCGGAGCCCCCACCTCTGCATCCCACTCCAGTCTCGGGTACCCTAAATCCTTCCCAACCTTTGTCATCAACATCTCGTACAACCTAGAGACCTCGTGTCCGCCCTCTGATGCGTCATACATCGTCTCCAGCGTGGCATCCGGTTCATCGGCCAAAGTAGTTTCGGGCCACGTGCTCCGGACCTCCCGGGCCACCCTGTGATATGTTACATATTGACCCCTGTGTAGTCCCGACCCTGCCTCCAGTTCATCGAACTCCATCAGGGTCCCCTCCTGCCAGATGTCGCCCATTGTAATCAATCCCACTGACTCCCAATACGTCCGGATAATAGTTCTCAGCTGCCCGTCCTCCTTTGCCAGGGCGATCAGAGGGAACTGCGGCATACACGGCGCGGGGTCACCCATCAGCCGACAGGCACGCCGCAGACCTACATTGTTGCTTTGACCCTCTTGAGTGAACGACCATTCTCAACGTCGTCTTGGTGCCCTGTAGTTTGGAGTATTCGGAAGCGTTCCTTCTGAAGACATGTAACTTCAGGGGTCTACTGCCTATCCTGTAAGTAGCCTCTCTGCGAAATGTCAGCGTCCAAGCATCCAAATTTTGAGATGGGCTTTCTTCAACTGCAACATCTGCAACACCTGCTGTTGCTGTGCGTTGGTGACCGCCCCGGGAAACAAGTTTTCCTGCATCTAGTCAAGGATCCTGTCCTGCACTGGTGCCTGCTGCATTGTTCCACGAGAAGAGGCTGCACACAGCTATTGGACAAGACGGCACTCTTGCACCTGCTGCTCCTGGGTTGCTTCGACTGGAACAAACGGTTGGAAAACTTAACTCGGCCAACCCTTGAACGACCTGCCAAGTCTGCGGAAAAATGAGTACAGGAGTTAAGTTGCAATGGTACTTGCCTTCCACCCTTTTTTCTTTTTTTTTTTTTCTTTTTTTTTAACACCTTTATTTCGGTTACAGCATAGCAAGAAAATTATCCAAATTGGAGCAACTCCCATCACTGTCGACAAACGAGAAATATGTTCAGTCGCCCACCCACCCTCGGCGGCCCCCAACGTGACCACCCCCCATGTTCATGAGGCTCTGGTGAACTGGGTTGCTGTCTGGGCTCCATGGCCCTGGAAAGTTAGTCACCAGGCGACGTTGGAAAGTCAGCGCTGGGAATCGGCTATGGTAATCCAGCACTGGAGCCCAGCAGTCAGTGAAGCGATGGAGGGCCCCTTCTCTCACCGCTGTGACTCTCGGCCACCAGCATTTCCCAAACCTTTATCCACCAGAGGGGCAGTAGGGGCCCCTCCTGCGTTTTGTGCCACCGTGATCTTGGCAGCTAGTAGCAGATGTGTAGTGTAAGAATTTAGCAGTGTCCTGTTTTAGGATAGCAGTCTAAGCTCGCTACACCCAGGAGAATCACTTCTGGGTCAATCGACAGCCTGCACTGGGTAATGTCCTCAATGATTTGTATGATCCCCTTCCAGAAGGACTGCACCATTGGGCATCCCCACCACATATGGAAGAAGGACCCCTGTATGCCACAGCGCCTCCAGCAGCTTGGATCTGTAGATGTGTTGCAATGGTGCAGGCGAACTGGGGAGTAGTGCCAGCAGTGGAAGAGCTTTAGAGCGCACTACTTGTTCGTGACACATCTGGAGGTCGAGTTGATTCTTGTCCATATCTCTACCCACGTCTGGTCCTCGATGGGGTGTCCCAGGTCCGCTTCCCATCCGGCCATGTATGGGGGGGTCTGACTTTTAACATATCTTGGAGGAGGCGGTACAGCTTGGTGAATCGCCCCTGGTGTGCGCCTTCCCTCAGCGCATGTTCGAGGAGGTGTAGGTCCTGAGTAGTCCCTTGACGAACCGCCAGCTGCAAGGTCCAGTGGCGCAGTTGAGTGTATGTAAACCTCTCCCTCTCCGTCAACTGGAAGCGTCCCTTGCATTCCTCAAAGCTGAGTGGGGTATTGCCCTCGTAGAGTTGCGGGAGGGACCGAAGGCCTCCCGCATTCCATCAGCTGAAGTTTGCTGCCTCCATTCCTGGTGAGAACCTCCATTCCTGGTGAGAAGTCCAGATGACCGGAGAGAGCGGGCTCAGGCTCTTGGGCAACTTCTTCCTATGCTGGGCCCATGACCATAGTCTAGAGGTGCTTTGGTATAGTTGATGGCATCCGCGGCTCGGGGGGTGGGGGGGGGGCCCTAGGACATGCAGTAGGGAATTTAGCTGTGGCCGACATTTAGCTTGCTCGATACGAGTCTACTTTTGGGGGGTGGGGGGAGACTGTTGCTCAGCCCAGGCAGAGGCGCTCGCCAATTAGGCCGCCAAGAAATGGTTCATGAGGTTGGCCAGACCTAGACCGCCCCATTTAGCTGCTCCTGTCATGACTTTCATTGGTATTCTAGTCCTGCGCCCCCTCCAGACAAATTTTGCAAACTTCCTCTAGTTGCTTCAAGGCTTTTTTTCCGGGTGGGGGAAACCGGGAGAGTGGAGCACAGGTATAGCAATCTAGGGAGGAAGTTCATTTTGCATGCTGTAACCCATCCCAGCAGAGAGATTTCTTAGCTGTCCCAGTGTTGCAGGTCATTCTCCAGCTCATTGAATAAGGGGGGAAGCTGGCTGCATATAGCTGTTTCGGGTTCTGCTGTGAGGCGTATCCCTAGGTCGGCTGATGAAACAGTGCTCCATGTCAACGGGCAAAGTGTTTGGAGGGTGGCTATGAGGGGAGCATCTAAATTAACACCCAGTGCCTCTGATTTGGAATAGTTGGCCTAGAATCTCGCCACTTGTTCGAACGCCCTCACGCCCTCCAGTTTGGTTAGAAAGGCAGGTAAAGAGGCCTGGCAGTTGGTGATGGAGATCACATCGTCGGCATACAAGGAAATCTTTAACTGCTCACCGTTTATGCCCAGCCCAATAATCTTATTGGATGGTGTCCTTTGGGCGAATGGTTCCATGACCAGGGCAAAGATCAGTGGAGAGAGCGGGCAGCCTTGCATTGTCCCACACGAGAGCGGGATCAGGGTTGAGGTCTTTTGGTTAAGTCGCAGTGATGTTTTCAGGCTTTATAGTTAGCTAATAGCATCCTTTGGAATGTGGGGCCAAACCGGAATGCCTCCAATGTGTGCCGCATAAAGTTCCAGTCCACCCCATGGAAGGCTTTGGTGGCATCCAACGTTAGGACTGTCAGGCCCTGTCACTCTTGAGTCGCCACTTCAATGAGATTGAGCGCTCGGCGGATGTTGTGCACAGTGCTGCTGCTTCTGATGAATCCCGCTTGGTCTATGATAGACGGTAGGACTAGCGCCAGCCTGTTCGCCAGTACATTTGAGTATGCATTTGCGTCCACATTAAGAAGTGATATCGGTCTATATGATGAACATTCTTTTGGGTCTTTGCCAGGTTTCAGGAGCATGATTGTGGTGGACTTTTACATAGAGGGAGCTATAGTGCCTGTGTCCCGGAAGGAATTGAAGAGCTCTGTCATTGGGCGCAGAAGCAGGGGGCGAAAGTGTTTGTAGAACTTGGGTGGGAAGCCATCTGGTCCTAGGCCCCTGGACTTCGGGGATTTAAGGGTTTCCTCCACCTCTTCGGTCGTGATTGCTGCTTCCAGGGTGGTTCTGTCAGTTTCCGAGAGGTGTTAGCCGGGCACCTGCTATAAATTGTTTGAAGAGCCTGTGGGCGAGGGGCAGAGGTCAATGTGTCGGCTAGATGGCCCGCCGCTACTTGCAGTTTTGCCCCTTCCCCATACAGAGTTCTACCCTCCGGGTCCTTCAGGGCGATGTGGTTCCATCGGCGGGTTTTGGCTAACTTGCTCACCTAGTATCTATTAGCTTTATTGCCATTTACATTATAGCTCTGCTTTGTCCTAATCAGGGACTGGGCGGTGTCCTCTGCGTAGTTCCAGTTTCGTGCGGGCTAACCTCACAAGTTTGGCCACTTTGGGTGACCATTTCTTCTTCAGGGTCGCCTCAGCCATCTCCCCCACCAGCTGGTTCGCCTATTCCTATGTGGCGGCCTGGGCTATCGATTCCCGCCTAATTACGACTTTCATGGCTTCCCATCTTATTGCTGTAGAGGTGAGATCGGGGGGGGGTTCCTTAAAATAATTGCTCGCCTTAGCTATTGCATCGCGCACCGCCATGTAACATCGGCTCGTATAGGGACCAACAGCGTCTTTCCGGAGGGTCTGAGTCAAAGATCCTTGCAGTGAGAAGAATTGGGGCATGGTCGGACAGAATCCTGGTGCCGATTTCCACTTCATCTGTGAACTGCAGGAGCTGCAGGCTTGCTAGGATCAGGTCTATTCGGGATGAGCAGTGGACGTGGGAGAAAAATGAATAGTCTGCTGTATCCGGATGGAGACCTTCAAGGTGTCTACAACACCCATGGTTCTGAACAGGTGACGAAGGCCTAGAGCAGTCTTCAATTCCCTGGTTGATGGGGCACCCGTCTTGTCCAGCAAGGGATTGGGAACCCCATTAAAATCACCACCCAGGACTACCTGGCCCTTGAAAGGGGAGAAGGGACGATTCCAGGTCTCCGAAGGTGGTCTCCTGACCGCTGTTTGGCGTGTAGACGGCGATCAGTGTGTGGAGTTGACCAGAAAGATCCCCTTTAATTGCCACATCTGCCATGTGGGCTGTGCAGAATGGGGGGTGCCGTTCGCCAGCAGGATCGGTGTGCCCCCTATCTTGCTGATTCCCGAAGCCAGGTATTGTATCAGGAACGCCCGGCATCATAGTCTAGGGAAGTCCTCCACTAAGAGGTCTGTCTCCTAGATGAACACCACCGAGGCCTGGAGGTTCTGCAAGCGACGGAGGATGGACCTGCATTTTACAGGAGAGTTCAGGCACCGAACATTCAGTGAGCTATAACGTAGCTTGGTATGTGATTGGGGTGGGGGGGTCTGCAGGTCGTCATCAGTGATCGGGTGGGCGGTGAGGGGGAATTAACGATCAGATGTGGAGGTGGGAGTCTTCCAGTGGAAGGTTGTAGACTCAAATCAGCTGCAACCGGGTTTTAACATTATCCAAACCAGGGCCAAACGTGGCCCAGTAACCAAGAGGGCCGGGAAAGGGCCCAACCCAACAAAAAGGAAAAAACAGTCGACCAATCTAGGCCCAGTGGGGCTCGGGCCAGAACTGTCAATCCACTTGGCTGGGGCATTACGTGGGACGCCTGGGTGCCGAGAGTGTAGGTTCTGGCATGGAGAATCAACAGATGGTTATGTCTTGTGCGGCAGGGGGCTTTCATCCAGTGACTGCGCTGTGACCTTGGCGTTGAGCTGCATGTTTTGTCTGCCGGGGAGGCAGTCGGATCTTCTTCAGGGGTCGAGGGCTCGCCACCAATGATGCCGCAGGCTTCGTCAAGAGCGTGGATCACCCTTGTCTGACCTTCAAACGTAAATTGGAGTGAGGCTGGGTAGAGCCACCGATATTTGATCTTTCGATTCTGCAAGAAAGTAGTCAGCGGCCGCAGGGCTCTCAGTTGAACTGTTGAGGGGGGGGGGACAGGTCCTGATCAAGCTGTATGGTGGCTCCCTGATATGTAAGGTCGCCTTGTGAGTGGCTGGCCATCATAATTTCTTGTTTCATGGTGACAAAGTGAACTCTGGTGATCACCTCCGGGGTAGCGGTTGTAGGGGGTACCCCTGCAACCTTGCGGTCTATGGGTGGGGTCCAGCAGGAGCAGTGACTTATTACAGTCCGGGAGGAGGGTCTGGAAGAGATTCCTGATGTAGGCAGGAAGGGCTTGGTCCGATATCGAGGTGGGGACCCCTCTGATACGGATGTTGTTCCTGTGGGCCCTATTTTCCAAGTCTTCCTGTTTGCAGTGCACACTCTGTATTGTCCTCCAGAGACTGGAGTTTCCATTGCAGCTCCGCTATCTGAGCCGAGTGTTCCCAGGCTTAATCTTCTGTGTCCCCAACCCTATGTTCCACCTCCTCTATGCGGTTGTCCAGGCCCTCTATCTTAGTCGTGACCTCCGACATACAGTTGCGGAACTCCACTGGATATTTTCCTTTGTGGTCTATTGACCCTGGGATCTCGTAGGCGATGAGGGCTGGCCCGGGGGGTCCGGCTGTTTAGATTTATCTTTCGGCTGCAGCAGGTTGGCTATGTCTGCATTTATCGATGTTTAGTGGGTCTCCCAATTTGATACCCAGGTGTTCCTTGTGGATGATTGCCATTCCCCCCAAACCCCCCCCCCCCCCCCCCCCCCCCAACTCTTTGGGTTTTTCTGTTTGCTTGGACACATTTGAAGTATTCAGGCAGGCAGTTGTTGAGGGTGATCTTGTAGTTGTAGTCTAGCCATGTTTCTGTTACAAATAGGATGTCGATCCCTCCGTCAGAGCAGATCGTATTTTTTTCTGTGGAATGTTTGGACATTGACCTAGCATTGATTAGGTTGCAGTGGATCCTTTTGGTGTGGTTTGTTAGTAGTTCCTTGTTTTGGTTTGCAATTTGGCTGCGGTGCATCTTTATTGGGGTTGATTGGGGGAGGATGAAGATCAGCGAAGGCTGCATCTTCATTGAAGTGGTCTGCTAGATTGAGAGCTTGGCTGTTCAATAGCGGTGCTTCTCTATTCTTGTCGGTTCGATGAAAATCTGCAGAGGCTTCTTCATTGAATTGGTCAGTTAAGTTGATGTTTGGGTTGTTGGCTATTAGAGCTTTGTCGTTTTGTCTGGTGTGCCGTGGTTGATGGGGACCTTCTGTTCTTGTGATGTATGGTGTGATGGGGTCAGTCTACCCACTCTTCTTGGGTGCTCCTGTCTTTTTCCTGGTTGTTTTTTGTCTTGCTGCGAGGTAAGGTGTGAGATATGAATTTTTCCCTTTGGACGTTGCTTCTGGTCTTTTTGGTTTTTGGCAGTGTTTCCTTCATTTGCGGTTGTTGCTTTAGGGGTGGGTTGGATCTGTGAGTCTGTCCAATGTGGCCTTGTCTTGTGCTCTTTCTTGGCGCCCCTTCCTGGTCCGGGGCATTTTGGCGCTCGGTGCGGAGATGCTAGTTGAGTGGTTGACTGCGGTGCCTTGTGATGGCAGTACTGGTGTTTCTTTGTTAGTAAGCTAGTAGATGGAATTGTGAATGTCGGCCAGTGCCACATTTAGATAAGCACATTTCTGATGCTTGTGAATCTGCTTAGAATCACATGCTGTGCATAAAGTCTGACATCTAGTGGTAACGGAGGGTTGCATCTCGTCTTTCGAGGATCGAAAGGGGAAGTCCTGCATAGGCGTGTCTGTAACACTATCCCTAATGTGACTTGTAGTGTACCCAGAAATCCTCACGCATAGAGGTCCCTCAGATTATTTTTTTTCCTCCCAGCTAGCTGGTCTCCTTATGTTAAATGTTAAAGGTATTTGTACCGCGCACCGTCACCAACGGAATTGGTCCCCAGGCGCTCAACGGATCTGCAAACGATAAAGGTGGGATGGGTTAGTAGGTTGAAGAAGGGAGTAGGATAGTGAGAGAAGTGGTGTGCTGTTGGCAGCTTCAACTCAGTATACACCGGGTGCTGAGCTTTGGTGCAGGTATCGGATTGGAGTCAGTCCACGTGTGCTGTTGTTCCGGTTTGTGTTGTTGCAGTGTTGTGAAGTGCGTGCGGTTTGTTGTGCGAGAGATGGTTGTGTGAGGTTTTGAGTGAGATAAGTATGCAGAGTTTGAGCTTATTGGTTAGTGGGTGTCCTGACCTTTACCAATGCTAGTACTCGCGGTTCTGGGGAGAGTGGCACTTGTTGGCCCTCGCATTCCCATCTAGGCGCGGCGCAGGCCAATGATTGGGGCTCCATACTGGTGTGATCATGCCAACATTCACACTTTTATCTGGTCGCGGTGCAGGCTAGTGTTTAGAGATCGGTCCAGGAGTGGGCAAGCTAGCGTTCACAACTCCATCCGAACGCCACGCAGGTTGTTGTTCACGGCTTTGATTGTGGCATAAGCTAGCATTCACGTTTCCTAGGCGCGGGCGTGTTATCCTTCGAACAGTCCTATCCACATGCGACGCAGGCCAACGTCTATCTAGATGCGTCTGGCTGTGTTCATCCGGTGCGTAAGAGCGGGAGAGTGTAGGTCTAGGTTTCGTCTGGGTCTAGTTAGGTGGTCAGTCTCTGTAGCCTTCCTTTGCGGCTGTCTTCCATGATGTCTTATGCTCTGTCGAGTGATTGGTTCTTTGGCTTGAGCGTTTGTTCAATTTGAGAGTGGCCGAAGTTGGGGTTATTTTCATCATTGTTTTAGTGTATGGGCATTCCGGTGCGTCTCCGTGGTGGTTACGCTTTGAAGAGCCATGCTTTGAGGAGTTTCCTGAATGCTAGGTGGTTTGTTGTATTCCGTATATTCTTAGGTAGGTCGTTCCAGGTTTTGGGTGCCTGGTGAGAGAAAGGCGATCCTCCGAATTTTTTCCTGTTGTAGGGTTTTGGTTCCAGGCGTATGTCTGTGCTTGATCTTAGTGTTCTTGTCGGTTGATGCAGGCGCAGTTTTGCGCTTAGGAATTCTGCGCCTTGTTTGTGTAGTGCTCCGTGCGTGATGCACATGGCTTTGAACTTTATTCGCTGTTTCAGCGGTAGCCAGTGTAGTATTTTTAGCGCGGGTGTGATGTGTTCTCTTCTGGGTAGCTTGAGGAGAAGTCTGGCTGCTGCATTTTGTATGCGTTGCAGTTTTTTTAGGAGTCGTTCGGGCATGCCCATGTATAAGCTATTGGCATAGTCTACTCTGGACATGATCAGAGCGATGATGGTAAGTGTTTTGTTGGCGAACGACAAGAACGGTAGGATCCTTTTTGCTGCTCGCAGGAGGAAGAAACATTTCTTGATTACTGAGTTTACTTGTGGCTCCAGGGTGAGGTTGTTATCCATCAGGACCCCCAGGTTTTTTACCGTAGATGAAGTTTCTGGTGTGGTGCTGAGCTCTCTTGGCCATGGGATGTAGTTGATGTCTCCTCCCTTTTTTGAAACAATCATTGGCCCTCATTAGGACCCAGGCATTAAGGGGTTAACGGCGCCGTAAACGGCGCCGACCCTTAACACCTGATTCCACGGTCCCTTTGCGGGATGGTGATTTTAACGCCTGCTTTTTGCAGGCGTTAAAACCCATGCCGCAAAGGGACCTTGGTGCTAATTACGCCACCGTAATTTACGGTGGCGTAATTAGCGCCTTTCCCCATTCCCATTATGCCCTATGGGGCAAAAATGGGAATGGGGAAGGGTAAAAGGGGAAATGGGGATTTACCGCCCCACTCACCTTGGAATGGGGTGGTAAATCCGCCAACCACCATGGCGTAAACGTAGTTTACGTAGTTTACGCCATGGTGGTAAGGGTACGACCCAGGCGGTAACTTACCGCCTGGGTCGTAATGAGGACCAATATCTCCGTTTTACCTGGGTTGATTTTGAGATGGTTGAGGTTCATCGAGTTGAATATGTCTCAAAGGCAATTCTCTAGTGGGGTGCTTTCTTCTCGGGTGTCTTGTATGTTGAAGATTATTTGCGTATCGTCGGCGTTGTTGTAGCATGTGAGGCCGTGTTTCTTGATGAGTTTGATTAATAGGTACATGTAGATGTTGAATAGAAGTGGGGCGAAGGATGATCCTTGTGGTACTCCGCACGTGGAGACTCTGGGTTTGGATTTACAAGGTTTCATCCATATTGTTTCTGTTCTGTTTGTTAGGAAGGATTTGATCCATAGTAGGGCAGTGTCCGTTATCCCTAGTCCTTCTAATCTCTTTGAGGATGGCGTGGTTGACCGTGTCGAAGGCTGCAGACAGATCAAGGAGAATCAGGGCGGTGCTGTTTGAGTCTGCGTTTGTTTTTAGGTCGTCCCATATTGAGAGGAGAGCCGATTCTGTTCCTCTCATGGGCCTAAAGCCAACTTGTGCCTGGTCTAGTAGGCAGTGCTCGTCTATGAATTCTTGGGTTATTTGGTAGACGTACGTTTCTAGCAGTTTGGCTGTGTAGGGTATGTTGGAGATGGGTCTGTAGTTAGATGGGTCCTCCACGTTTCCTGTTGTGTCTTTAAGTAGTGGCTTGATGTAAGCCGTTTTGAAAGCCTGCGGTACTTTGCCTGTTGAGATTGAGAGGTTGAGGAGATTCCTGTGGTATTCCATGGGGGTTCCTTATTTGAGAATTGTTTTGTATATGTCCGGAGGGCAAGGGTCTTCAGGAGAGCCTGATTTGTTGCTTCGGTTTACCAGTTTGACGAAAGCCTCAACTGATATTTCTGGGACGTTTCGTAGCTTTATTGTGTGTTCCTAGTCTGTGTCGGTGGGGTTTGAGTTGTGGACGCTCGGATTGTTTCGTATGGTGTTGGATGGAGGTTATTTTGTTTTTGAAGTGGTCTCCGAGGTCCTCGCAGAGTTTCGTCGATGGGATTGGCGTGTTGCAGGCCGGCGGGTTTTTTATTTCGTTTATGATTTTGAATAGTTCTTTTTGAGCGTTTGGTGCTCTGGTGATTCGGTTGTCGTAATGTTTCCTCTTCGCTTTTTGTATTTCCTTTTTATATGCGCGGGTCTGTTGTAGGAATTTCATTTTGTTTGCAGTGGTGTTGTTGGTCCTCCATTCAGCTTCTAGTTTTCGGTTTTTCCTTTTCATGGCGTTGAGTAGTGGGGTGAACCATTTTGCTGATGTTTTCTTGCATGATGGGGTGAAAGGCTTTTCTTTGGCGATGTCGTCAAGGGTTGTTGTGATCCAGGTATGAAGAAGGGCAACTTTTTTGTCTAGGTCTGCTTCTTCCATTGTTGATGCTTGTGGTTTGCTTAGTTCTAGGAGCTCGGTTAGGTTGGAGTTTTTTATGGTTCTCCAGTTTCTTTCCATCACAATGGGTTGTTTTTCTTGTTGCTTTTTTGTCGGAGCGGCCGTTGTGATTATGAACGGAATAATGAGGTGGTCGCTCCAAAGTATTTGAACGGGGGGTGCCGTGGTGATGAGATCCTTGTTGGCGAAGATTGCGTCAAGTGTGTGCCCTGCTGAGTGGGTTGCTCCTTTGACTAGTTGTTGCAGGTTCATGGTTGCTAGTTGGGCGGTTAATGATTTTTGTGTGGTTGTGGTTTCTTCGTCGAACCAAATGTTGAAATCTCCAAGGATGATCAGATGGTCGTGCTTGATGGCTAGGGTAGTGATTGCTTCCGTGAAGGCGTCTATGAAAGTCGCATCGTAGGTTGGTGGTCTGTATATCAGTATGAATTTCAGGTTGGTTTTGTGGTTTACTGAAAGTAGTAGTATTAGGGATTCACATTTGTCGATGTTTAGTGGGTCTTCCATTTTGATGGTCAGTTGTTCCTTGTGGATGATCGCTAGTCCCCCCCCCCCCCCCCCTCTTTTGGATTTCCTGTTTGTTTGGATGCATTTGAAGTCTTCGGGCAGGCAGTTGTTGAGGGTGATCTTGTAGTTGTCGTCTAGCCATGTTTCGGTTACAAATAGGATGTCTATGCCTCCTTCTGACAGCAAGTCATATATTTCCGTTGAGTGTTTGGCCATTGGCCTTGCGTTTATTAGGTTACAGTGGATTCTCTGGGTGAGGTTCTGTTTTGAGGTTATATGTTGTTCGATTCTGTAATTGTATGTTCATGGAGTTTCTGCATTGATGTTGGTAGGATGAAGAACGGCGACAGCTGCTTCTTCATTGAAGCGGTCTAGTAAGTTGATAACAGGGCTGATTAATCTTGGCGTTTCTGCTGTGATGCTACTCGGATGAAGATCGGCAGTGGTTTCTTCTTTGGGTTCGATTGTTGGGTGGGGAGTGGCGTTGTTGGTACTTCGCCGTGTTGTGCAGGGCGTGGTGGGAATTGGTGTTGTCCCTCTGTTCTTGTAATGTAAGGGGTAACGGGGTCGGAGCCTTCCCATTCTCTTGTTGTTTGCCCCCGTCTTTTTCCGGCGTCTGTCAGGAAATTCTTTGCATGTTTCGAGGTTTCCGTGTTGGGGTGTCGGTGTACCGTAGTCGTTGCGAGGTAAGGTGTGAGGTATAGGGATTTTTCTCTTGTGGGTTTTGTTCCGGTTGTGTCTACTTTAGGCGTGTTTTCTTGCAATGGGGCTGTTTCTTGTGTGTTCTGTCGGTGTTGTGTGTTCGCGTCTCTTGTTGCTCGGTCTTGTTCTCTTTCTCGGCGTCCTTTTCTGGTACGGGCCATTTTCCAGTCTAGATGCAGGCGTAGTGTGGTAGTTGGTCCTCTATGCTGTGTTGTGCGGTCGCCGTGACCTCGGTTTCCTTCTCTGGGTACGCTGGGGTGTTCTCTGGCTCAGTGTTGCTTTCTGTCGGTGGGTGGGGGGTGTTTCCTAAGGGTAAACTGTCGGGGGGGGGGTGTGGGGGGTTAGGGTGTTAGTGGTCTGTGGGTATGGAATTTAGTTGAGTTAGGTAGTGGCGGGTTTTTGGGATTAGTGGGTACTGAACTAAGCGTGGTTAGATTATTTGAGAGACCTGTATAGTGGGAGAGAGGCCTATCAGTGCAGTCTAGATATCATACAGTGCAATTAGGAGACGGCGCCCTGCTAAATTTGGGAGACCTGTATAGTGGGAGAGAGGCCTATCAGTGCAGTCTAGATATCATACAGTGCAATTAGGAGACAGAACCCCTGCTATAGTGGGAGAGAGGCCTATCAGTGCAGTCCAAATATCATACAATGCAATTAGGAGACAGAACCCCTGCTAAATATGAGAGACCTGTATAGTTGGAGAGAGGCCCATCAATGCAGTCTAAGTATCATACAATGCAGTCAGCTTCTTTGCTTTGGGTTTGGTAAGTGGCTCAGGATCTGGAGCAGAGTAGTTGCTCTACTCCTGATCCAGGCCACTCCTACCTTACTGGTCCCCGTAGGTGATGGTTGATGGCCGGCCCCTGCTTCCCCTGCAGACACCGGCTGACACTCCCTGGAGTCGCCTCTGTTGGAGTCGCCCCTGGCCTCGGGGCCCTTAGCCGCTGGGGGGTGCCCTGGGAGGACCGGTGATGAAGGGAGGGATGGGCGGGTCAGGAGGCGGGGGGGGGGTGGTACCAGGAAGGGGTGGGAGGCTAGACCCGGAAGGCTGAGCGGATGGCCCAATCAGAGTGCAGGGCGGGCTGGGAGGCGGGAGGGCTCGAGGGGACTGGAAGAGGGAGTGGGGAGGGATGGAGGGGGAAAACACGGGGCTCGAGGAGGCCTGGGGGGCGGGGTGGCTCGAGGGGACTGGAAGAGGGAGTGGGGAGGGATGGAGGGGGAAAACACGGGGCTCGAGGAGGCCTGGGGGGTGGGGGGGCTCGAGGGGACTGGAAGAGGGAGTGGGGAGGGATGGAGGGAGAAACACGGGCTCAAGGGGTTCTAGGCCCACGGAATGCCCAGAAGTTGGGGTCAGCCCACGATCCTGGTCTCACACTCACCGGCAAGGCTCCCTCTGCAAACAGCAGAGGCCGCTATGTTGCTGGCATCGAATCTGTCCCTTGAAGGCCTCTATCGAGTTTGATGTCATTGGATGTTCAAGTAGCACGAGCGGTGCCCGTTGGCCTCGGTTCCGTTTTATGCGGAGCTCTCACCTAAATTTCAAATTTGTTAAAATCCCGACCTCTGGTCGTTATATAATATTCGTCTTCTCTTAGATTACTGAACATTCGCCGAAGACCGAACAGACTTAGACGGCTGGCGTTCCGGTCGACCGTGTGGCCGGGCCTTCTGGCTGGCCTACACAGTAGGGAGAGTGCGGTCTGGGGGTTTCCTTTCTTTTTAAGAATGTCTTTCCTTCTCCCCTCTTTGCCCCTTTGGTATTGTCGTCACTTTAGTTTACCTGTGCTATGGACAGGACTCCTTTAAATGTTGCCCTTCCTGTAAGGGAAAATTTCCCTGGTAAGACTAGCACCCTCGGTGCAATAAGTGACTCCCCCTCAATCACGTCAAGTCGTCCTGTCCACACTGTAAGCTCCTTGAGCGTCCTGTAAAATGGTGAGCGGCCTATGCAATCTCGCAGGCTGAGGGTAGCTCACCCGCCGCCACAGCAGCCGAAAGTGATGAGGCCCATAACAACGACCATGGCTATGACACGGACGCCATTGACCTTTTGACGGAGCAGACTCTCTCCAAGCCGTCCGGCCCCGATAGGCACGACGCAAGTCCTGCTATGGGGAAGATGCACCCCGGCGACGAGGGCGCACCCACTTCACATGGGACTAAATACACAACCCCCGGTACCGCCAAGGACTCTGTCGAAGCAGTCAAGGCGCTAATGGGTGCATCTGGTTCCTTGACACCCGCCAATTTGCAGGATCGGCAGCCCTCCCCACACCCGTGGCATGCGTCTGGGCACTCTGCAAGTAAGAGCGCCAGCACTAAATCTCTCAAGGCCGTCGACACACCTTCCAAGAGCGTGCTGATGCTTAAAGCTCTGGTTACGCTGAAAGTTTCTACAAAACCGCCCACCCAGCCTAAATACCTCCCCGTAACGCTGAGCATCAGCGAAAGCCTCGCGAAGATGGTCTTGGCGGCTACTAAACACAAAGATGCGTCGAAAGACATATCGGGACGCCCGGAAGGGCGGGATAGGTCCATGAACACATCAAAGGATGTATTCATGGACCTATCAAGAACGCCCGAAAGAGCGGCAGGACTTTAGAGTCCCCAGTCTTTGTCTAAGAGACTCAGTGAAAAATCTCGAAGTTTTAGGCTGCAGGATCCTATAGAGGAACCCTTTCCCCCCTTTAGACACCTGGGTCATCTATATGGATTAGTGAGAAATTTGAGGGTTGTATGAACAGGCTAGAACAATTAGATTTTTCAGAAAGGCTCCCTCCAAAAAAACTTATGTTCCTACAGTAACTAAATACCAGAGGACCTCAGACCCTCTCCAGGCGGATGTCTTTGACCTATCCGATCCAGAAGAGGATCCTCTGGACCCCTATGCACAGGGGGATGATCACTAAAACGATCCTTATGATCACACCCCGGATTGGGGAGATGACCTACCAGTTGATAACCCAACTTGGCTATCCCCGGACCTGGACGCGGATGTCATTTGCCTTGACCCTTCCTCGTCTCATCTTCTGCATCAGGCCTCTCCTGTGGATGACCAAAGTGAGTTTAACGCCATTCTTAGGCTGCTGAGCGCTTCCAGAAAGCCACACAGGAGGCAGTGGTAGACTCAGATTTTGAGGACATTTTTAAAAGAAAAACCTCCAGGCTAGCCGAGCTATTCCCCTACTTAATTCCATCGAGAGGCGCTTCGCCCCCTCCTTATTGACACCCTCTCAAACCAGAGCTGTTAATCCTAGGCTAGAGAAACTTTTTTGCCCCTCCCCAACCGATCCCCTATATTAGCTGTCATGCAACACCAGATTCTCTCGTGGTCACACCGACAAGGAAGAGGTCGGGGGTCCCCTTGGCTACAGGCGAATCGCCGCCAGACATAGTGTAAAATTTGTATGCTTTGGGAAAAAGAATCGCCACTGCTCTGGCTTACTCCACACGCATAGCCAATAATACTACGCTCTTGGCTAGTTTTTCAGATGTCCAATGGAACAGACTGCCGTAAGGCCTGCAGGAGGTTGCCAAACCTGTGCGTTCCCACCTACTAACAATCGTGTCAGAGGGCAAACAAGTCAATCTCAACATACTCAAGAATACCTTGGATACTGCTGAAACAGCTGGTCGTACCCTAGCACAAGGTACCCTTTTAAAGCGTCATGCCTTGTTGAGGAACTTCGGATTCAAACCCGAGACTCGAGCGTCATTGATCAACAAACCTGTGGAAGATTCCAATTTGTTTGGGAAGGTGGTTGACTAGGCGCTAGACCGCCAAAAAGGAACACTGGCGTCTCAGATCTTTGAATCCGATTACTCAAAGACCTTTTCAACCGAGGGTGAAGTTGTTGCTGATCCTTTAGCGGGCAATCATATCCACGTTTTCTACATAATCAGTATGGCTTGGGGAACAACTGGTCTTTAGGACAAGGATCCAACACCCCCAGTAATTATCCTCCCAGTGGATGATGTCTGGGAAAGGGAAGGGGTCGTACTGCCACCCCTAGAGGCTTTCCGGCCTCTGGTCAAAAATGACTCTTGAATCCAGGTCCCCTCCAATGTCTCCCTGTCTGGAGATGTTGAACATCTTTCCTGCATGCATGCGAGGGGGGGGGGGTCACATGGACCAGTGGGTGCTCAAGACCGTCACCCACGGCTACTGTAGAGAGTTCAGCCGGCCACCTCAGTTCAGACCACCAAGATCCAGGCACCTGACACTGGAACACCTCAAAATCCTGCTGCAAGAGGTCAAGATCCTGCAGGAAAAGGGCGCTATTGAAGTCATCCCCGTTCTACAGGTAAACAAGGCTAATTTATTCAGTGTACTTCCTTGTTACCCAGAAAGGATCCAACTATGCGCCCTGTACTGGTCTTGGGCCCAGCGAACAAGTTTGTCAAACCCCAAAAGTTATGTATGGTGACGCTGCAAGAAGTAATTGGACATGAAAGATGCTTACTTTCATATTTCAATGTTGCCACACACACAGTATCTAAGGGTCATGATAGAGGACAAGCACTATCAGTTCAAAGTCCTTCCCTTCGGCATTGCCTCCAACCCAAGGCTATTTTTACTAGTACTGGCAGAGGCTCACCTGCGCAGGCAATCTATCCCAGTTTATCCTCGCATCGACTGGCTCATAACGGGGGACTCCTACGAATCATGCCTATCAAATACTCAAGACAGTCAACCTTTTATTTAGTCTGAGCTTCTCCATAAACGAGAAGAAATCCAGCCTCGACCCCAGCCAAGTCAAGCAGTTTCTAGGGGCTCTTATTTGGACAGAAGATGGTCTTGTCGCCCCCTTCAACAAAAGGGTTAAAAACATGCTGTTTCAAATCCCTCGGTATATAGACAATCGCGAGGTGACGGTACGCAAGGCCATGCGACTGTTGATGCCGTCCTGCATTTACTTGGTTCCTCACGCGTTTGCACCCCATGCAAGAGTGGCTCAACAGTTCCATGTGAACCAGTCTATAGAACTGCCTATATTCTTCCAAAACCCCACCAACGGGGCAGAAGCCTGCACACTGGTTAGGCGCAGGGCAGTCATGTACTATCTGGAAAGAGCTAAACCACTAAGGAAGACTAACCAGTTTTTTCATTTCAGTGGCAGCTGGTAGAGAAGGGGATCATGTCTCTTAATCGGTCATCTCAAGGTGGATTGTCAGTTGCATAACACTCTGCTACACTCTTCCCAAGAGATCTGCCCTTCAAGCATAGAGTGCACGCTACTCTGGGCACTGGGGCGTCCATAGCATTCATTGCAAATGTTCCTCTAGAATCTATTTGCAAAGCAGCAACCTGGAGTTCTGTACACACTTTACAAATCACTATTGCCTAGATACTCATTCAAGGTCTGATTCTCAAGTGGGATAAGCAGTACTAAGACTTACTAACAGCATTTCTGATGATTCTGCTTAGTTTCACATGCACCCACCCTTCCTCCCTGCTCGGATGCGAGGAACATAGACGTCTTACTACTTTCTCTTTTCTGTACTCACTCATGATAGTCATAAGGCTCCTTCACGCAGAAAAAAATAAAATAGGAGGGACCTAGATGCGTGAGGATTTCTGGGTACACGACACGTCATTTTTAGGGCTACAGACACGCCTATGCCGACGTCCCTTTCGATCCCTGAAAGACCAGATTCAATACTCTGTGGTTACCACTAGATGTCGGACTATAAGCACAGCATGTGAATCTAAGCAGATAATCATCAGAAATGCTATTACGGTAAGTAATGCATGTCATTAGCCATTGCCACATCTTAACTGCATTGTGAATATTACCAATGCCCCATCTAGATAGAATTGTGAATGCTGGGAGCTTCGCATCTCGACAGGATTTTGAAGGTGGGCCAGTGCCACATTTGGATATAATTGTGAATATTGGTCTGCGTCATATAGAGACAGGGTTAGAACTATTACCCAGTGCCGGATCTAGATAGATTTGTGGAGATATTCACGCGCCACATCAAGAAAACGTGGACATTTAGGACGTATCACTTCTAGATAGCGAGGTCAATAACCAACCCACTAACAATTTCACCCCTCTGCATACATCTCTCAAACTCTAATCACACACAACCCTAAAGCACAACAAACCGCACAATCCTCACTACACTGCAGCAGCAAAACAAACCAGACATGGCTTCACACAACAGCACATGACCGCTACCAACCGGAAAGCACCCCCAAGCTCAACGAACGGTGTTAACCGAACTGAAGCTGCCAAAAGCACATCACTGCACTCTTGCACTTATCCCACTCGTTCCCACTAACTCGCCCCCGGCCCTCTTTACTTTTCAGATCTGCCAGGGGACCACTCCGGTGGTGATGCCCCATGTACAAGGCTACATAAGATTATGCCGTCAGACCATGCCTTCATTCAGCAATGTGGGTCTATATTGGATTTATTTTTCTTGCACATGCCAAAAAGGTTTGGCTCATTCCTTTTTTTTTTTTTTTTCCTTTTCCATTTGGTTATATTTTAAATTATTTTGTCTTGAAAGTTTTAGGATTAAAATCGTACTGCTTCCCATTCAGAGCGGTGACAGAATTTCTGTTGTAAGCCGGGAGGGACAGTGCATATGACAAAAGCGGAGGAGTGTTTATTAATATTAAAAAAATGTTCTCATCAAGAATATAAGGCGTTCTTGGACAAATAATGAACATGTGGTTTTGATAGTTTTTAGAATGATCAAATAATTGACTTGGAGTTTGTAATTTTTGTTGTTTAAATGTGTTGGTCATTTGTTTTTCAGGCCCAAGGGAGGATTTACGGCAAGCTGAAGGAAGAGAATTTCTTTGGGCCGAAAGAAGAAGTTAAATTAGAAACTCACATCAAAGTGCCAGCCACTGCTGCAGGTCGTGTCATTGGCAAGGGAGGCAAAACGGTGATTAGAATATTCCCCCCCCAGTGTGAAATTATCCTGATTGTATGTAGACTGTAACAGCCGATGCAGCTTGGTAATCTCTGGCTGTAAATCTCTAGAAATTGACCGTTTCTGTTCCAGTGTTAATTGCATTTTACTGATGGGTATATGGCCAAATGGTTCTTGAATCCCTGAACACCAAATTCTGCGGAGGAGAAGGCAGAGTGAATTTTTACTTGCCCAAACTGACTCCTTTACAGAATTAGGGATTGAACACGCGACCCACATACTTTGTGCCGGACAAATTCATTTCCCAGGTTAAAACTGTTCACCCATGTACATGTGAATCTACATTAAAAAAACGAATCCCAAAAGCTTGAGTTTAAAAATTGCAAAGCCAACTTGTTTGCATTTTGTAACTCAAGCTTTTGGGATTTTATTTGTTTGTCCCCTGCTTTGTATTTAATGTATGTGAGGGACACCCTTGCAACCCTGAAGCCCATAATGATGAACCGAGGGAGCGGGGACCGCCTCAACCCCTGCTCAACTACGTCAGCATTTTGGCATTCAACATTTTCTACTATGCCAAATGTGCAGAAAACGCACATTCAGCATTTTCTTTTCGTTATTTTGGGGCAATACGTATACACATGTGACTAGAAGAAACATATCCGGAAAGAATACTGTGGCCTGCACTGATAATAGCAAGAATCTGATTTAGATAATGTAAATCTGCAGAATTTTGTCTAAAAATCGTTGACGGTGTACGTTCAGAAAGGATTGAAAGTGTTAAGATCGCAATATCAGAGTGAAGTTGCTTTACTTTAAGATGCCATGTAGTCTAAGTTAATGTGTGGCAATTGTTCTGCTTGAAAATGTTTGCGAGCTGCTTAATGCAGCAGAGTGAAGGTGCTCATGTGCCTGTTGTTGCAGTTGTGCATCTTTAATGTTTCTTGTGCAAGAACAGTTACCCCCACAGGCTATGACATGCGGAGTGGTGCATTTTATTTTTGATGTACAAACTAACAAATCTTGATGCTTGCAAACCAGCTCATAGGTTATTTATGAGTGTCTGAATGATTCCTAGTTTTGTCTTCATAAATATTGGCCTAAAACATAAGAATTTGGTGCATAAAATGGCCTAATATGCGGTTGCTGATATCTTTTGGAATTGCAATCCTTCTGTCCTGCAGGTGAATGAGCTGCAGAACCTAACAGCTGCAGAGGTGGTGGTACCGCGCGATCAAAGCCCGGATGAGAATGAGCAAGTCATTGTGCGAATCACTGGACACTTCTATGCCAGCCAGGTGCGTGTTGTGGTATGAATTGAGTTTGGCAATCTGAGTAGTCCATTTAGTTAAGTTTGAATTTTAAGGGGGTTTATCATTGTCCTAGGTGTTTGTGAGAGAGATTGCTACTTCAGTACCAGCACTGTTACTGCTATTTTAGTAAAAATCAAAATCCAGTAAGTATTAACTTTCTGAAAATACCCATATACAAGTAGTTGATTGGTTGATGTGTCCCACCATAAAAATAACTAATAAATGGAACTAAAATGTTCATCCACATAAGAAAAGCTAAAACTGCCTGACGGCTATTGTAGTGATCATCCACTGATGCGTTAATGACACACATGATCTACCGAACATTTAATCTCCATTATCCCTGGATCTCCATTATCCCTGGCCACAATACCTTTATGGACTTGGCAAGTATTACGACAGAATTCCTATTTTGGGAATTCTTGGCCCCTTTTTTATAGCTTGTGAACATTTTACTTGTCCCCCTTTGTTTTCAGAACTCAATTATTTTTGGTGGTCAGAGGGTCTTTTACTGAGGCTGCCTTGCAAATGCAACTATTTTTCAATAATGAGCATATAGTTGGAAGATACAGGGGCCCACAGGATGTTTTAAAACCACCTGTTCCACCTGAGGTGCTACTCTGTCCAATAATTACCATTCACGCCCAGAGCACAAGCCACTCTAGGTACCAAGCATTCATTGCAAATGTGCCATTAGAGGCTGTTTGCAAAGCAGCAACTGTTAGGTAGTATTCTCAGATGTGCCAATTCCTCCCACCTTAAAGCCCTCCAGCTCTTTTGCTGAACTTTGGGACTTTGAATTTTTTAAATCCATGTGTTTTCTGTGTTTGTTTATTAATTTATAATGCGCGCCAGACCCAGAGGTAACCGGGCGCAGCAGAAAGAATATGCAAAGCTTACAGTGTTACAGGAATCTAGCAATGACAATGTTACAAAAATGTACATTTTACATACTTACAAGTGCAGATAATTACAAGGGGATAATATACAATGTACAATAAGTTTTGCAGGCAATGTTGTATACATAAATTGGTAGTTTTCTAATAATACATCAATACTAACTAGTTAGGCTAAAGATACATGGGTATTTACAAGTTATTAGAATTGATGAAGTTCCTTCTGAAGTGTAAGAAGGGTTGGTCTGCTCTCAGGTTATGTGGCAGAGCATTCCATAGTTTAGCGGCTATCACTGGGAAGTTGATGCCGTCAATTTTGGCAAGTTTGAATCTATCTTGGTACTACCAGGCAATTAGAGTTGGCAGTTCTCGTCGGTCTGGTAGATGGTTTTTCTCTTGATTTTATCCGTCTGTCAGTCTGGAAAACCCAAACCCCCAACCATCGTGTTGCTCCCCCCCCTCTTGGGCAAGCACGCTCCGTCTATGTGCACTGTGTTTACTCCTAAATTACTTCTAACGGAATGGCAAATAACATGAGACGCAACACAAAACATGAATCGATTCAATTATAACAACGGGACACATTTATTTATAATCACACAGCTAAGCAAAATGCATAACAATGCAGGCAATCCTAATGCTATGTCTAATTTGCACCTTTTATACTTCTGGTGCAAAGCTACTATGCAATAACTATAAGCCTCTCAGGTTTCTAATGTAAGCCTGTGCTGCAAGTGTGTGGTTCTAATGCAATCTAATGCAAGCGCTAGCGTCCATCACCTCCATGGACAAATCAATTCACACCATCTTCACACTCACTCTACACAGTCCCTGTCTGGTTTCCCCTTCACCCAAAGATCTTTGTATGTGTATCTTGTTATCAGTCAGCCTAGGCCAAAACCATACTTCCCATTCTGTTGTCTTTCCAGCTCTCTTTGCCAGGCCTCAATCAGTCAGTGGCAGGCCTCAAGACTGCCAACTGCCAAGCTCTCTCAAGCTCTCTCTCTGCCTCATCGATCTCATCAAGGCCCATCAGTCTGCTGCACCATCTCCAGCCAACTCTCTGCCTCTCTTGATCTCTAGTGCAGTCCCCTCTCCTCACTCGGTTATACTCTTCAAATGACGCACACATCTCTATGGTTACTTTAAACATTCTCTCCCTCAGCGGTTAGCAAAATGCCTGCCTGTCTGTGTTATGTTCTTGTCGCGTGTACTTTCACGACATGTTCTGTCACTTCGTGTCCTGTCAGCGTGACCTCATATCTCTCTACCTTGGCCTTCTGAGTCTGGTGTGAAAACACAATCTTTCTGATGTTAATCTGCTTAGAATCACATGCTGTGCATAGGTCCGACATCCATTGGTCACTGCGGAGTATTGCATTTTGTTTTTCGTAGTCGAAAAGGGGACGTCGACGAGGCGTGTCTAACACTATCCCTATAGTGACGTGCGGTGTACCCACAATCCCTCACGCGTCGAGGTTCCTCAGATTGTTTTTTTCCACCCAGCTTTTGGTCGCCTTTACGCGGAGCTCCTCGAGAGACATTGCAAAACTTATTTCCTGGACCTTGGTCCTGAATTATTACATTAACACATAGATCCCTCCCCTCGACGTAGCTGCGAAGCTGTTTCTCCGCCGAACAAGATCTTCGATGGAGGAGACGAGACGGAGGAGATCCTTGGGCGCTGTCGAACACGTGGCCTGGCCTCGCCGGCCAACATACAGTAGGGAGAGTGGGGGTGGAACTATCTTGTTTCTCCAGCATGGGGTCTGACATGGATTCACATGCTCATGAATATTCCCCGTCGTCAGGCTGGGAATCCTCGGTAAAGAAAAAAACAGTATCAGTTTCGTTTCTGATCTCTTTCGTAGTAGTAACCAATCACTGGTCTCTGCGTCATACTGACCACAGCCAATGACTGCCCTCTGGCAGCCATCTTCAGATTTTTACCGCACGTTCATGTGTTGGGATCCTTGTGCTATTGCTCTCGAGCGTTAGTGCTATTTTTTCACAAAAACTTCGTTTTTTTCGGTCAAAAGAGCCTCAAGCTCCACCGACTCTCCATCCGATCAACGGGGACCCATGTCGGATTGTTCTACGCCCCTCAAGGGTGAAGATTCGTCGAGCTACGCTTTTGGAGGACTCCAGAAGTTTCTCAGGCCCATCTCGGTCATGGCCCAGGAGAAGGGAAGCTCGACGCCCGGAAAGCTGTTCAGGGTCTGCCCTGGATGTCAGCTGCAGAATGTCTTTAAGGAAGACGAACACTCCTTTTGTCTTTACTGCCTACATGAAGACAAGACGCACGTGGAGAAGGACTGTGCGTTTTGCGGCAACATGTCGGAGCGGACCATGAAGGACCGCCATCAACGTCTCGCCAACTGGCTGGAAGGGAAGAGCCCGTCCGGCGAGAAGAAGAAGAAATCCAAGCGGTCTTCTAAGACCTTTGAGGACGCCCCGGCGACGGGGGTCCAACATAAGGCCAAGCACCGCGAGTCCGCTGGCACCGGGAGCGCCAAACGGTCGGGCTCTATGGGCACCAGGCAGGGCGCACCCTCCCCGGCACCATCAACCACGAGCCAACGCTCTGGGTCGGGTAAGAGGAAGGCCGAGCACCCGGCGAAGCTCCTGGAGAGACCCCGGTCGAGCTCGGAGGGGGAGCGAGGCAGTGTCCCCCCCCTCAAGGAGAAGGCGGTGAGCGCACCAAGGGTGGTGAAAGCCTTAATCCATCCGGCCAAGGCCTCTATCGAGACAGTCGCGGCGGCCCTGGCTCAGCCTGTGGAGGCTACGCCGGTGGTGGCGACCTCGGGGCTCAGTCTCCCTGCCACCGCGGAGGGAGTCCTCTTTTATGCCCATCGACAGGACCCCCGTGAAACCTCCGACGGAAAAGAAAAAGGGGGGGCAGGAGGTCGCCGTGGATTCGGCCTCAACCTCTGAGGAAGAACTGATCGAGGTCTTAAGCCACGGCGTTAGCGTGGAAGAAGACCAGCCCGTCGGGAAGGATCCCGACGCAGGAGACGACATCGTCGCGGGTACCGACGGGGCCCCTGACCGCCCGTCGGATTCCCCTCTGCCAGTGCCGCAAGACAACTCGGCGGCCATTTTGTTGGGTATACAGTCCTTATGCTCAGAGATAAGGACGAGACTGCCGTTACCAGTGGAGGAACCACTCCCGTCGGGGGACCCGGAACCAGGCCCTTCGGGCAGCCCCCCTCCTAAAAAAAGGATTCACCCTCCACCTCCTTTTCAGCCTTCGCGCCCCGTTCAGCCCTCCTCCCCGTCCACGACTCGAGGGGATGATACGGGGACTGACACGGCCGCAATGGGTACGGACGACAAGGTGTACGACGAGGATCTGCCGTTGTCTCCTCCCGCCCGACGAGATTGGATCTTTTCACTCCATGATCGCCAGGGCATCCGAGCTCTTTCAGCTCTGCCCTGAGGAGAAGAAGGAAGGTTTCCTTTATCAGCGGCGCGAGGCCAAGAGGAAGACGTTCCTCGCGGTACCTCTACTGGACGATATTTGGGATGAGGGCCTCGCCCTCCTCAAGAACCCATCCACGACGCCGGCTAGAAGAGACCGGTACGAGAAGAAGTACCGGGTCCCGGACGCGGCCCCCTTGTGCCTCCGGGCGCAGCCTACCCCGGACTCCGTCATCTCTGCGGCGGCCAGGAAGAAAGCAGGGGGGGGGGTCGCGGCCTCCACGTCGACTTCCCCGCCGTACGGCGCGGGAAAGAAATTGGACACGATGGGGCGCAGGGTCATCTCGTCGGCAGCGACGACGATTAAGGCGGCTAACGCCTTGGCTATCGTAGCCCGGTACGACAGGGAGCTGTGGTACAAACTGGCTCCCCTGCTGGACTTCCTACCGGACGACAAGAGGGCGGATGCCCTGGAGATCTTGCAGGAAGGTGAGGTGGCGTCGGACCACGCCATCACTATTGCGTTGGACATCACCGACACTGGATTTCGCCAGTTGGGCAACGGCGTGTGCCTTAGGCGGCGTGGATGTCTCAAGGCTACTGACTTCCGTCAAGACGTACAGACCAGAGTCCTGGACATGCCGTTTGATGGGAACAACCTGTTTGGGAAAACAGTGGACGATTCCCTTCAAGCCATCAAAGCGGACACGGAGACAGCCCGGGCTCTCGGGGTTCTCCAGCAACGGCGGCCGCCCTTTCGGAGCGGCGGAGGCAAGGGCGCCTCCAAAGGTTCCGGCGGCGGATTTTCCACCTAGCGTCAAGCGGCCCGTTCGTCGTCTCAAGAAGCTTACAGGGGACGAGGCAAGTCAGGCGGACCCCGCCGTCGTCGCCAAGGAGGTCAAGGCGGCAAAGCCTCGTCTAAGCAGGATTGAACCGGCCGTGGGGTCAGGCCCCCACCGAAGCACCCCGGTGGGAGGCCGGCTGGCGAGCTTCGTCAGCGTGTGGGAGTCCATCTCCACTGACCGTTGGGTGCTGGACGCCCTAGCCCAGGGCCACGCGCTCGAGTTTCAAAGAAGGTGCCCGCGCGTCCCCCCTGTGGCCAGGAAAGAGCTTCACGTCCCTCAGCTTCTCCGGGAGGTAAGGGCGATGCTAAGGAAGGGCGCCATCGAACTCGTCCCAAGGAGGCTTCGGGGCTCCGGAGTTTACTCAAGATACTTCCTCGTGAAGAAGACGGGAGGATGGCGCCCCATCCTAGACCTACGACGGCTGAACAAGTTCATCAAAGCTCAGAAGTTCCGGATGGTCACCCTCCAGCACGTCCTGGGTCAGCTGGAGGAGGGCGACTTCCTGTCGTCGTTGGATTTGGAGGATGCCCACTTCCATATTCCCATCCTAAAGGGGCACCGAAAATTCCTCAGGTTCGTGGTCCAAGGGCGTCACTACCAGTTCAGAGCCCTTCCCTTCGGTCTACGGTCGGCACCCAGGGTATTCACCAAGTGCCTTGCACCAGTGGCGGCGCAGCTGCGCCGAGAGTGGATCCACGTCTACCCCTACCTGGACGACTGGCTCATCCGAGCCAAGACGAGGGAGCTCGCCGTGGAGCACACGGCAAGGACCGTCCAACTTCTCACGGACCTGGGATTCTCCGTGAACTACGCCAAGTCCCACCTGGTACCCGCGCAAAACGCACTGTTTCTGGGAGCGAAGCTCGACAGTGTCCCTTCTGGCCTCCCCGTCGGAGGAAAGGACCAGGTCCATCCTGGGCAAGGTACAGCGGATGTTGGTTTCCGACGCGGCCAAGGTGAGGTCCATCAAGTCCCTCCTCGGAATGATGTCTTCTTGCATCTACCTCATTCCCATGTGCAGGCTCCGGATGCGCCCGTTGCAGGAGTTCCTGGATGCGCGCTGGATCCAAACGACGGGCGGCTTCGAGGAGAGGATCACACTCGACGAGAGTTTCCGCCGAGCGATCCGGTGGTGGGGCACCCGCGCGCATCTGACGGCGGGCATGGACTTCCAGACCCCAGACCACCAGGAGGCAGTGACCACGGATGCCTCCCTGGAAGGTGGGGAGCGCACACCGAAAATCTGCACGCGAGAGGCCTTTGGCTCCCGACGGAGAAGTCCCTCCATATCAGCGTCCTGGAGCTCTTTGCAGTGTTCTGGGCCCTCAGGTCCTTCCTTCCGTCCCTCAAGGGCAAGGTGGTGAGGATCTTCACCGACAACACCACCACCATGTTTTACATCAGGAAACAGGGCGGAACCAGGTCCCCAGCACTGTCCAAGGAGGCGCAGGACATGTGGCATTGGGCCGTCGCCCAAAGGATGTTTCTGGTGCCGTTTCATCTGGCAGGGATAAAAAACACCATCGCCGACTCACTCAGCAGGGAGCTGCGCTCGTGCCACGAGTGGGAACTACGGCAGGATCTAGTGGATCGCCTCTTCCGACGGTGGGGCACACCCCAGATCGACCTGTTCGCGACGGCGACGAACTCCAAGTGCCGGAGGTTCGCCAGCAGGTTTCCCCAGCCGAGGAGAATGGGCGATGCTTTCTCGTTCCCCTGGGCGGGCCTGTTCCTATACGCGTTCCCTCCATTGCCACTACTGATCCAGCTCAAGAGGTCACGGTGCAGGATGATCCTCGTCGCACCTGCGTGGCCGAGGCAGATATGGTTCCCGGACCTTCTGGACTTGTCAGCGTCCCCGTCAATCAAGCTGCCAGTGGACGCGGATCTGCTCTCCAGGGAAGGAGGCGCCATCCTCCACCACGACCCGAAGTCGCTGAACTTGCAGGCCTGGCTCCTGCAGCGCTAGAGTTTGGAGGATACGACATACCGGCCGACTGCAGAGAGGTTCTTGCAAAGGCCAGGGCGTCCTCGACTCTTAAATGCTACGGACACAAATGGAAGAGGTTCTCTGTCTGGTGCCACGCACAGAAGATTAACCCTCTAAGGATTACGGCTCCCCAAGTACTGCCGTACCTGTTGACGCTGGCCAAAGCTGGACTGGCACACGCGTCCATCAAGATTCATCTTGCTGCGATCTCCCGATACACCAGAACCACGGGCAGGACGTCCTTGTGGTCTCATCGTCTGGTGAAAGAGTTCATGAAGGGACTGTTCAGATTGTTCCCGCCGGTGAAGGCTCCGGCCCCGGCGTGGGAGCTCAACGTGGTGCTGACCAAGCTCATGGGACCTCCGTTCGAGCCTCTGCACTCGGCCCCGTTGAAGTTCCTGTCGTGGAAAACAGCGTTTCTTGTGGCCATCACCTCCGCACGACGGGTGGGAGAGATCCAGGCCCTTTCCTGCAAGGCCCCGTACTTGACTTTTCACGACACGAGGGTGGTGCTCAGGACGCACCCCTCCTTCATGCCCAAGGTGCCGTCGGACTTCCATCTCAACGAACCCTTGGTGTTGCCTGTGTTTTTCCCGTCGCCTTCGTCGCCGGCTGAGAGGACTTTGCACTCGCTGGATGTGGCTAGAGCGCTGAAGTTCTACGTGGATCGCACGAAGTGTTTTCGGAAGACGTCACAACTCTTTGTGAACTTTGGACCTGTCAATCAGGGGAAGGCTCTCTCGAAGGCTTCCATTTCCAGATGGCTCTCCGGCTGTACCATGTACTGTCACCGGTTGGCAAACCGACCGCTGCCTGGCCGTCCGAGAGCACATTCCACCAGAGTGATCGCAGCTACCATGGCGTTCCTATCTGGTGTGCCCCTGCTGGACATTTGCAGGGCTGCTACGTGGAGGTCGACGCACACCTTCACGAAATTCTACTGCGTCGATCGGGATTCCAGGGAGGAGTCCAGGGTCGGCCAAGCAGTGCTGCGCAACCTGTTCGCCTGAGGTGAGCCTGGTGAGGAGGTAAGATTGCTTAATGTTGAGTTTGATGTGATGCTTAATGTTGAGCCTTTGCCACCTCCCTTGGTTGTGCATGTGGGTACTGCTATGTATTCTTTATTCATGAGCATGTGAATCCATGCCAGACCCCATGCTGGAGAAGGAACAAGTTACTTACCTGTAACTGTTGTAATCCAGCATGGGTCTGGCATGGATTCACATGCGAACCCTCCCGCCTACCCCTCTGCGGCTCTTCACTTGGTCATACTGCCACTTCACGTGCTTCCAAATCTGAAGATGGCTGCCAGAGGCGGGGCTTAGGTAGAGGGCAGTCATTGGCTGTGGTCAGTATGACGCAGAGACCAGTGATTGGTTACTACTACGAAAGACAGATCAGAAACGAAACTGATACTGTTTTTTCTTTACCGAGGATTCCCAGCCTGACGACGGGGAATATTCATGAGCATGTGAATCCATGCCAGACCCATGCTGGAGAACAGTTACAGGTAAGTAACTTGTTCCTTCTCTTCGAGAATGCCTTTCCTTTTCCCTTCCCTTTCCCTCGGGGTTATCACCACAAATTATTGCCTCAGCTATGGAGAGGACACCCTTTAGGTTTTGCCCGCGCTGCAAGGGCAAGTACACCTGGAAGGACAAGCATAAACGCTGTAATCGTTGCTTGTCCCTCGATCATAAAGAAGACGGCTGCGCGGCTTGTCAACTTTTAAAACCCAAAACTCTAAAAGAACGTAGAGTCAAGAGGTGGGCAGCCTACGCCATGTCGAAGTCCGATTCTTCACCCGCCGTCGCTGAAAGTGACGAGGAAGGTGATAACGCGACCTCCGTTGCGGAAGTCTTAAACCTCTTGAGGGAGCGCTCACGCTCCTCGACGTCCGTCCTCCGCCCGATGGGCTCGGCTCAAGCCCGGCTTATGGGGATGAACACCCCCGCGACAAGGACGCACAAAAGACTCACTCCCATAAACACACAACCCACGGCTCTTCTTAGTCGAAGACTAATCCATCAGCGCTGAAGGAGACGCAGGGCACCCCGGCGTCTACCTCAGACCGTAAGAGTCTAAAGCCCCACTCGCAAACGCAGCCGCGACCAGCGATTGGGCTTTCCACAGATAAAGGCGCTACCCCAAAACCATCCGACGAAACGCTCCATGTAAGAGCGCCCGTCTCAGTACAACACGCAACACCCGTAACGTCGAGACCAGAAACCTCCACAGACAATTTACTTGTCGAGAGCCTAGCGCGGATTGTTTCCGCCGATACCCATAAGCGGACGACGAAAGACACGTCGAATACCGCGCAAAGGGCTAAAGACACGCTGAAAAAGCCGAAGGGGAGCCAGGAACTGCCCCCTTCATCTAGTGGGACTTCTGGCCTACCGGAAGGCTTTTCAGATGGCTACGGAAACCTTTCTTGGACGTTGTGGGAGAAGTCAAAGCATTTCCAGACAGAAAACACAAATTTCCCCCCCCACCCCCTCTAGACTACTCAGGGGTACCCCATGAAACTCTGGAGAGACTCCATTTTTGTATGGAGAAAATGGAAAGGTTTATGGAAAACCAAAACCTACCAACACCCAAAAGACCAAGAGAAGGACCCCAGGAGGACCCCAGGGTCAAATTTCCTAGGCTGTTTAATCCTTCACATGAGGAATACAATGTGTATGACCTCACTGAAGAGGAACAACATTTTCAAGAAGAGGATGATTTTATGGGTGTAGAGGAAGAACGAAACCTAGAGGAGGAGGGTTTCCAAGAAGATCCAAATACAGATACAGGGGGCTTCGGAGAAGAACTAGAAATAGTTACCGCACACCCCTGGCAGTCCCCATCAGCGTACTCTGACCCTGATGCCATAACCTTATCTCCTCCCAAGGACTATCGCAAGGGGATTACATGACAACACTGGACATGAAAGATGCATACTTTCATATTTTAATGTTGCCAGCGCACAGAAAATACCTCAGGTTCATGATAGAGAACAAACACTACCAGTTCAGAGTGCTACCCTTCGGGATAGCATCAGCACCAAGGGTATTCACGAAAGTACTGGCAGTGGCAGCGGCCCATCTGCGCAGGTTGTCCATCCCAGTATACCCTTACCTCGACGATTGGCTCATAACAGGGGATTCTTACGAAACATGCTTCTCCAATACCCAAAAGACTGTAGACCTTTTGTTCCAACTGGGCTTCTCCATCAACGAGAAGAAGTCCAGCTTAGACCCCAGCCAGATCAAACAATTCCTAGGGGTTCTAATTCGAACAAAGGACGCCTTGTCTTCCCCCTCCAATGAGAGGGTCCAAAACATGCTGTTTCAGATCCCCCAATATGTGGCAGGTCGAGAAGTGACGGTACGCAAAGCAATGCGCTTGCTAGGAATGATGGCGTCATGTATTTATTTGGTACCTCATGCGCGCCTGCGTCCAATGCAAGAGTGGCTCAACAGCCAGTGGTGTCAGGCCAGCGGACAATGGGACGATCTAGTGGTGGTCTCGCAGGCCTTGGTTCTCTCGCTAAGGTGTTGGACAAAGGAAAACCTGCTAATAGGGAAACCTTTTGCCACACCCGCAGTGGAAGCCACTCTAACCACAGACGCATCCCTCACAGGATGGGGGTGGAGGGGGGGGCTCACCTATCCCATCAGACTGCTCACGGAGTGTGGACCCCGAGCGTAGCATCCAAGCACACAAATCTACTGGAGTTACTGGCGGTGTTCAAGGCACTGAAAGCCTTCCAGGAACACCTACAAGGAAAGACGGTGATCGTCCTAACGGACAGCACCACAGCCATGTACTACCTCAACAAGCAAGGGGGAACCCACTCTCCAGGACTGTCCAAGCTGTCCCAGAACATCTGAAAGTGCGCTCTCAGACACATGTTCCTACTGTCCCAACATGTACCAGGGGAACTCAATCTGCTAGCAGACAAACTCAGCAGAGATTTCCCCCTGCCCGCAGAGTACGAATGGCGGTTACACAGACATCGTCTTCGACTTCACACAGTGGGGTTTCCCAGAAATAGACCTGTTCGCAACTCTGGAGAACTCACAATGCCTACATTACGCCTCCAGGTACCCTCAGAACCAGTCCAAGGGGAACGGTCTATCGATTCCATGGTCAGGGAAATTTGTTTACGCTTTCTCCCCCCCCCCCAACCCCCCCCCCCCCCCCCGACTCCCCTTCTCAACAAGATTGTGCACAAGATGCACCGGGAACAAGCCACCACGATACTTGTGGGCCCGGCAACCATGGTTCGCTCATCTGATGGAGATGTCTGTCTCCACCAGTGAAACTGCCATGCCCGTACAACATGCTGTCCCAGGACAAGGGCAGGACACTGCATCCATGCCCTCAAACCTTGAACTCATCAGCCTGGCTCCTGAGATCATAGAATTTGGACATTTACAACTTCCACAAAGGTGCGTGGACATCCTCAGGGAAGCTAGAAAACCTAACGCTCGTCGCTGTTATTCTAGCAAATGGAAGAGATTTGTCATCTGGTGTAGAGGAAGAAGCATCAACCCCGTTGACTGCTCTCCCACACAAATTGTTCTGTACCTGACCCATTTGCTGGACTCGGGTCTGGTATTCAATTCTATTAAAGTCCACCTAGCAGCACGTTCTGCATACACGACTTCTCAACTCAAAGTGTCATGGTGGAAAGTCCCAGTGATCAAAGCCTTCATGGAAGGGGTAAAAAGGATGACCCTCCAATAGGAAACCCAGCTCCCGGCTGGGACCTAAATGTGGTACTTACCAGGCTCATGGGTCCACCCTTTGAACCCATGCACAAGGCAACTCTTAAAGACCTCACTCTTAAGACTGCTTTTCTAATAGCTATCACCTCCGTTAGGAGAGTAAGTGAACTACAGGCGCTTTCTGTTCTAGACCCCTTTGTAACGGTTCCGAGATAAGGTGGTTCTACGCACACACCCAAGGTTTGCACCGAAATTTATCTCGAAATTCCATGTCAACCAGTCAATAGAACTACCAACGTTCTTTCAAAATCCCTCAAATCTAGGAGAAAAGAGCCTGCATACACTTGATGTGCGCAGAGCTGTCATGTTTTATATGGAAAGAACTAGACCACTGAGAAAGACTAATCAGTTCTTTCTCGGTGGCAGCAGGAAGAGAAGGAGATGCAGTCTCAAAGTCCACTATATCTAGATGGATTGTTCAATGCATCACTCTTGTTATACTCTTGCTAAGAGAGAACTACCCTTCAAGCCAAGAGCACACTACTCGTGGCACTGGGGCATCCATAGCATTCATTGCAAATGTTCCCCTTGAGTCCATCTGCAAAGCGGCAACCTGGAGTTCTGTACACACCTTTACAAAACATTACTGTCTAGATACCCACTCTAGAGCTGATTCCCAGGTGGGACAAGCAGTATTAAGACACCTTTTTTCTACTGTTCCTTCTCACAACCCACCTCCAACTCCGGGTGCTGCTCGCTAGTCTATGCACAGCATGTGATTCTAAGCAGATTAACAAACATCAGAAGACAATGCATTGCTTACCGTAAAAGCATTTCTGATGGTTGTATCTGCTTAGATTCGCATGCGCCCACCCTTCCTCCCCGCTCGGATGGAAGGAACATAGACATCCTTTTATATCTCTTTTCTGTACTCACATCTAGAAGGCTCCCTCAGGGCAGAAAAAATAAAAACAGAGGAACCTCGACGCGTGAGGGATTGTGGGTACACCGCACGTCACTATAGGGATAGTGTTACAGACACGCCTTGTCGACGTCCCCTTTTCGACTACGAAAAACAAAATGCAATACTCCGCAGTGACCACTGGATGTCGGACCTATGCACAGCATGTGAATTTAAGCAGATACAACCATCAGAAATGCGTTTATGGTAAGTAATGCATTGTCCTTTCCCTCACTCATCCCCATTCTCTCCACTGTTGCCACTCTATGCATTAGGAAATGCTCTTTTAGGCCCCGTTTTCAAAGCAACTCCCTTGCAAAAAGCACCTCTCTCCATGTGACTCCCTTGGCACAGCCCCCACCTTTGCAGTCTCCGCAAAGCACACCAGCCAAGCTGATAATATGAACCCTTGTCCGAGAAGGGAAGCTTATCTGTCTCTCTGCCAATGTTTACGAATACTTTCTCAGTGTAATTCATAACAATTCTCTGCACTGAGCCCAGTGCACCTCTGTCTCTCCATCAGAAAATGGCTCTCAAATGCCAGCCTAATGCTTTCTAGCGTTTACAATTTCTCTCACAATACAAGCACTAACAACATACAAACTCTAAGTGACTCAACATACATACATGACAGTCTCTGTGTGTCTCTACAAAGCATAACAATCTGAATGGCTTTTCATGTCATTTCAAATATGACAGTTATTCCAGGCCTAGTCACTTCAAATACGTGCAAGTGTCATTCTATTTGCAAATGGCAAAGTGCAAAGTGGCAGCATGTTTCTCTCCTAGTGGCAAGCACTATATGCATACAGTATCATTCTAAAAGCATATTGCAAATGCATACAAAGGTGACAGTCTAAAAATGGATAGTGTCTACTTCAATAATGTACTAATCAGAACTAAACAGAATGCAATAATGGAATTAATCCATAGCAAAAGAGTAATGATTGGGTAATGGTGATTCTAATGATTCTCTAACAGTGAGTCTAATAATGGGTAATGGTTCTCTACAGAGTCTGTTTAACAATGGGTCTCGTGATTCTTCTAAAGATAACAATCCCAGGCTCCTCATTTCACCAATTCCAAATGTCAGGTAACTGGGAGAAGCATTATTAAGGGCTTTGTGGGTCAAGGAGATCATTTTCAGATGGATTTTGTTATCAGTAGAGAGCCATTTATGTTGGCTTCTAATAGAGATGTGCTCCCTTTTTATTTATGCCAAGTGCAGCTCTTAGGGCATTATTTTGTAAAGATTGTAGTCTTTGGGTAATAGCTTTGTTGGCACTGCTGTAAAGGGCATTACAGTAGTCGAGTCGAGAGTATTAAGGCTCTCGCCAGGATCATACAACTGTCATTGGATAGCAAGAGCTTACCTGCTCTTATTAATTTACAGGTGTAGGCTGTGGTTGACGCTAAGGAATTGACCTGTTTAGTGAATGACATAGTAGAATCAAGGTAAAAACCAAGCGTTTTTACTTCCCTAGAGACCTTGATAGTATTGCCGTCTATACTGAACGCGGAGTAGTCTGGGCCTAGTTTGTTGATATTGGCCTGCGTGCCCAAGATGATCAGCTCCGTCTTGTCGTCATTCAGGCAAAGACCATGAGATGCCATCCGTGCCTGAATGATGAGATGCACTCTATTCACCAACTCCCTGTCCCTACTATGATCCCCATAAAGCGGGAGGAGAATCTGTGTATCATCTGCATAGTTAGTGTAGGTGATACCTAAATAGTCCAAATCATCGAACAGAGGTTTGGTGAAGATGTTGTATAATGTAGGGGAGACACAGGAGCCCTGGGGGACTCTGCATGTGATGGGCGTTGGGTCAGCTGCTGCCGAGGGGGAGAACACACTCATAGTTCTCTCACTCAGAAAGGATTCTATCCATCTGATGGCCTGGGTGGAGAAATGGGCAGCAGTGTACAGATGTCTACAGAGGACCTTGTGGTCCACAAGGTCGAAAGCAGCTGAGAGATCAAGTAAGAGGAGGAGTGCAGTCTTTCCTTGATCTCTCAGTTCATCTATTTGGGTCGTTAAATCAAAGAGGGCTGTTTCAGTACCATGTAGTGGACGGAAGCCATATTGTCTAGCTCCTAGTAACTTATGTAGTTTGAGGTGTTTTTGAATCTGTGTGTAAGCCACTTTGTCCAATTTCTTCAGTAAGAATGGTACCGTGGTAATCGGGCGGTAATTAGTAGGGATGAGAGGGTCAAGAGGCTGCTTCTTGAGAAGCGGGAGCATCCAAGATTGTTTAAGGTTGGCAGGGATTTTGCCTGTGGAGAAGGAGGCATTAATGAGTTTGGAGATGAAAGGTGATAGATCTCTGGCAGCGTCTTTTATTATCTGTGCAGGGCAGGTATCACCTTTACAATTGGAGGGTTTAAGGGAGAGGATGATTTTCTCTACCTCTATTGTAATTGTTTTGGTAAAGGAGAATGTATTGGTCCTGTTGAGGGTAGCATTAGGTGATGGCTTGGGCAGATTAGAAAGGTTTAAGAGTCTTTTTTAGTTGTATTTTATTTTGGAGGGTGTTTATTTTGTTAGCTAGTGCGTGTTGGATATCTGTACACCAAGTTTGATCCTTGGTGCAAGTATCTAGTGGGGCAATAGGTGACTCAAGTTCATTCAATATGGAAAAAGTTCCTTCATACTTGAATTAGAATTGGCAATGCGGTCATTGAGTTCCGCTTTGCCAGGCAAACTTCATTTTTATAGTGGCTAGAGATAGAGGTTAGGTTTGCCTTGTTTTCATCAGTTGGGCAAAGTTTCCAGGCAGATTCAGTTTCTTTGTTAGGCGTAGTGCCTTAAGTTCAGGCGTGAACCATTTATTTAAGTGGGCCTTAGGTTTACTTGTTCGCATTTTGAGTGGGGCAATTTTGTCCATAGTGTCGAGCATAATTTTATTGTATTCGTGAACTAGTACACTAGGGTCTAGGTTGTTAGGCAGAGCATTTAGTGCTGGGAGGATAGCAGGGATATTATCATCCACTGTCATGTTTTTGTTTCTAGTTGGGCATGATGGTGCCGTGGGTAGCACTGTGGTCGGTAGTCGGGTGGTTAAGAGATTGAAGGACACCAGTGAGTGGTCAGTCCAGGGTAATGGCATGATGGAAGAGATGGCGGCTGTACAGTTGGAATCGGCGACCCAGTCTAATATTCTACTCTTCAGGTGGGTGGAATTGTTAACTTTCTGGGATAATCCTAATGAATTTAGTGTTAGCAATGGTTAAAGCATCCGCTTGGTCGTTAAAACCTAGGTTAAAGTCCCCTATTACCAGCAGTTGTGAGGTAGTTTTGACATTATTGGATAGTAGGTTGTGCAGATCTTCCTCGAAGGTCCCAAGCGGGCCTGGTGGTCTGTAAATTAGATGAATAGTTAGTGATTGGGTGTTTATGGGAAGTTTAGCCTTAAGGGCTTCACAGGATTGTAAGGTGTGGGTAGAGGCTAGCCTTGGTGATAAATTTGTTTTGGATATAATGGCAATTCCGCCTCCGCGGGTGCCCTGTCTTGCCTAAATATAGTATAACCGTCGGGGATGGCCAGCATAAGTGACGGTCCTGCTGCCTTATGTAGCCAGGTCTTTTTGGTTATGGAATTGTTTAGACCAACCAAAAGAAACCGTGTTCAAATCACATTAAAAATACATGAGTGGGGGGAAAAAAGGGTCTCTCTCGCCGGGTAAAACAAAGTCCTAGAGTCCAGCAAAAGGGCTGCGGGTCTCTAATGTATAGAGGAATTGGCACGTTAGAGAATTCTCCCTAACATTGTCACCTTTCGTACAGTGCCACTGAAGTCCCTTGGATGTCTCCCAATGTTCCTAAGAATAGTAAAATGACCCCTGTCTTACCTTTACTTTATGGATCCACCACACACCACCCTATGTGGAGTGCTGGGGGGGGTTTACATAGTAATTCCTTTAACCCATTCCTCATGCAACATTTTGTTACACTAACCTACTTGAATGGCTGGTGGCAGTGGTTTCTTTACTACCTAGTGACCTGTATCTGCAGGCTGTTACCTCAGCTGCAGTGCTGCACACAAGGGTGACTATTATCTCAAAATGGCACCTGTCTTCCTTTTTTCGCCATTTCTAGGCTTTTACTGTTTGCATCAGGTTTGAGTCCTTTGTGTAGTTTGCCTTTGGCAGGCTTCAGCCCTGAAACCCGCCCAGGCTCCAGTGTGTCCGGAAAGGCCGGAAGTGAGGGAGGGTCCCAAAACTTCCCTGTCCTTTGTCTCTTGGTGTGCCTGAGTGAAACCAGTTCCTATTAGCCAGCTTGCTGTCCTGAAAGGACAACAACCCTGCTGTGTGATTGACATCCTAGGGCTGGGAAAGAATGGGAACTTGCATTAAAAGCAAGGTTTTTGGGACTAAACGCCCGAAACAGAAGACGCGAGATGCCAACAGCAACCTCCTGGACCGTGAAGTGCCTGGTGAAGCCCTGCAGCTGTGCTGACCCAGATTTTGAATCGACAGGGAAGACCCGTAAAGGAAAACTTCGAAGGGATTGTGTCCTCCGACGTATTCCTTATCTTGATAGATTACTTCCAGCTTGCTGGCCTCGAAATATTTTTTCAGTAGAGGGTGCTGCGCGTCGACGTCCCTCGAGTTGGTGTCTCTCGACAGCCTCCGTATAAGCGCCTCGGTCATAGTGCGTATAAATAGACTTGTGCAACATCCGTTGCTCAGTTCTGTTTTTCAGCGCTTTGTGGGCCTCGGAATCGTGTTGCTCAGTTCTTTATTCAAGTATATTCTTATTATTCCTCAAAGATATCTTCTTCATTCGATGGCTTCCTCTTCCGAACCGTCGACCCCACGGTCCAGCTTCAAAAAGTGTAGAAATTGTGGGAAGAAAATGTCGTTGACAGATCCTTACAGGATCTGTTTGTGGTGCCTGGATTCAGAGCATCACTCTTCGGAATGCGAGGACTGTATGTCCATGGCGGCGAAAGCCTTGGAGCGTAAGGGGAAGCTAGAAAGAGGTAAGACCCTTAAAACACATTCGTCTCCTTGCCGTCACAGGAAACCTTCCCGTTCAAGGTCTCAACGCGGTTCCCATCAGTCTTCGAGATCTAAACATTCGAAAAAGAGGCTTTGTAGATCTCCCTCTTTGTCTTCCACTTGCCCGGAAGGGTCACCTGCCCCACGAAACATCGAAGACTCCGCAAAAAAATGCTTAGTGTCTTTGAAAAAGCCGCCTCGACCCCCTCGGAGACGGCTAAAGGTGATACCCTGGGTGAAAGACCCGAAAAATCAAAATGCTGCGAGTCGTTGCACCGAGCGAAAGAAACTGCCCGAGAGCGTCATGAACCCTCCACCAAAGGCAGTAAGACCGTGTCATCGCCGTCGTCGAAGGTTCCTTCTACTCATAAATCTGCTTCGACGCCTTTATCGAAGGGCCCGCCGACACACACATTTGGCCAAATCGAATCGACGCTTGTTAGTACATGTCAGTCAGTAGTACCGAGGGCTTAGACCATGACCTCGAGGATGTCGTCGATAACCTCGACGACTCCGAGTAGGATTCCGATCCTCTCGAGTTCTTCGAGGCCTCTTACTTTTTCGACGCCTTTCTCGGTTTCATCGAAGCCTTTGACTTCCGCGTCGACAACTTCAACGTTTTCTCAACCGGTGACTACAAGTTTGGCCCCTTCTGCTCTAGAAATGGGTTTTAAACCATACCCAAGATCAAATTATTTCAGAGCCTTGTCCTCTATATATGAGTAAGGGGAGGATTGTGACCATGAAAGACCCTTTAGGTTACAGAGGACCACTGCACCTATACCAGAGGAATTTATCTCTGAAGAGAACAGATTGAAGGACCTTCAAGACTCTTTGCATGAGGCAAGCGGTTTAGATACTTCACCAGAAGTAGAATTCGCTAAACCAGACCCAGGGGAACATGCTGAGACCCCTTATAGGGTCTTAATGGCCAGAAAAATAGAATTCATGGGGTGGTCTACACCTTCACCTTCTTTTCAACAGGATGATCTTACAGATATTTTACTTAAAAGGCCCACAGGAAGATCCTGTGGTTCCCTTTCATGCTGCATTGCAGAGAAAAATATCTGTCAACTGGGAAACTCCCAAGGTTATACTGGCAGTTAGCAAAAAACTATCTGCCAAATATAGGGTATCTGCTTCTGACCCTGAATATTTGAGCAAACATCCAACTCGGCAGCAACTTCATTTAACAGTAGATCTGCATAACCCACTTTTCCACAAGACGGGGATGATAAAAGGTTTGACGCTATGTCAAAAAAGGTCTCGGCATGTAGCATGGCGCTTAAATTCATTAATGCTACTTGCACGCTCGCAAGATTCAGCCATACACTTTGGGAGTGTGCTTCATCTGCGGCAGACTGTCTCCCGGAAGGAGAGGAAAGGGAAGCATTTCTGAACACCGTTAAAGATGCAATGTGTGAGTCCCTTCAAACTGGCATTGATTCTGCTGATAGTATCAGCAGGGCCATGGCGGCAAGTACTACAATCCGCAGATGTGCATGGTTGCGAAAGTTTGGTTTTGCTCCGGGTGTACAGGCCAGACTTTTGAATATGCCCTTTGACGGCACTTCATTGTTTGGTAAGAAGGCTGATGACAGCCTAGGGAAGCTACAAACATCCAAGGCAGCAGCAATCTCTTGGAGCTGCAATCCATCAAACGCTGTATCGCTCCTCGGGAACCTCTTGGAGGGGTAGGTCCTTTCGCTTTTATTCCGCATTCGGAAAAGGCAGAGGACAGCCGGCTCAAAGGGGCCAAAAACGATTCACCCGCGGTGGACGGGTTAAAAGTACAAAAGCCGCAGCAGCAGGTGCCTCCTTGCCCTCGGCATCTGCGTCAGCCGCCTCTAAACCACTCTGCGGTCTCTCCTCACAAGACACCAGTAGGGGGCAGGTTAACTCAACATCTGACGGAATGGCAGGCTATTACGTCAGATGCCTGGGCATTGGAGACAGTTGCCCAAGGTTACTGCCTGCCTTTTCTATGCACCCCTCAGTCATCCCCCGGGGAACAACTTTGAAGTTTCCAGACCCGCTCCTTTTGCAGGAGATTCTAGACCTGCTAGAGAAATGTGCCATAGAACTGGTACCTGTAACGGAGAGGAACAAGGGTTGGTATTCCCCCTACTTTCTGGTACGGAAGGGTGGAGGACTGAGACCCATCTTGGACTTGCGAGAATTGAACAAATTCCTCAGGATGGACAAGTTCAAGATGGTAACTCTCTCTCAGATCCTTCAGGCCCTCCAGTTTCAGGACTGGCTGATATCTCTAGACCTTCAGGATGCTTATTTCCATGTGGCAATTGATCTCAAACACAGGAAATACCTGAGCTTTGCAATTGGCAACTCTCACTCTCAATTTCGAGTTCTGCCTTTTGGGCTGACCTCCGCCCGAGGGTCTTCACCAAGCTAATGTCGGTAGTGGCTGAAAGTCTGAGGGAAGGGATCCACGTCTACCCCTACCTAGACGATTGGTTGATCAGAACAGTATCTTCGGAATAAGCTCAGATCCAACTAGATTATGTCTGCCACTTCCTTCACAAACTGGGCTTCTCCCTCAATTTAAATAAGTCACAGATGATACCATCACAGACTCCAGTTCATCGGTGCGGTCCTGGACACTTCCCTGGGGAAAGCCTCGCCACCAGAAGTGAGGGCTCAAGATATTCTGCAGATGGTCACCAAGTTTCAAAATGCCCAACGTCATCCAGCCTTCGACTTTTTGAGGTTACTAGGCCTCATGGCATCCTGCATCTTCCTTGTGCCAGAGGCTCGCCTGAGAATAAGATCCCTCCAGTGGGCACTAAGAACCCAGTGTTCACAATTCTCAGGAAGAATGACAGATCTCCTTCAGGTCCCGGACAAAGTGGTGCAAGACAGTCAGTGGTGGGCCTTTCGGGAGAACATTTTGAAAGGAGAACTGTTTTGGCAACCATGGCCGGAGATAACAGTAGTCACGGATGCCTCACTCACGGGGTGGGGAGCCCATGCCAACGACTTGACCATCAGCAGTCGTTGGTCTCCATCTGAGTCCAAACTACATATCAACCTGTTGGAGCTGAGAGCTATCAGATTAGCGCTGAAGGCTTTCCTCCATCTGTACATGGGAAAATGTCCTAATAATGATGGACAACACAGTGGCCATGCACTACCTCAACAAAGTAGGAGGCGTAGGATCACTGCCACTGTGCAGAGAGGCGATGCAGTGGGCAATTCAAGAAGGAATCTCTATCAGCAGTTCACTTAGCCAGAGAGAAGAACTTGACAGCGGACGCTCTGAGCAGGCAAAGCACAGACTCCCACGAGTGGGAGATAGCTCAGGAAGTCCTTCAAGAGATCTTCACCCTTTGGGGAACCCCTCAAGTGGATCAGTTCGCCACCAGTATCAACAGGAAGTGCGATCATTTTTGTTCAAGGGAATTTCCCCCGAGAGGAGCTCTAGGGGACGCGTTTGTAGTGGCTGGGAGTTTCCGCTTCTGTATGCATTTCCTCCGGTCCATGTCATTCCTTAGATCAGGAGGTTGAGAAGATTCCGGAAGACTATGATCCTAATTGCCCCAGACTGGGCCAGGAGAACGTGGTACCTGGACCTTCTGGACTTGTCCATCTGCCCTCCGATTCGTCTTCCGTGCAGGGAGGATCTTCTCTCGCAGAAGGGAGGTCAGGTTCTCCATCCAGACATCAGAACCCTAAACCTTCACGCTTGGATTCTGAAAGGTTGAGATACAAGGATTGGGACCTCCCAGATGATGTCATGGAGGTGTTGCTTTCGGCTAGAAGGTCAGCAACAAAGACTTTATACCGCTGCCGTTGGAACAAGTTTTGCAACTGGTGTACAGAAAAGAATATCGAACCCTTTTCATGCGGTACACCAATGGTGTGATCCTTTTTGCTCTATTTGGCGAATTCAGGTCTTCAAGTTGGTACGATCAAGTGCTACCTCGCAGCGCTGTCGATCTTTAAGCGCACTGCGGAGGAGCCATCATATTTCAAATTACCCTTAGTAATTCAATTTCTAAAGGGGTTAACTAATGTCTATCCCCCAAAGCCGTTTCAAGTTCCCTTGTGGGATTTAAATCTAGTCCTAAATTTCCTGATGGGTACTCCTTTTGAACCACTGCATTCTTGCTCATTAAGATTTCTCACCCTTAAAAAGTCTTACTAGTGGCTTTGACATCTGCCAGAAGAGTGAGCGAATTACAAGCTCTATCTTGCAAACCTCCTCATACAATTTTTGGCAAAGACAAAGTTGTCCTACAAGTGAAGCCTAATTTCCTCCCAAAGGTAGTCTCTGAATTCCACATCAGTCAGAAGATAACCTTACCTTCATTCTATCCTCCTCCCCATCCAGGGAAAGAGGAAGAGATGCTACATAGGCTGGATCCAAGGCGAGCCTCAAGCTTTTATATCAGCAGACTTGCCAGGATAAGGCAAGCAGACCAATGGTTTATAGGTTATGCAGGACACAAATTAGGATTGCCGGTCACAAAACAGACCATTTCAAGATGGATTATTTTAGCCATTCTAGAATGCTACAAATTGGCAGGGAAAGAGCCCCCTTCAACACCTTAGGGCTTGGTACCGATTCGAGACATGTGTGGCTGCCAAATGGTCGTCCGCACATACCTTTACAAAATTTTATAATCTGGATTCCTCCTCTAGCCAGGAGACGAGATTTGGCAAAGCTGTGCTATACTCTGTTCATTTTTAAAGGGAAATATTACAATTTTACTCCCACCTCCGTTTACACACCACTGCTATGGGAGTCTATCAAGATGAGGAATACGTCGGAGGACACCATCCCTTCGAAGAACAAGTTACTTCTTACCTTGTAACGTTCTTTCGATGGGATGTTCCTCCGACGTATTCCTGATCGCCCCTCCCATCCATCTCCTCAGTAAAACTTCCCTTATGGTTGCAGTTTACGCTCCTTCAAGGTCAATAACCAATTAATGCACAGCTACTCTTAATCTTCAAACGGACACTGCGCGAGTCTATTTATACGCATGATGTCGGCACCGATACGGAGGCTGTCGAGGGACGTTGACGCGCAGCGCCCTCTACTGAAAAAAATTTCCGATGCCAGCAAGCTGGAAGTAATCCATCAAGATAAGGAATACGTCGGAGGAACATCCCATCGAAAGAACGTTACAAGGTAAGAAGTAATTTGTTCTTCTTACTGCACCTCCTCAGGGATACTTTGCCTTTCCTCTCCTTCCCCCAGAAGCTCACCGTCTCCCAAGCTCTGGTTCTCTCTAGGTTGGACTATTGCAACAGCCTCTTTCTTACTCTACCTGCCTCTACTCTCCGCCCTTTGCAATTTATCCAGAACAGGACTGCAAGACTTGGCCTCAAGCCTTGGTATCGTATCTCTCCAGCTCTGATATCAATCTCTCTTGCCTCCCAGTGGATGCAAGGATTAAATTCAAGACCCTCTGTGTTGTCCACAAGGCTTTCTGGGGCCTGGGTCCAACATGCCTTCAGCTATCCCTCCGCAAATACCTCCCACCTTGAGCTCTCCGCTCCTCTAACTCCCTCAGGGTCAGTCGTTTCTCAAAGAAATTAGCTGGGGATAGATCTCGTTCTTCCGCTGGGGCTTCCCTCTGGAACAGCCTCCCTGCCACTCTAAAACTTGAGGAGAACCATCTCCGGTTCTGGAAGCACCTCAAGACCTTCCTCTTTGCTTCTGCCTTCGCCCCCCATCTCCCGTGCGGATTCTGTTTTCCCTCAGCACTGTGCACTTGGCCACCCTCTGTCCTCTGGTTCCAGGTACCTACTCACCACGCCACCCTCAGGCACTGCCTCTGGGCCAACCCTTGCACTGGGGTCTGTATCTGTACCCATACAGTCCCACCCAACCGCCCCCTTTTTCTTCCTGCACTTATCAGGCCTACCCAGCCTTCTGCCTTAAACTCAGCACTTGCCGGCTGCACAACCATTGTTTATTTTATTATTTTATCTTTTTCTCCTTGCTCCACACTCTCCTTTTCTCCCCCCCTTCCGTGCATTTCTCACCCTTTCCCATGCACTTGCGCATTCCCACTGTCACTGGGCCTAGTAAGATCATTGATTTTGTTCTCCCCTGTTCCCCTTCCCTTTGCTTTGTCGCGCTCTGAAACAGTTGTGTATGAGCGCAATCAATATCCCTTAGGCTGATGGGACCAACAAGCCTCGAGACGAACGTTTTCAGAGCGAACTCCAAGGTTAAAATGAAAAAGTCCTGAAGTCCTGCAAAAGAGCTGGGGCTCTCTGTTAGGGAGAATTGTCGTTTCTGTGCGAATTCCCCTCAACCTTAGAGACCCCCAGCTCTTTTGCTGAACTTTAGGACTTTCATTTTAGCCCTGGAGAGAGTGAACCCTTTTTCCTCACACCCATCTATTGTGATCTGATTTTGGATTATGTTTCCTTCGTTTTTGGAGTCTGACAAACTCCATGGGCATCTACTTTTTGTATGGTGACGCAACACCTTCAGTGCAGTGCTAGAGCAATCCTTTAGATTGCTCTATAGGTTTAAATACCATTTCTTGTGAGAACTACTGTCCCCAAGAATAGTAAAGTGAAATTGACTTTACTTTTTCTCTCTGTAGATCCAGCACACCCCATCTTATGTGGAGTGCTGGGAGAGGTACTTAGTAGCCCCTTTTTTCTACTTACTCAACCAACATTTATGTTCCCCTGTTAGGCAAAGTTTCAATGCATTACCCTCTGGGAACACTACAAACATCTAGGACTACAGTTATAGGCAACCCAACCTTTGGTATAAGCTTGTACTAAAGTTTTGGTAGCGTGTTGAGCAGCCAGGCTTATCTCAAGAGGGGAAATGTGAGCTGTAGTGGAGTTGCACAAAGATTCACAGTTACAGGTATTCAAATAAACTTACACTCAAGGTTTCTTGCATAAACAATTCATCATTTATCAGTCAGTTATAAAGCCTTCTTTAGAAGTGAGCAATGGATTAGTAACACAAATATACTTCAATACTGTACGCTTTGAGTTTTTGGATCAGACAAAGCCCTTTTGGGATGGCCCACAGACGCAACCTACACCCACAGGTGACTTCAGTAACAAGGGTGCTGGGGACATTAATACCTTACTGTTGGCATACAGAATACTCTTTAAAGTAAGTAAAAGGCAAAAGTTATTAGAACACAAGAAATACAAATGGTCATAAGCAGGGCAAACACTTTCAGATAGCTCTGAGAAGAGTCATTCATAGGCTAAGCCAAAGTCAATGGGACAAATTTATTTATTTAAATTTGTAGAGCGCACAACAGCCCACAGGCATCGCGGCGCTATAGCAGTACTCAAAGAAGGCTCGCTTAAGGGTTACAGTGAAGCCGCCCAGGTAGATGGACTTAGTGACGATACAATGCATGATATAGGGTTACATACATATTTAGATCATGGTACATTGCGGGGATTGCGGTTGCACAATGCAAGTCATACAAAGAGACTGGTTTTGATGGCCTTGCGGAAGGCTGCATGGGAGTCAATAGTCCTAATGTGAGGGGGGGGTGAGTTCCAGTGGGTGGCTGCCATAGTTGGGAAACTGGTGCCGCCAGCCCGGACTTTGCGTGTTCTAGGAATAGCAATCAAGTTGGAGTAGGGGGTTCTGGTGGGCCTGGAGGAAGGGGGTTTAGAGATTCTCTGTGCCAGGTAGGGGGGTGCCTGTTCATGAAGGCACTTGTGTGTCAGGGCAAGGGTTTTGAATATGATCCTTTCTTTGACTGGTAGCCAGTGGACCTGCCTTCTGAGTGCAGAAATATGATCCCTACGCGAGAGTCCAGTAGCGGCCCTGAGAGCATTGTTCTGAACAATTTGTAGTTTAGCAAGATTCTTGGCTGAGGTGCCTACCAGGAGGGCATTACAGTAGTCCAATCTGGGTCCGATTATGGCCCTGGCAATGGTAAGGCAATTTTGTTGTGACAGGAAGGGTCTTATTGTGTTGATGAGTTTGGAGTGGTAGGCAGAGGTGGATGCAATGGCGTTGACCTGTCTGTCCATAGATAGGTTAGGTTCCAGGTATACACCCAGTGTTTGATTGTGAGACAGTGATAGGGATGTCATCAATGGTGAAGGAGGAGTATAGTTGGTCAAGTTTGTTCAGGGTGGAGGGGGAGCCTACCAGTAGAAGCTCGGTCTTCTCACTGTTGAGACAGAGCCAGTTTTCTGCCATCCAGGATTGGATAGTTGCATAGATGGAGTTGAGGGTGTTAGTGTCAGATTGGTAATCACCCGTGAGGGGGATGAGCACCTGGGTGTCATCTGCATAGTTTGTATATGAGATTCCCAGGGCATCCAGGATTTTGAATAGTGGCCTGGTGAAGAGGTTGTATAGAGTGGGGGCAATACAGGAGCCTTGTGGAACCCCGCATTTGATGGTGCTGGGAGTTGCACAGGAGGAGTCAGAGAAAACCCTCATTGCTCTGTCTTGCAGAAATGAAGTAATCCATTTACAGGCCTTGGTCGAAAGGTTTGCTGCTGTGGAAAGGTGGTGGCACAGGGACTTGTGATCAACTAGATCAAACGCAGCAGAGAGGTCTAGGAGCAGTAGGAGTGCAGGTTTGTCTGCGTCTCTGAGGTCATCGATCTGGTTTTTCAGGTCAAGGAGGGCAGTTTCTGTGCCGTGCCGAGGTCTGAACCCTGATTGCCGTAGACCAAGGAGATGGTTCTCTTCAAGGAATTTCTGAACTTGCAGGTAGGCTGCTTTGTCCAGGATTTTTAGGAGGAAGGGGACAGTGGTTATGGGCCGGTAATTTCCCGGGACGTAGGGGGTCCAGGGAGGGTTTTTTAAGCAGCGGACGAACCCACGCTTCTTTGAGACCAAGGGGGACATGGCCGGACCGGAAGGAGGCATTGATGAATGCTGTGATGAATGGGGCTAGGGAGGGTGCACAGTCCTTGATGACCTGTGCTGGGCAGGCATCTCCTTTACAATTTGATGGTTTGATAGATTGGAGAAGTGTGAGGACTTCTGTTTCGCTCATGTCTTTAAAGTCAAACACCAGGGAGCAACTGTGGATGGTCATAGGTGGAAGTGGGTTATTGTAATTCTTGGCTATGAGTATGGCCAGAGCTTTTTGATGAGCGATTATCTTTGCCTGCAAAGTTTCAAGCTTGTTCAGCATGGCTGACTGGATTGTGTTACACCAGGCTTTATGCATGAGGAGAGAAGAAGGGGGTGTGGAAGGAGTCTCCAGCTCTCTGAAGATAGAGAATATTTCTCTTGTCCCTGATTGAGCGTTGGCTATCCTCGTGTTAAAGGAGGAGGCTTTAGCAGTGGTGATGGCAGTTTTGTATTGTTTGGACAGAGCTTTAAAGGCAGCCTTGGTGTTTTCTGAGGGGGATTTGCTCCATGACTTGAGGGCAGCTCTCTTTTTTGCGCGCAACTGCAGGAGTTCTTGGGAAAACCATGCATTAGTATGCTTCACTGTTTTGGCTTTTTTGAGGGTGAGTGGGGCCACAGTGTCAATGGCTTGGGTGATGGCCCTTTTGAAGTCATCGGCCAGTGTTTCTGGGTCATTGGAGAATGGGGGCAGTAAGGCGGGCACCGAAAGGTGTTGAGCTAGGTTGTCATGAGTGAGCTGCTTGGAGCTTCGTGCGAGTGTGGCCGGTAGGGGAGTGGTGGGTGAGGTCGGCCCTTTGGTAGTGATGATGTCAAATTGGATGCAATGGTGGTCGGACCATGGGACTGGATAGATCACAGGTTGGCTGATGGAGCAGTTATGGTGAGATAACCAGTCCAAGGTGCGACCTTTAGAGTGGGTAGGGCTGGAGACGGTTTGGGAGAAGCCCAGAGTGGAGAGGGCTTTGCGGAGGGCCTTTGCGTGTGAGTCACTTGGGTCATTCAGGCCGAGGTTGAGGTCGCCTAGAAGCAGGATTTTGGATGATTTCTTTAGGTTATCAGACAGTGCGTGGGTAATGGCGTCCTGAAAGTCAATGGAGGGGCCAGGGGGGCGATAGACAAGGTGAAAGGTGAGAGTGCAGTTATGAGAGAGTTGAAGCTTGAGTAGGAGATAGTCGGTGGCCGGATGCAGCGCTTCAGGTAAGTCGATGGAAAAGTCTTTGCACTGAGACCGAGTCAAATGTAGGGCCACAAGCTGATTAGACTTGTGAGTTGCAGAAGTTACAAGCACTTCCACAGGAAGAAGCAAGTTCTTAGACTAGTTTTACAGTACCTTAGTAAAGAAGAAAACTATGCAGCTGAAGACTTCTGTTCCTGCACAGCTCTGCAGATCTTACTGTTCCTGTGCCTCAGCTGTGGGGACAAGCGGGAGGACGTTGGGGGGGGGGGGGGGGGGCAAACTTTACTTTCAGTGGCTGTTACGCGATTCAGCTCCTTTCGGTACAGTGAATGGCAATAAGCGCAGTTTCTGGCTGTCAGTGGACTTTCCTCACATCTGAGGTCCCGCACTCAACTGAGGGGGGGGGGGGGGGTCAGGCTTGGTCAGTCCTGCTTCCTGGGAGTCCGGGGGTCTTCCAAAAGCTTTAGGCCAGCTTACAAGCAACGCACACAATCTGGTGTCCCTCTCCCTGGCTGTAAGGTTTTTTGCAGCACTCTGAGGAAATGCAGATGGGTGTTGAGGCGGCTTACTTGGGAGTTGATTGGTCCTACCAACTCAAAGAGAGAAGTCGTCCTTTGCAGGCCTTTTCTGTCGATGCAGACTTGGTGATTCGGACCTGCAGCAGGGCTTCACGGGGCAAACCAACAGTCCAGGAGTTGCAGCGGCCGTCCTCTTCAAGCTCATTCGGGTTCATTTGTCCAATGGTCGACTCTGCCTTCCAAGCCACGAGACGCACCTTTTATTCAATTTTCTCCCATGCATTCCAGCCTAGCTGCCACTCACCCAGCAGGGTGGCTGTCCGTCTCGGACAGTCAGCCAGCCAATCACCAGAGTGCATTTGGGCCTCCTAGGAGACTAAGCACAGGGAGTTTCAGGCACCTCCCTCACTTCCTGCCTACCCCAGACACTCTGCAGCCAGAATGAACGAAGACCAAACCTGGTTTGCCGTGCAGAGAACATCTCGAAGGACCTTTCCTCAAAGAAATGGCAAAAAAGGAAGACCGGGAACGTTTTAACAAAGGAGGCTGAGACACCATCTTGAAAAACATGGCTCCCGCGATTTAACGTTACCGGAGCTGCGAACAGTTCGCAGTTAGGGTAAATCATGGTAGTTCATTGTAAAACCGCTGCCACCAGCCATTCTGAGAGGAAAGGGTAACATTTGACTGTTACATGAGTAACTAGACATAGGGGATACTAAGTAACCCCTCTAGCTTATTGTAAGATAGGGTGTGCTGGGTCTTGAAATTTACAGGACTAAGTGAAGTCCACTGTTATGGGAAACCCCAGAGAAGGTATTTACACCTTGGTAAATCTGAAAGACTTCCCTGTGTCACTGCACTGAAGGTGCTTTGTGACACAATTGTGAAAGATGCCTATGGAGTTGGTTAGACTCCATAACCAAAATGAAACCATGTGTAACATCACATGAAATACATGAGCGTGGGACAAAGGGTCTCGCTCTCTCCAGGTTAAAAAAAAAAAAATCAAGTCCTCAAAATCCAGCAAAGTTGCTGGTGGTCTCTAAGGTAGAGAGTTAGCAAATATTTGAGAATTTTCCCTAACATCCCCTCACTACTTTAAATGGCTGGTGGCAGTAGTTAAATATTCCTACCATTGTGCTTTCCTACCGCAGGCTGAATCCTCAGCTGTAGTACAGCACTGATGGTTGACCATTGTGTCATAATGGCCCGGTCTTCTTTTTTTGCCATTTCTTGTTTGTGAGGTATTTCTTGGGTTTTAGTCTGCACGCCAAACCAGGTGTAAACCCTTTGTTTGTTTTTGCCTTTGGTGGACTTCAGTAATGTCTGGCAGGGCAAGAAGTGAGGGATGGGTGCTGGGAGAATTCTCAGAAATGTGCTAATTTCCTTCTACCTTAGAGACCCCAAGCTCTTTTTGCTCGACTTTAGGACTTTTCATTTCTACACTGGAGAGCGAGACCTTTTTCCCACTCTCATATTTTTCTTTGATTTGAGCACTTTCTTTTGGTTTTGGAGTCTGAAGCTCTATAGGCATCATCTTTTTGTATTGACATACAGCACCCTCACTGCAGTGTCACAGAGAAAACCTTTTGATTTCTGCTAAGGTTTAAAATACCTTCTCTTGGATCACTGTTTCCAAGAGTAGTAAAGTGAAATTCACTTAACTTGTTACTCTTTAGACCCAGCCCACACATTCTTACAATAGGGTGCTGGAGGGGTTACTTAGCATCCCCTTGGTCTATCTTATCATGTAACATTTTGTTACCCTTTCTACAATTAATGGCTGGTGGCAGTGGTTTATTTTTTCCTACCATTGTGGGTTTTTACCACAGGCTAAATCCTCAGCTGCAGTATTGCACCCATGGGTATAAATTTTGTCAAAATGGCCCGGTCGTCTTTTTTTCACCATTTCTTCCTGGAAAGGTCCTCGAGATTTACTCTGCACGCCAAACCAGGTTCCGTCCCTTTGTTTTAGTCTTCGGCATGGTTCACTGGTGAAGTCCGCTACTGGCTCCAGTGTGTTTGGTGTTGCAGGAAGCAAGGGAGGCGCCCGAAACTCCCTTTGCTTAGTCTCCTTGGTTACAGGAATGCAACCAAGGATGATTGCCCGGATGGCTGTCCTTTTGAGGACAGCCACCCTTCTGTGAGTGACAGCTAGGCTGCGAATGAATGGGAGCGACTTGCATAAAAACAAGGTCTTTTGCAAGGAAGGCAGAGTCGACCACTGGACGAAGGAACTGAAGAAAAACTGGAAGAGAAGCTTGCTGCAACTCCTGGACCGTTGGTTTGCCTGGTGAAGCCCTGCTGCAGTGCTGAAGCTCCTATTTTGACATTGACTCGAGAAGCCCGGAATGGATGACTTCTCCCCTTGGGTTGGTGGGACCAATCAACCCCAAGACTAATTTGACTGAAACCCCTCATCTGGATGTACTTCCATTGCTGCTGCAGGAACTGAGTGCTAGGGGACAGTAATACCACAATAGAGCATCGTTTTTAAGCCGGTTACGAGCTCTAGGAAGATCCTCCGGACTCCCTCGAAGCAGGGCTGACCAAGCATGAGCCACCTCAACAGAGTGCTGGACCCCATAAGCAAGCAAAGTCCACAAGGTGTCCAAGAACCATGGTGGTGCTATTCGCGAGAAGCTGAAACTGCAAAGTGCTGCTGATCTGAATTGCGCCCATTGCTGCCACCAACCTTCAAACTGTAATGCAGGAGTCCCCAGGCACCCTCCCGCTTGTCACCACGACTGAGGCCCAGGAACAGGATCTGCAGGAACGCCGTCTGGAACCATTTCTTCAGACCTAAGGTACTGTGAACTAAGCGGTACTTGCCTGTTGCTTGCTTGCTCTCAGTTGAGACTTGCGTTGGCTGTCTTTCGCAGAGTTGCTCGCAGCTTTGCCCTACGCAAGCCTCCCAGCTTGTGGCCCAACAGTGATTTCTTTTTACAACAAAACTCTTTAACATTGTGCAAGACTTTTACTTACCTTCAAGAAGTGCCTCGGCTCTCCTAGACTTTGCTAAAGTGACTTTGGCTATCCTGGCTCCCTGAGGACTCTTCTTACCCTCTGACTTTGTTTTTAACTATCCCTCTGTTAGGCAGGATTGTATGTAGTACCCTGTGGGAGACTGCACCAGCCTCTTGGCAATAGTTAACCTTTGGTATAAGAATGTACTACACAAGTTGGTAGTGACTGAGCAGCCAGGCTTATCTCAAGAGAGGTCAGTGTGAGCTGTAGGGCTGTAACATAGACTTTCACAGTGACAAGTATCCAAATAACACTTATACTCAAGGTTTCCTGATTACACAAGCATCAGAAATAAAATGGTTTAATCTGCTTAGATCAGATGTTATGCATAGGCCGACATCTAGTGGAAGCTGCGGAGTATTTGTTTTTCGAAACTCGAAAATGGGCGTCGAAATAGGGCATGCCAGTAATGCTATCCCTATTGTGACGCCCCCTGTACCCATAATCGCTCATGCGTGTGGGTTCCTCAGATTGTTTTTTCTAAATACACAATTTCAATAAATCAGTAGATACCCTTTTGGGATGGCACACACACTTCCACACCCTGAGGTGACTTCAATAACTAGGACACTGTGGACATTGATATATCACTGGTACATTTAGAGCCATACTGAGTTTGCTGTCAAAAAGGAAATGGTTAGGGAAGAAACGATGGTTAAAAAGAATACATGACTCTTACAGGGACCGATCAAAACAGTCGTAGGTTGGAGTCTTCAGCGAGCCAGGACAGCCAGTGTCAATTGAGTAAAGTCTAGGGGAGCTGAAGCAAAGTCTTGCACAGTGTTTGTTTGCTAGAATATTAAATCACTTGTTGGGCCACAAGCTAGGAGGCATGTGGAGTGCAAAGCTGCAAGCAACTCTGCAAAAGGCAACAAATGCAAGCCTCAACTGAGACCAAGAAAGTTACACAGCAAGAGTTAAGTACCCCTTAGTTCACAGTACCTTAGGTCTGAAGAAATTGGTTCCAGTTGGCTTCTGTTCCTGTTGTAGTCTGGCAGATCCTGTTGTTCCTGGGCCTCAGTCATGACAAGAGGGAGGATGTCTGGAGACTCCTGCACTACGATTTGATGGTCGGCTGCAGCAATGAGCAAACTTCAGATCAGCGGCACTTCGCAGTTTCAGATTATTGCGAATAGCATCACTGCGGTTCTTGGACACCTTGTAGGCTTTCCTTGCTTCTGGGGTCCAGCACTCTGGGGTGGCTCAGGCTTAGTCAGTCCTGCTTCGAGGGAGTCCGGAGGATCTTCCTAGCACTCTGGTCCGGCTTAAAGACGATGCACTCGATTCTGGTTTTCTGTCTGGTGCCGGGAACAGAAGATTAACCCTCTGCAGATTACGGCCCCTCAAGTGCTGCCGTACTTGCTATCGCTGGCCAAGGCGAGGCTGGCCCATGCCTCCATCAAGATCCATCTGGCAGCTATCTCCTGCTACACCAGAACTCTGGGACGCTCATCCCTGTGGTCCCATCGACTGGTGAAGGAGTTCATGAAGGGACTGTTCCGATTGTTCCCGCCGGTGAAGGCTCCAGCCCCGGCATGGGAGCTCAACATGGTGCTGACCAGGCTCATGGGTCCGCCATTCGAGCCTCTGCATTCGGCACCGTTGAAGTTCCTGTTGTAGAAAACAGCGTTTCTTGTGGCCATCGCACGACGAGTGGGAGAGATCCAGGCCCTCTCCTGCAAGCCCCCATACCTGACTTTCCCGAGACGAGGGTGGTGCTGAAGACGCACCCCTCCTTCATGCCCAAGGTGCCGTCAGACTTCCAACTCAACGAGCCCTTGGTGTTACCTGTTTTCTTCCCGCCGCCGGCCGAGAGGACTTTGCACTTGCTGGATGTAGCTAGAGCGCTGAAGTTCTACGTGGACCGCACGAAGAGTTTTCGTAAGACATCACAACTGTTTGTGAACTTTGGACTTGTGAACCAAGGGAAGGCCCTCTCGAAGGCCAAGGTCATTCACACAGCATGGTGGCTGTCCGCCAAGGAAAGCCAGCCAGCCCTTCACATTTGGGTGCATTCAGGTAACCATGGAGACCAAGGACAGGGAGTTTCTGGCACCTACTTTGCTTCCTGCCCTACCAGACACACTGGAGCCGGAGGCAGGCTTCCGCAGTGAAGCCCGCCAAAGGCAAAATGAACAAAAGGGTGAAACCAAGTTTGGCGCGTAGAGTAAAACATAAAAAAGACCTCCCAAACAAGAAATGGTTAAAAAAAGACCGGGCCATTTTGACAAAATGGGCACCCAAGGGTGCATTACTGCAACTGAGGATTCAGGCTGCTGTAAAAATGCACAATGGTAGGAAAATTAAACCACTGCCACCCGCTATTAAAAGTAGTGAGGATAACATACATTTTTGTTAATCTGCTTAGAATAACATGCTGTGCATATGGTCAGTCATCCAGTGGTAACCGCCGAGTATTGCATCTTGTCTTTCGAGAATCGAAAGGGGACGTCGACATGGGTGTGCCTGTAACACTATCCCTATGTGACGTGAAGTGTACCCAAGATCCCTCACGCATCGAGGTCCCTCAGATTGTTTTTTTCCACCCAGCATACTGGTCGCCTTGATGCAGAGCTAGTCAGACATTCCTTATTGTACCCTCGACCTTTGGTGGAATAGTTATATAAAATAATCAGATCACCCTATCCGTCCCTTATTTTGACGGCTGTTCCAGACCTCCGCTGAAAACCTTCAGAATTCGACGGACGGTGATCCAGTCAGCGCTGCTGACCAGGTGGCTGGGCCTTCCGCTGCCCTAGACAGTAGGGAGAGTGGGGTCGGGGTGGACATTTCTATACAAACTGAGAATTCCTTTCCCTTTCCTTCCTCTTTCCCTTTTGGTCTTCGTCCCTCTACCCACCCTCCGCTATGGAGAGGACTCCTTTAGGTGTTGCCTTATCTGTAAGAGCAAATTTCCTTGGAAAAATAAGAACAGATGGTGTAACCGGTGCTTGCCACACGGATCACAAGGAGGAAGATGCATGGCTTGTAAGCTCCTCTGTCCTAAGACATTAAAGGAGGGTAGAGTCAAGCGGTGGGCGGCCTACAGTATGTCAAAGGCCGAATTTTCTCCCACTGCCACCAAATGTGACAACGGCGAGAGTGACGATCAGACCTCTGAACTGGAGGTTGACCTTTCGACGGAATGCTCGCGTTACACATAGCCTGTCCCCAGCCCCGCTAGGCACGGCTTAGGGACTGCTATGGGGAATGCACACCCCGGCGACAAAGACTAACATGTACACAGCACAAAACACACAACCCCAAGTCAATCTTCGGCCAGGTCGAAGAAGACTTCAGCGCCAATGGGTACACTGGAACTTCCAGCAGCACCCGCCGACCATCTGGATCGGCAGCCCTCCCTGCAGCCGCATATGCGCCTATCTACCGGGCCATCGAAAACAAAGGGCGCTACCCCCAATGTACCAGGTTCCGCCGAGACTCATCGCAAGAACGCGTCTGGTGACGATAGGATTCTGGTTCCGCCGAAAACCGCACCGCCGAAAAAGGCTGCAGTCGAAGACCAGGCCACGGCTCCACTGAAAAAAGCTCCCTCGCAATCGCAGGCTGAAGCTACGCGCCTCCCCACTGCGGAGTGCGTTGGCGACAGTTTAGCAAGGATTGTTTCCGCCAAATCTCAAAAACGGCAGTCCAGGGATACTCCGAGGGCTACGGAAAAAGCCAAGCACCCACAGAGGTCCAAAGATGGCGTAAGGGATGTACCAGAACCCACCCATAGGTCGAAACAGAGGCAGAGACGTTACAACTGTTGGTCCCTCAGGAGGAGTTCTCGAAGGGCTTTCGACGTTGAGACTAAAATCAGGACCCTTTTCCTCCTCCTAGACCATTCTAGGTCTTCGGTTTGGACGACAGAAATTTGAGAACTGCATGGAAAGGCTGGACAGGTTTGTTTCCCGTTAAGAACAACGCACACCAAGGAGGCCAAGGGATGAGAGCCCTGTGGACCCCAAAGCAAAATTTCCAAGGTGTTTTGACCCCTCTTAAGAAGGGGATTTATACAACTATGACTTAACTGAAGACATTCCTGCAGACACTCGAGGTGAGGATTTCATCAACCCTGAAGACATGCATGATCCCATAGAGGGCTGAGAGGAGAACCCAGATGTGGGTGACCTGCAACCATGGCAATCTCCAGATCATCAAGATCCTGATGCCCTGTCTCTGGACTCTCCCCAGTCCACCCCCACTAGGCAGCAACCCTCACCAGTGGATGATCAATTGACTTTCAACGTGATGTTGCGTAAAGCAGCTGATCACTTTAAGATTGCTACAGAAGAAGCTGTCGCCGAAGCGGACTTCGTGAGGACCTTCTCAAGGAGAAGCTGCTGGCTAGCCAGGCTATTCGCCTCCTTAATTCAATTAAGAAACGTCTGGCGCCCTCCTTATCTGCTCTCACAAGGTGTCAACCCACGTATAGAAAAACTTTTATCCTTCTCCATCAGACCCTCTTTATATCAAAGGTCACTCCACCCCAGACTCTCTAGTGGTGACTAGTACATGAAAGAGGGCAGGGGTCCCTTTGTCAACCGGCGCGGCAACCCCTGATAATGAAGGTAAACGACTCTTCACCTTTGGGAAGAGGATCACGGTCGCAGCAGCGCTTTCAACACGTATTGCCAACAACACAACCTTGTTGGCCTGTTATGCCGATGCCCAGTGGGCCTTACTACAGGAAGGCATACAGGAGGTTCCCAAACCTCTACGTACTCGTCTCCTCACCACTGTCACTGGGAGCAGACCATTGAACCAAAGCATACTTAAGAACACTTTTGATTCTGCCGAAATGGCTGGTCAATTCCTGGCTCAGGGCGCACTCCTGAAGAGACATGCGTGGCTATGGAACTCTGGCTTCAAGCCAAAGACGCAAGCTTCACTGATCGGTGGGAGATTTCAACCTATTTGGGAAGGCGGTCGATGAGGCCCTCGAGACAGCAAAAAGTAGCATGACAACCTGAAAACACTGGATCAAATTACACAAAGACTAGGATCTAGGTCCAAACAAGCTTTTTCGTGGCCAACGCTTCCCTCAACAATATTCCTCGGGAAACAATTGGAACTCTCCACAGGGAAATAGCGGATACACCACCCTGTATCCCCAAATGGGTCAGTGTCGTGGGAAAGGAAGGGGCCGGAACTCTACCCCTAGAGGCTCCCCGTCCTCAGGTTCAAAATAACCTGAAGATCCGGGTCCCCTCCCATGCCTCCACGGTCGGGGGCTGGCTAACATCGTTCCTTCAGGCATGGGAGGGGATAACTACAGACCAGTGGGTCCTAAAGACTGTGGCCAACGGGTACTGTATAGAGTTCAACCATTCACCAACATTCAGACCTCCACGAGCAAGACTGACACCAGACCATCTTTGCATACTTCAGGAAGTCGAGACACTACAAGACAAAGGAGCCATAGATATTGTACCTATGTTACAGGTAAAAGAAGGTATTTATTCAGTGTACTTCCTTGTACCCAAAAAGGATCTAACCATGCGCCCTGTTTTAGATCTGCGCCCAGTGAACAAATTTGTAAAGCCACAAAGGTTCTGCATGGTCGCTCTGCAGGAAGTAATTCCACTGCTATCATAGGGGGATTACATGGCAACACTGGACATGAAAGATGCATACTTTCATATTTCAATGTTGCGAGCGCACAGAAAACACCTCAGATTTATGATACAAGACAAGCATTATCAGTTTAAGGTACTACCCTTTGGCATAGCATCTGCACCAAGCCACTCTAACCACATGCGCGTCTCTTACAGGGTGGGGAGCTCACCTGCTTCAACAAACAGTGCACAGAGTTTGGTCGTCAGACCTAGCATCCAACCACATAAACCTGTTGGAACTGTTGGCAGTGTTCAAAGCGCTAAAAGCTTTCCAGGCACGACAGGGGAAGACGATCCTGATCCTCAGATAGCACCACGGCCATGTACTATCTAAACAAACAAGGGGTTGCGCATTCTCCAGGGCTGTCCAAACTGTCCCAGAACATTTGGAAATGGGCTCTCAAACACAACCTTTTCCTGTTATCACATGTTCCAGGGGAACTCAATCTTCTGGCTGATGTACTCGGCAGAGACTTTCCGTTGCCCATGGAGTATGAATGATGATTACACAGACATCGTCTCCATTTTAGCAGAATGGGGCTTTCCAGAGATCAATTTGTTCGTAACTCTGGAGAACGCTCAATGCTAAGATTACACCTCCAGGTACCCCCAGAACCGCTCCAGGGGGAACGGACGCTAGATAACCTGATCAGGGAAATTTGTCTACCCTTCTCCCCCAAGCCCCCCTCCCCCCAGACGCCCCTTCTCAACAAGATTGTGCACAAAATGCACCAGGAACTAGTCACAATGATACTGGTGGCCCCCATGTGGGCCCGCCAACCCTGGGTTGCACATCTATCTCCTCCAGTCAAACTGTCTTTCCCGTACAACATGTCGCAAGACCGAGGGGAGACGCTTCACCCATGTCCGCAGACTTTGAACTTAGCGGCCTGGCTCCTGAGGTCATAGAATTTGCCATTCCAGTAAATGGAAACAGTTTGTCGGCTGGTGCAACTCAAAGTGCATTAACCCGATTAACTGCTCTCCCACAAACATTGTTTTATACCGAACTCATTTACTTGACTCGGGCATGGTCTTTAACTCCATGAAAGTGCCCTCCCATTTCTAACCCGGCTCCCGGATGGGACCTAAACATGGTGTTGACTAGGCTTATGGGGGGCTCCTTTCGAGCCCATGCACAAAGCAAGTCTTAAAGATCTCACCTATAAGACTGCTTTTATAATAGCTATTCCCTCCATTAGGAGAGTAAGTGAACTACAAGCGCTCTCAATCCTAGATCCCTTTGTTACAGTTCAGTTCACAAAGATAGTGGTTCTGCGCAACCACCCTAGGTTTGTGCCTAAATTCATATCCAAGTTCCATGTGAACCAGTCGATAGAACTACCAACGTTCCTTCAAGTCTGGGAGAAAGAACCCTGCACACACTGGATGTACACAGAGCTGTCATGTTCTCCATGGAAAGAACTCTATCACTAAAAGACTAATCCGTTTTGTTTCGGTGGCGGCAGGAAGAGGAGCCGCAGTCTCCAAATCAACTATCTCTAGATGGATTGTCAAATGCATCACACTCTGCTACAGTCTTGCTAAGAGAGAGCTGCCCTTCAAGCCTAGAGCACATGCTACTCGAGGCACTGGGGTGTCCATGGCATTCATTGCTAATGTTCCCATTGAGTCCATTTGCAAAGCGGCAACCTGAGTTCTGTACACACCTTTACAAAACACTATTGCCTAGACACACATTCTAGGTCTGATTCTCAGGTGGGACAGACAGTACTATGACATCTTTTCACTACTGTTCCTGCTCACAACCCACCTCCGGGAACTGCTCGCTAGTCTATGCCCAGCATGTGATTCTAAGCAGATTAACAAACATCAGAAGATATGCATTACTTACCGTAAAAGCATTTCTGTTGGTTGTATCTACTTAGATTCACATGCGCCCACCCTTCCTCCCCGCTCGGATGGAAGGAACATAGACGTCTTACCACTTACTCTCTTTTCTGTACTCACAATAGTGATAAGGCTCCCTCCAGGCCGGAAAAATACAATCTGAGGGACCTCGATGCGTGAGGGATCTTGGGTACACTACACGTCATGTAGGGATAGTGGTACAGGCACGCCTATGTCGACGTCTTTCGATTCTCGAAAGACTAGATGCAATACTCTGCGCTTACTACTGGATGTTGGACCATATGCACAGAATGTGAATCTAAGCAGATGCAACCATCAAATGCTTTTACGGTAAGTAATGCATATAATTCTTTACATGAGTAGGTAGGAAAAGGAGCTACTAAATAACCCCCCTCCCCCAGTACTTCCACATAAGATGGGCTGTACTTGACCTACATATGAAAAACTGGTAAGGAAAGTCAATTTCACTTTACTACTCTTTGGAACAGTAGGTTTACCCAAGAGAAGGTATTTAAACCTTATGAGAAAATCCGAAGGACTTCTCTGTGACACTGCACTGAAGGTGCTGTCACAATACAAAAGGTGATGCCTATGGAGTTTCAGACTCAAAAACCAAATGAAACAGAGTTCAATTCAGATCCCAAATACATGAGTGAGAAAAAGGTTGGCCTCACTCCAGAATAGAAATTAAAAGTCCTAAAGTCCAGCAAAAGAGCTGGGGGGTCTCCAAGGTAGAAGGGTATTGATGCAGATATAAGAATTATCCTCATCGGCTGCAATTGATGTCAGATTGTCTGACTAAAGTTCCTTGTAAGGATCTCAGCACCAACATTAATCTGTAGAATAGCTACAGGAGTAGTCCTCTTATCCAGGACTTTAACTGGAGTCTCCGCCCGGCCCCCAAGCCCACCAATTGGTATGGATCTGCAACATTCAAACTGGCAGGGGCTGGGTAATCATGAACAGCCTCTGGCCAGCAACAGACGCATACCTTAGCTTTGATGTGGACCTGGTCCAGACACATCCATCCCTACATCCGGCCACACAACCATTTTGCCCAGCAAAGCCAAGGCTTTGCCTGGGAAGGGGTTGCCATATATGATCCTTCTGGACCTGAGGGGGCAGGAAGGTGGCCAGGCACCAAATGGCCAAAAGGACTGGCAAGAATCCCTTGGCACAGACATTTTAGAGTATATGGTACTTTAATTGTCATTATGCATGTAACATTCAAAACTATATAAGTAAACACTGCAGCAAAATATCTGCTGCCACCATGCCATCCAGGACACATTTTTATTTTGCAACTTTGTTTTTGCCGACTCCGTTATAGGGACAGTGTCCCAATTACACTTCAGAATAAAGTGATTTGATGTTAGTTTTAATACAAGAAGTGCACCAGGGGAGACAGTCTACTGGTGCTGATAGGGATTTCATCAGTTGCCCCATGAAATGTGCGCAAAAGCAAGTGAAGTAGAGCAAAGGGCTTTACTTCCCTCCAAAAAGTCAGGTCAGCATACAAATAATAGCAGAAATATAGGATGTCCTTTTAAAATCTATGGAAGGAAAGAAGCACAAAACAAATCCTTTCTAATAGTCACATTAGGAGTGACCCAATACCATGTACCTTAATGCAGAAAAGGGTGAAATGGCAGGGGCACTTTAGGAGAAGTCATTCTGGCTACCACAAAAGTCTGTGATTAAAAAAAAAAAATAGCGGGGGGAAAAAGCAAAAAGTCAAGGGTACTTAAAGTGGTCAAAGTCCCAAAAATTGGAATTCTGCCTAAACGCTGCCTTCTTCTTGGACCCTGGCATAGTTGGCTATATGGACTACATCCTCGTTTGTGACTAAATCTGAGGTACCTTGTGAAGATATATATATTTCTGAGGCTTGTGGAATCTGCTTAGATCACATGCTGTGCATAGGCCGACATCTAGTGGAAGCTGCGGAGTATTAGTTTGTTTTTCAAAACTCGAAAATGGGCGTCGACACAGGCGTGCCAGTAATACTATCCCTAGTGTGACGTCCACTATACCCAAGATCCCTCACGCGTCTAGGATCCTCAGATTGTTTTTTTCCGCCATACTGGTCGGAAGCATCTTGCGGAGTCCCCTGGCCTTAGCCATACTTTTGCTAATAATTGAAAATTATAATTCTTTATTGACATCCTTCCCCACCCCAACGTCGACCCTCGACGACGGCTGGAGAAGACATCGACCGTCTGCTGCCGCACGACGGATCTGGGCCTCGGAAGGCCGCTGGCCTCGGCCCGGGCCTGGTAGGCCGCTGGCCTCGGCCCTGCAAGTAGGGAGAGTGGGGGGTGGTACATACTCTTCACTCTTGGTATATAAGTACACCTTATCTTATATATTTCATACACTTACCAGCCCGCTGCCTTTAGGTGCGTATGGAGGGTACCCCTTTCCAATTCTGCCCCAAGTGCAACCGCAAATACCCTTGGGTTGACAGGCACGCCACGTGCAATCTCTGCTTGCCGAGGGACCACCCCGAAGCGAACTGCAGAGCGTGTAGTAGGTTTAAACCTAAGACACTTAAGGACCGTTGGACTAAGCGTTGGGCCCACCACGCCAGGCAGGCGGCCATGGCAGCGGAGGGCGCCTTCAGCGATGGCAGCGACGCCGTACTTTCGGACGGCGGGGGCATTACGGCGTCGAAAGACAGCCGAGCGCAGGTCCCCGACCTCGGAAGGTCGTCCGGCAGGGCGGCTATGGGGAAGACCCCCGGCGACGCAAGCGCTACACACCCTACACACACTAAGCACACTAAGTCCAACCGAACCTCGACGACGTTGACTTCTCGGAAAGAGGCACAGATAGAACGGTCCGACTCTGTGTCCTCTGGGCGCTCTCGATCGAGATCGCCTCATGACGCAAGGCAATCATCCACTCTTGCCAAGAGTGCCTCGCTCCCTAGACTAACGGAAGTTCGATCGTCGGAGGACGAAGACGACTTCCACCCCCAGGCCGCGCTCCAAGAGACGGGGCCCGTAGTTAACACCAGCGAGGCCCCACGCTCGAAAAACACAGATACCTCTCCCGATCCTCGACGCCAGGCGTCGAAAGTCTCCGGGGCCTCCAAGGGACAGGGAAAACATTTTTCCACGCACGGGGAGGGGGCGAAACAGCGGAAAGCACATTCTTCCACTCCTGTACGACCATTCTTCCCCCCTAAGCAAACAGTTAGATACAAGTCTACTGAGAGATCAACATCCAGCAAGGGTACCCTTGATAAGTCCCCTAAATTGCCTACTAAAGTCATACCCTGTTCCAAAGAATGGTCCAGTGAAGACATACAGGGTCATGTCAAGGATGTCTTCCTTGGCTGATTTCTACGACAAGAATCCAGAGCATTTCCTCTCGTATGACCCTCACGGGGCCACACCCTCAGGTTCCACTGATCCTATCCCCCTAAGTAAAAAGGCCCGGTTCGAAAGACCTCAACCCTTCGAGGTGCAGCCTTACTCTACTCCATTCCCTGAGGGGGACCAGGAGTTTGAAATTATGGAGGAACAAGCCGGGACGGAATACTATGCGGATGGTGAGGATCAGGAGGAGGGAGAAGATGAGCAGGAAATTTACAGAGTAGATTCCCCGGTAGAGAACGAAGCCCCAGTTACCGACTCGCCAGTCGATAACCAGCCCCTCCTTAATGAGGTTCTCGCTCGCGCGGCAGAACATTTTCACATCGACACCCACGGTGTACAGGAGGAAAGGGACTTCGCAGAAGAGTTGGTGGGAGAGAGGAGGCCGGTCGCTCAGACCATCCCTATCCTTAAATCCATCCAACGAAGAATAGATCCGTCCCTGGTGAACCCAAACCTCACCAGAGCAGTCAACCCCAGGGTCGAAAGGCTTTTCCGGGCAGCCCAGTCTGACCCTCTCTATATAAGAGGACATCTTAAACCAGACTCCCTAGTTGTTACCAACACTCGGAAGAGGGCTGGAACACCCTTATCTTCATCAGAAGCTCATTCCGACAAGGAGAGCAAGAAACTTTACGGGTTTGGCAGGAAGGTAGCCTCAACGTCCGCCTACCAAGCAAGGATTGCTAACTCCACCACCCTGTTGGCCAGCTACAACTGCCATCAATGGGAAGAGGTCGCGGCGCTCATAGCCTCTGCTCCTGAACCGTTAAAGGGCCAATTGGCTCGGATCTCGGCAGAAGGGAGAGCCGTGTCTGGTTGCATATTAAAAGCAACTTTCGACGCCGCGGACAACGCAGGAGGATTGATAGCAGAAGGTACTGTTATCAAAAGACATGCGTGGTTACGGCATTCGGGGTTCAAAACAGAAACTCAGGCTTCATTAATAGACAAGCCGGTGGAACCCGATCTATTGTTTGGGAAAGCGGTCGAAGACGCACTTAAAAACGCCAAGGACGAATACGAGACACTGAAATCCCTTGGCCAACTAACCAACAAACCCCCTAACCAGAGGGGGAATAGTAATTTTCGTCGCCCACGCGGCCAAAATTCACAAAGAGGCAACTATGCCCAGGTACAGGGTACACAGTGGAACAACAGCCAGCAGTCTACCCAAAGTTACGGCAGGGGTAACAAAAGAGGGCGTGGAAGAGGCAGAGGCAGCCCCAACAAGGGAGGTGGCACGCCCCCACCAAAGCAGTGACGCTCAGTTCAGGGTCCCTTCTCACGCAACCCCAGTAGGGGGACGCATTTCCAACTTCACCCAGGCTTGGGAAGGGATCACCTCAGACAGATGGGTGCTGTCAACAGTGTCCACAGGATATTGTATAGAATTACTGCAGCGTCCCCGGAACCATCCTCCACGACAGAGTACACTCCTTAGAACATCAGAAGATACTTCTCGAGGAGATTGCATTCTGCTAGAAAAGGACGCGATAGAACTCGTCCCAGGACACCAGGTAAACAAGGGTATCTATTCAACTTACTTCCTTGTGCCAAAGAAAGATTTGACAATGCGCCAAGTATGTCAAGCCCCAAAAATTCCATATGACCACACTACAAGAGGTAATCCCCCTCCTAAAAAAGGGGATTACATGGCAACCTTGGATATGAAAGATGCTTATTTTCATATTTCCATGCTCCCAGCGCACAGAAAGTACTTGCGCTTCAAGGTGGACAGTCGCCACTACCAATTCAAGGTACTGCCCTTCGGGATAGCTTCAGCACCCAGGGTATTCACCAAGGTACTGGCGGTGGCACCTGCACACCTACGCAGGGAGGCAATCCCAGTGTACCCTTATCTGGACGACTGGCTCATAACGGGGGAAACCCCAGGAATTTGCAGGACAAACATTCAAAGAACTATCGACCTCCTCCACGAATTGGGGTTCTCAATCAACGAGAAGAAGTCAAGCCTAGTGCCAAGCACCTCAAAACAGTTCCTGGGAGCAATCCTAGATACTCGGAAAGGGTTGACCTTCCCTTCGGAAGAGAGAATTCAGAATATACTACTGCAAATTCCACATTATCAGTCCGGTCAACAAATAACGGTACGCAAAGCAATGTGGTTACTGGGCATGATGGCGTCATGCATTTACCTGGTCCCCCACGTGCGACTGCGTCCGCGTCCTATGCAGGAATGGTTGGCGAAACAGTGGTCTCAGGCAAGTGGTCAGTGGGACGATCTAGTGGTCGTTTCGCCAACACTTGTACAGAGCCTACACTGGTGGACAAGAGAATCTCGCAAGGGAAAAACCCTTTTACAATCCCGAAGTGCAGGCAGTGGTGACTACAGATGCATGCCTGACTGGGTGGGGAGCTCACCATCTCCACCACACAGCTCAGGGTCTCTGGTCTCACTCAGTAGCCAAGAACCACATCAACCTGCTAGAGCTTCTGGCAGTATTCAGAGCGCTTCGGGCGTTCGAGCCCCATCTACTAAACTTGTCGGTGCAGATCCGGACGGACAGCACGACAGCCATGTTCTATCTGAACAAGCAAGGAGGGACTCGTTCGCCAAATCTGTCCAAGCTTGCCCAGAAAATCTGGATATGGGCACTCAGACGGAACATCTTCCTGTCATCGCAACATGTTCCAGGGGAGCTCAATTCCCTAGCGGATGCTCTAAGCAGAGACTCCCTCCCAGAAGAACACGAATGGGTCCTTCACAGAGAGATCGTAGGAGATCTCTTCTCTCAGTGGGGTTTCCCCACTATAGACTTATTCGCCACAAGCGAAAACAAACAATGCCCAGGATTTGCATCCAGGTTCCCCCAGCCAGACTCCCAAGGGAACGCCCTGTGGATGAACTGGTCAGGGATGTTTGCGTACGCTTTTCCACCAACTCCTCATCAGGAAGGTAGTGTACAAGATGAACAAGGAATCGATGACGCTCATCCTAGTTGCTCCCATGTGGGCGAGACAACCATGGTTTCCACACCTACGCAGGATGGCGGTGTGCGAGCCCATCAAACTCCCAGCCTGGTACAACCTACTGTCCCAGCAACAAGGTCAAACAGTGCACCAGCAACCCAATTCAATGAACCTGGAAGCATGGCTCCTGAGGTCATAGAGTTTGGACATCTCAATTTGCCACAGAGGTGTATGGACATCCTAAAAGAATCCAGGAAACCAAACACAAGGCACTGTTACTTTGACAAGTGGAAGAGATTTGTTATTTGGTGCCAGAATAAACAAATCAACCCGGTTGATTGCACTCCTTCCAACATTGTGACATACATGCTCCACCTGCTGGATGCAGGATTGGTTTTTAACTCACTGAAAGTACACCTGGCTGCCCTCTCGGCTTACACCACATCCCATAACAAGGTGTCGTGGTGGAAAGTACCAGTAGTTAAAGCCTTCATGGAAGGAGTAAAGAGACTTCACCCTCCTATTTCTAACCCACCGCCAGGATGGGACCTTAATGTGGTGCTAGCTAAGCTCATGGGCCCCCCTTTCGAACCCATGCATAAGAGTAGTCTCAAACACCTGACTTATAAAACTGCCTTCTTAGTAGCCATTACCTCTATAAGAAGGGTCAGTGAAATTCAGGCTTTGTCAGTGCAGGATCAACTGTTTGTCTCCGTAGCTACAGGCAGAGAGGGAGATCGCGTCTCTAAAGGCGCTATCTCGAAGTGGATTATCAACTGTATACAGCTGTGTTACTCTCTTTCTGAAAAAACTCTGCCTTTTACGCCAAGAGCCCACTCTACTAGAGGCATTGGGGCCACTCTGGCTTTCATTGCAAATGTTCCCCTCGACACCATTTGCAAAGCAGCTACTTGGAGCTCTATTCACACTTTTACTCAGCATTACTGCATTGACACTCATTCCAAGACAGATACACAAGTGGGACAAGCGGTTCTGAGACACCTGTTTGCTCATGACTCTTCTCACATCCCACCTCCTTCTGGTACTGCTCGCTAATCTATGCACAGCATGATCTAAGCAGATTCCACAAGCCTCAGAAGGGATACATTACTCACCGTAATCGTATTTCTGATGCTTGTATCTGCTTAGATTCACATGCGACCCACCCTTCCTCCCCTCCGAGAGAAGGCGCATGATTGCTGGTAGTCTTACCTTTCTGTCTATCTGCTTGGATTATCTGTACTCGCGCTACTCCTCATGCTTCCTCATGTCAGAAAAAATACAATCTGAGGATCCTAGACGCGTGAGGGATCTTGGGTATAGTGGACGTCACACTAGGGATAGTATTACTGGCACGCCTGTGTCGACGCCCATTTTCGAGTTTCGAAAAACACTGTAATACTCCACAGCTTCCACTAGATGTCGGCCTATGCACAGCATGTGAATCTAAGCAGATACAAGCATCAGAAATACGATTACGGTGAGTAATGTATCCCATATATATATATATGATTTTTTTTTTTTTTTTAAATCCTTTTTAGACCTTAAAGTGGTCCCAAGCCATTGTGTTGTACTTCAAGGGCCAGATTAAATAACTGCTTCCTCCCCAGGCTCCGGTTCCACTGCATCGGCCATGTCTGTTTATAGCTACCAGCTTCCACACCATTCATGCAGCCAGCTCTCGCGCTTCCAGTGGCACCCTGCCTCCATTGATAACTGGGATGCTAACACCTATGTTTCCGGCTGCAGCTCGGTTTCCCCTCATTTGAACTGGTGGAGCTCTTGTAGGGTCGAGTTAGATCTTTTACAAACATGGTTGGAATACCCCAAAAGGCTATGGAGAAGTTTCCATCCTTGGTGGAAGTCCTTCTACAAACAAATCCATGGTGTGGCAGTTTTCGGGCCTCCCATCCATCAATTGTAAACCTTCTCTCAATTACCATCCCCCCAATCCCTCAGTGAAGCCAAATTGTCTGGTGTTTTGGTCATCTAGGCGGATCTGATTTTGATCCAGAAAGACATGTTGACCACATACTGCTACACCTGTCGTCAAGAGATTAAATCTGAGCTATAGACAATTTAACTGATTTGCTCTTTTTGGCTGTGCAACGTTATTCTTATTAGTGGTAGCTCAATTGATCCATTAAATGCTCGGTAAGTACAACTTCATCCTCCAAGTCTTCTATACCTCCTGGAAAAGAAGAAAGGCTATTGGACTCCCTCAGGAAAGTCTACACCAATTCAACACTTCACCTAGGTCAAACTGATGCGTGGCTTGCAGCAGTTAACCTGTTGACTTGCCCCCCAATGCAGACTAGTCTTACCAAGTAATAACCTGGGCATCAAGAGTAAAACAAACATGAATCCTGTTTGCTTTATTTACTCTTGATGCACATTAAAAGTCATGCCCCCCCTTCACCCTCACTGTGAGGGTGGGCAGGGTGGTATTTCATGATATTGCAGCTCATTCTGCCCTCCCCCATCTGTGGATGGGCCTTCCTGCCTTCCCCCACGCAGAGGCGGACCTGGTCCCCAGCATTCATTCATACACATTCAGGTCTCTCATTCAAACATGCACTCGCACATCCATTTGTTTTTCCATTTCACTTGCACCCACTTATAACAGACTGTAAAGTAGTAGACTGTAGTCGGAATGCAGCGTTCACAAGATATGATTTATTGCTGTTAAACTTTCAAACAGCCTCTCATTATAAACAACAAAACATGCTTAAATGTGGCTCAGCAGGCTTGCTCGGAAAAAAGGTGAATCAATTCAGAGTTCGCATGAATGTCCTCTTAACCTTTGCTCCTCTTTGAAAGAAAAATAATCAGGTCACATAAATTCCTTTCCCCGGACACTAGCTTTCCGTTCCTTCGCCAGCTGTCCAAATTGGGTTTTAAAAAAACGAAAAACAGAGGGTAAACCCACGGAAACACTGTCCTTTGAAAATGGTTTACGGCCCGATTTTCCTCGTCAGTGAATCCGCTTTGGTAGCGTTCCTGGCGCTGCCGCTCTTCAAGCCTCTCCTGGCGGAGAGTGTGCCTCTTGATAAGGATCTCCGCGATGCTGAGCCTTCAGACTCCTAGTACGCCCAGTGTACATCACCTGGGGATTCCTCCCACTTCTCTGTGGTCTCCGGCCAGTGCTGCTGCTGTATTGAGAGACACCTGATGAGTTTCCCGGGGCTTCTTTTAACTCATACTTTGCTCCTCCCCTCAGCTTCCACCCGCCTTTCCTGCCCACTTCCCACACCTGCAGCCAGTTTGCCTTCACTCCTCCACCCTGCTCCATGCACTGTTTGTCCATCCCAACCTGTGCTGCTATGGGGGTTCCTGTCACTGTACCGCATGACAGGGCTGTATCTATACCACTTCCTTTTGTTCATTTTATCTTTTCCCCCACCTGGTCTCCATTTCCCGTGGTGGTTTATGGGACATGTAGTTTTGTTCTGTCCTGCTGATGTAACATTTTGGGTGGTGGGTCTGAAAGTTAGAATGGTGTTGTCTTTTATCTCCATTGCCTCTTTGACCTCCTCCCCCCCCCCCCCCCCCCAAAGAAACCAGGCCGTTCAGGCCGGTTCAGCGCCCTGGATAAATAAACCCGGAAGTATCAGTTAGTCGCCGATTATGTACAGTAACAAAATGATAGGGCTGAAGAGTCAAAAACCACCTCAGAACCCTATGGTTTGAATCCTTCTGGGTGGTCAGCCATCTGAGAGGTGCATGATCCGTAAAAATTGTAAACCTCCGCCCTAGTAGGTAATAACGGAGGGACTCTACTGCCCACTTTATTACCAGACATTCTTTTTCTAGCGTGGAGTACGGTATCTCATGTGGCAGGAGTTTTCTACTGATGAATGCGATTGGGCAAAGGTTTTGTTCTGTCCCCTGGGATAGCGCTGCGCCTAGACCGTATCCTGATGCATCTGCCTGCAAAAAAGTTTTTAGAGAAGTCCGGGCAGTGTAGGACTGGTTGGGTTGATATTAGCTGTATTAATTGTTCAAAGGCTTGCACCGCTTCAGGAGTAATTCTAAGTGGCCTATTGGTTTTCAAGGCGTCCGTCAGTGGTGCCGCAATTGTAGAAAAGTGTGGTATGAATCTTCTGTAATACCCCACAAACCCTAGAAATGCTTGGATCTCCTTCCGTGTCTCTGGAATTCGTAGTTTTTCCAAGGCCTGTATTTTGTCCACCAGGGGTGTGATTACCCCCCCTCCCACCGAATATCCCAGATACTTAGTGGTTTTGGCTGTCAGTTTGGTTTTCTTGGGATTCATATGTAGCCCGGCCTCTTGTAAGGATTTAATTACTTTGGTAAGATGTACTAAGTGTTCTTCACAGGTTCTACTGAAAATAACTTTCATCCAAATAGGCCGCTGCATATGGTTCATGAGGTTTTAAGATCTTGTCCATTAAGGCCTGAAACGTGGCAGGAGCCCCGTGTAACCCAAATGGTAACACCGTAAACTGAAATAGCCCTTGGGGTGTTGAGAAGGCTGTTTTCTCCTGATCCCCTGGGTTGAGCGGTATCTGCCAATATCCTTTGGTTAAGTCCAAGGTGCTCAATAAGATGCTGTTCCCAGCTTCTCTACCAGTTCATCAATTCTGGGCATTGGGTATGCTTCGTATCGGGAAATGGCATTTAATTGCCTAAAATCCATACAAAACCGTGTGGTATTGGGCACTAGCACCACAGGTGAACACCATGCGCTCTTGGAGGGAATAATGGTACCTAGTTTCAGCATACTATCTATTTCTTGTGCTATCTCTCCCTTTTTTGCTTCAGGGATTCTGTAGGGTCGGAGGCGTACAATCTTGCCTGCCTCTTTGGGGATGCAGTGGGTAGCCATATGGGTTCTTCCTGGTATACTCTAATACTTTTGCCACAGGTTCTAAGGTGGAAAATAACTCAGTTCTTTGGGTGTCGCTCAATTGTTCCCCCAATCCAACATCTTGTATGCTGCTAGCCGAGGTTGTGACCATTTGTTCTGGGACCGACAGCTCTGCCAGGGTTGTACACAATACAGCTGAGTCCCCTTCTTTCCATAACTTGAGGAGATTAATGTGATAGACAAAACCAACATCAGAACTATCAGGTTCTTCTACCTCATAGTTAACTGGGCCCAATATTTTTGTGATGCTGTACGGGCCTTTCCATTGGGCAAGCATTTTGTTGGTATGAGTGGGTAATAGTACCAACACCTTGTTTCCTACTTCAAGCGTGTTCGGTCTGCTTCCTTTATCATAATAATCCTGTTGTCTTTCTTGAGCCCGACCCAGGTTTTCCTGTGCATAATCGCGAAGTTTTCCCAGGTGCTCTCTTAAGTCATTAACATATTCAGTGAGGTTTGTTTCCTCCTGGTTTTCCCAGGTATCTTTCAGTAATCCCAAGATAGATTTTGGCTGTCTTCCAAATAATAATTCAAATGGGGAATACCCCGTTGAAGATTGTGGAGTGTCACATAAAACCAACACCCATGGCAGCACTCGCGCCCAGACCAGTGGGACTGGTGGCTCTTTTTATCATTTGTTTGATGGTTTTATTATATCTTTCCAACAGCCCATCCGTTTGTGGATGGTACACAGAGGTTCTCAAATGGTTGATTCCAAGGGTTTGCATACCTCCTTCATGACTGAAATGAAATTACATCCTTGGTCGGTCACAATCTCCAAAGGAATCCCTACTCTGGCAAAGTAGGGCAAGAGGGCATTAATTCTTGGCTTGCAGACATTCCTCTTAATGGAAAGGCTTTGGGGTACCTAGTGGCATAGTCCACTACCACTAGTATGAACCGGTATCCTCTGCTGGTAGGTTCCATAGGCCCCACAATGTCTAGCCCTATTCTCTGAAAGGGTTCTTTGATCAAGGGCATCCTTTGTAGCGGGGCTCGGGCCGGTATATGTGGGCTTGTTTTCTGACATATCCCACATTCTTGGCAATACTTCGACACCTCCGCGTAGACTCCGGGCCAATAGACATTTTGCAACACCCTTTTTATCGTCATGTTCTCCGCTAGATGTCCCCCTCTGGTATGGTCATGTGCCAGCTGTATCAGCCCTTTCCTGTAGGACTGGGGAACCAACAATTGCTTCTTCTCTGTTATCAGGGCCTTGAGTTACTCGATATATTAATCTGTGTTTTTCTTTAAAGTAAGGCGTAATAGGGTTGGTCCCGCTAGCGTCTAGGGCTTGTTCTCTGGCTCTTTTTAGCGTTTCATCTAACCCTGTTTCTGTTCGAAATGACGGCATATGATCCCCTACTTTCCAGTCTATAATGGAAATGTCTCTGTACTTTACCTGATTCCCTCGGTTCATCCTTTTCTGGGTTTTGGATAATTTTTCTCGACTGCAAGGCCCCACTAGATCAGTTTGTGCAAAGGGGGCCTCTCTTAACCATCTATCAAATTCCGGTAGGTCTGTTCCGATCAGTACCCGGGGCGGGTAGGGTAGGAATAATGGCTGCTTTGATTGGTATCTCCTGCCCCTGCAATCCCAACACAATGTCTTTGGTAGGATACTCTTTCACATCCCCATGCACACATTTGATGCCAATGGTTCTCACCTGTTCGTGATCTTGCTCGCTCACATGGGGCTGTATGGCCGTCTGTCGGCTTCCGCTATCCATCATTGCTTGACGGGGATGTCCGTCCACTGTGACTTCTATCACATAAGGTAACCGTTTCCTTCTGTATTCCTGAGTTTGTAAGGTCCCGATTTCCATTGGTTCAGGTTTAGGTTTTCAGGAGCAAAATCGAGCAATATGACCCCATTCCCCACATTCGAAACATTGGGGTGCCGTTCCTTTGTAATAACCCCATTAGGTCGGGGTTCTGGCCGGTTCCTGGGTTCGGTGCCTGGCCCCTTGTAAGGCCCACTGCGTAAGGCGGGAGTCTCCATACTTGGTCTCAAGTGGGTCGCTGGGATGGGCTGAGTGTTACCTGCCTTCTGATATGCTGTTGCCACATCTATGGCCTCGGTTAAGGACAGATGGTGATGTTGCCTAACCCACCTCCTGTATGGGTCCGGGTAAGGCATCAATGAATTGTTCCATCATTACTTTATCCTTAATCTGTCCTATTGTGGCAGTGCCTGTTTGTAGCCATTTTTCCGCCAAATCTTGCACTCTGTAGAACAATTGTCTTGGGCTTTCGCCGGGTTTCAATCTGGTTTCTCTAAACTTGAGTCTGTAGGATTCTTCATCCATACCGAGTCTTTCCAACACTGTTTTTTTAATCCTGGTATAAGGAGTGTCCCCTGCGGGGTTGGCAGCTTGGTATGCCCCCTGCATTGGCCCTGTGAGCAGGGGTGCGAGGTAGAAGGCCCATCTGTCCTGCGGCCATTGAGCTGCTCTGGCTATTCTCTCAAAATTCACAAAGAAAAAACTGGGGTCTTCTCCTACTTGGTATTTCTGTAATACCGTGGACGGTATCGCGGGATGCGTCCGTGTGGTGGCCACTGCTTCTCCCAATATTCTTAAAGCTTCCCGTCCTTGCTCTTGTGCTGCACTTTGCACTTGTATGGCTTGTTGGAGGGCTCGTCTGTCTGCCTGCGCCTGATGGCCTTGCACTTGGATAAGTTGTTGCAGTTGCTGCTGCCCCTCTGTAAGTGCCTTTATCACAGCTTCCATTCTGTCTGCATTTTCGTTCTCTTGAATCCCCCCGGTGCCACCACTGTAAAGTAGTAGACTGTAGTCGGAATGCAGGGTTCACAAGGTATGATTTATTGCTGTTAAACTTTCAAACAGCTTCTCATTATAAACAACAAAACATGCTTAAATGTGGCTCAGCAGGCTTGCTTGGAAAAAAGGTGAATCAATTCAGAGTTCGCATGAATGTCCTCTTAACCTTTGCTCCTCTTTGAAAGAAAAATAATCAGATCACATAAATTCCTTTCCCCGGACACTAGCTTTCCGTTCCTTCGCCAGCTGTCCAAATTGGGTTTTAAAAAACCGAAAAACAGAGGGTAAACCCACGGAAACACTGTCCTTTGAAAATGGTTTACGGTCTGATTATCCTTGTCAGTGAATCCGCTTTGGTAGTGTTCCTGGCACTGCCGCTCTTCGAGCCTCTCCTGGCGGAGAGACTGCCTCTTGAGGAGGATCTCCGATGCTGAGCCTTCAGCCTCCTAGTACGCCCAGTGTATATCACCTGGGGATTCCTCCCACTTCTCTGTGGTCTCCGGCCAGTGCTGCTGCTGTAATGAGACACCTGATGAGTTTCCCGGGGCTTCTTTTAACTCATACTTTGCTCCTCCCCTCAGCTTCCACCTGCCTTTCCTGCCCACTTCCCACACCTGCAGCCAGTTTGCCTTCACTCCTCCACCCTGCTCCATGCACTGTTTGTCCATCCCAACCTGTACTGCTGTGGGGGTACCTGTCACTGTACCGCATGACAGGGCTGTATCTATACCGCTTTCTTTTGTTCATTTTATCTTTTCCCCCACCTGGTCTCCATTTCCTGTGGTGGTTTATGGGACATGTAGTTTTGTTCTGTCCTGCTGATGTAACATTTTGGGTGCTGGGTCTGAAAGTTAGAATGGGATTGTCTTATCTCCATTGCCTCTTTGACCTCCTCACACAGACCTACAAACACAACCAGAGTTGAGAAAAGAGCGCCAAGAGGTCCTCATTGAAATGCAGTGACACTTTCCAAACGTCTAGCACAATAGACACTGAGAAGGGAAAGCATGCAAGGAAAATAGCACCCCCAATGTATCAACCCCTATACACACACACAAAGTCTTACTGAAGAGCCTAGTTCCATTTCTGACATTATTCAAAAGGAGTTAGTGGGCATCTCTGACACATAGGAGGGATGAGGAATAGGGTAGCTCAGGCATAGTTTTGATTCTGAAAGCCAGACAGTTTACTCAGATGTCTGAGGGCATCCCTCAACGTCAAAAAGAATAGTCAATGAAGGAGATTAGACACCTTAGCTAGAATGGTTTACTTTGTTGAAAGCTGTAATCGAATCCACATCAAGGGGAAATCCCTGAAAAAAACACAGGGTTCCAAGACCAGATTAGCTCCGAAGAGAACACTTATTAAACACGAGTTACAGGAATACACCGACTCATACTTGGAACCAGAAGATTATGTGGAACCTGATGATTTTAGAATAGCCTCCTGTTAGGGAGAATTCTCAAAAATGTGCCTATTTCCTTTAGCTTAGAGACCCCCAGCAACTTAGCTGGATTTTGAGGACTTGATCTTTTTTTTACCTGGAGAGTGTGACCCTTTTTCCCACTCTCTCATGTATTTTGGTGTGTATTTTAATCTTGTATTTTCTTTGGTTATGGATCTTAAACAACTCCATAAGCATATTTTCATTTGTCACACAGCACCCTCAGTGCAGTGGCACAGGGAAGCCTTTCAGGCTTTCCCAAGGTTTAAATACCTTCTCTGGGATAAACTGTTTCCCAGAGTAAACTAGTAAAATTGACTTTACTAGTCTTTTAAATTCCTAGACTCAGCACACCTTATCTCACAATAGAGTGCCAGAGGGGTTACTTAGTATCCCCCGTTTCTAGATACTCTGGTAGTGGTCAAATGCTACCCTTTCCTCTCAGAATGGCTGGCGGCAGTGACTTTACAATGCACTACCAGGATTTTTCCCGACCGCAATCTTTTCGTAACTCCGGTAACGTTAAATTGCGGTAGCCATGTTTTTCAAGATGACATCTGAGCCCCCTCTGTAAAAAAAAAAACAGGTCCCCGTTTTCTTTTTGCACCATTTCTTTGTGGAAAGGTCCTTCTAGAGTTTGTCTCTGCGTGCCAAACCAGGTTTGGTCCCTGTGTTTACACGCAACAGGTCGTGTTATTTCAAATTGGTGCGTGTTCCCCAGAATGGACATCCTGTATACATAGACTTTCTTGGTGTTGACATTGACAAAAGGTTTTTTCTGGGTAGTAAGAACATGCAAATACATGCTTGGTTGACATTGCATGTCAGGTGTGTTCCAGGACAAGAGCAAAATAAATGCATACATCGTCCCTCGGTGTGGTTGAAGGCAGAAGAGGGGGCTGCTCGTGATGCGGGCTCTTCAGACGGTGTTTAAGGGAGTGGGAACAAGGACATAGTGTTGCATGAGTGGGTGGATTTTACTCCCAGAAGTGTTTCCATTCCACGGTGGTGATAAGACCGTGGCGGACTGAATCGAGTTTGTGGACCCACTTTTGTTCCAATTTAATGAGGGCCAAGTTCATGTCGCCTCTGCGTCTCTGTGGCTGTAGTTGCTGTAACACAGTCCAGGTAAATTGTTCATGCTTGTGGCCTTTTCTGCTGAAGTGTTCGACTAAGGGTTTGTCTTGTACTTGATTTCTGATGCAAGAGCTATGCTCATTGATCCTCTGTGTCACGGGTCTGATGGTTTTGCCGATGTATATCGGGTCGCACGGGCATCTGATGACGTAAATGACATATCTGCTTTCGCAATTAGTGTGGTTGTTCATGTTCCATGTAAAATCCTTATAGGTGAAGGTTTTGCCGTTTTGTGGTGTAGCGGCATGCGACACAGCGGCCGCAGCAGTAATGCCCCACAACTGGTCGCAGATTCCAGTGTAGCTGGTGTCTTTGTGGGTTCCAGAAAAGTATGGACCAAAGTGTCTCTTCGGTATTTGTATTTCCTGAAGGTGAACAATGGTTTTTTTTTTTTGCTAAGCTGCCCTCGTTTTTGATCAGGTGCCAGAGTTTCTTGATCGTCTTGATGAGGTTGCTCACTGGGTTGATCGTGGTGACACACAGTCCTGTCTATGGGATCTTTGTTTCTTGTGGTGAGACAGATGGTGCGGTCGGTATTAGCCGCTCTTTTCTTGGCCATTCTGATTTCTTTGGGTATGTACTGGGCAGATTAGCATTTTGATTCATTTCAACACAACAGCCTCAATACTACTGTATGCAAATTCACTGTGGGCGGGACACACGTCCTGTTTTGAACCGCATTCTTTATCCACGAATGTTTGTGATTTGGTACGTGTCATAATATCAGCGTGAATTATCCTTGTGGACTGCGTAGAAAATGTCTGCCACAATTGTTTTAATACATCAGAATTCCCAGATTCTGACATTTACTCAATTCCGTATGTTCTATACATTAGACTACATGTCCCATGACCACCAGGACTCCGAGTAGTCCTTTCTCACCCGAGGCAGCCGCTTTCACTTTTAATTCACGGCTCGCCCCCCCATTGGGTGACTCATCAATCCATGTTGAAAACGGCGATTGGTCCAGGCATACCCCTCCCAGTCCGTGCATCCCCATTGGCTCCCAAGTTACTCAGGGACTTGCTTATCAGGCATGTTCACCCAAACCTCACAGCAACCAGTCCATGCTGTGGATCCCCTGGTGACGCACACACCCTTCGGATCGTGGTAAGTTCAACCCGACAGACCTGTGGCTTACGTGCTTTTTCAGATCAAGATGCCAGGGCATTTTATTCGATTGACTCGCTGCGTAGTTTTCCATGTAGACAGCGGTGTTGCAACAAACTATTCCGCCTTATTTTTTGTCACTTGGAGGCACGCACGGGTTTTGTCCAGAGTTAGGTGCTTTTGCACTATTTTTATTCACTACGTAGCTTCCCCAGGCTGACAGAGATTTTTAAACGAACCACTCGGCCACTGCCATCTTTGAACCTTTAGGAACGCACAACTGGTTGAGTCACACTCCACCGCCTAGTCCACCCTCTGTCAGCCACAACACAGAGACAATAAGGATTAACTGCAAGTCACACCACAGTACAAATTGTGGCACCCTGTCTGCACTTTACTTAACCAAATGGCAACTACCCACACCAGGTTGAGATGGGTCTACCCATCATGGCACTTCCCGTGCCTGTGAGTGCACGTCCAGCCAGCACTAAAAGTCCACAGGGTGGTTCCACCAGCACAAAGTCCAGACACACCCTCGACCCTCCAGACAACATTAAGCACCCACCACCAAGTCTACTTGTGAAATGGGCTAAACCAACCCCTTACGGGTCCTCCCATTCAGCAATAGAGAACTAGGATCACTGCAACCCTCACCTAAGCCATGAGCATTATGTTGGACCACACTGACTCCTTATGGTCCACGTCTTTTCCATAGATCAGAAACCTATCCAGGCCCTCATCAAGTCCCCGGGATCCTGAAACAAATCCAGCCATCGGGAACCCACAGTTTACCCAGAGTGCATTCTAGCACCCACAATCCAGCAACCAAATAAGGATTGTCTACATACGGCATCACCACTGCTATCACAGCAGCACGTAAACTGTATATTGATACAGTGTGATGTATCTTCATTGCACCAATAAGCCATTATTAATTTATAAATTACTAAACTAGACCCCGAGATCCTTACAAGCCTTATCTCATCCAGATATTACGGACAGCACCACAACCGGTGTCAAATACTGATGAAGGCCAAAACTCAGACATGCTACAATCCAGCCCTCCATGTCCAAAACACACCTGTCGATCCCCCGTGACACAACTGCAAAACCCCTCTTTGTGTATGTTCTGTAGATATTGTTGTGTACACCCTGTGTTAACTACGCCCCGAACCATTTTCTGTCCTGGGCGTACTTGGTTTAATTACAGGTATATCAGTATGTGCCCTTAGGTGGAGCCTTTACCTCAACATCATAGAGGTTGATACATACCTTGTAGTTCCACTGTATATTATCACACCTGTCCGTTGGCATTCGCTTTTGTGCTCATCGAAAGTTGTGTAAACTAATTAAGAAATGTGTTCTTGAAATAAATGTATATGTTCAGAACCACAGTTGCCTGCAGGATCTCTCATCCTGATTTTTTGATATTTATGTGTACCCTCCTGGGTGTATCAGGACCCCGCCAGACGCCCTTATATTAACTGGAACCAAAACCATACAACAAAAGAACATTTGGAGGATTGTCTTTATCTCGCCTTCCCCAAAAACCTGGAACGAGCTACCAAAGAACACGCACAACACGAGATCACCTTCTATTCCGGAAACTACTAAAATCTTGGCTCTTCTCCCCATAACTAGAAGGAATGCCTAGGGGGCGCATACACAGCTGAAACAATACTGAGAGTGAAGTGGTCCTCTCTATCTCCCCAATCGCTATATAAATTGAAAGATAGATCAGTTAGAATCATACTAAAGAATGATTATGGAGAGACCAGGAGTTCCACACCTACGCCAAATCTTCCACCATCCCTTTCCAATCCCCCCAACTTAAGCAACTTCAAAGGTGCGTTAATCAATGCCAGATCTCTCTCGGCTCACGCCCTAGAAGTAGCTGACCTCGACCTTGACTTTATCGCTATTACCTAAACCTGGCTCCATCTTGCCTCAGGTCCTCTTCTCTCCCTCGCCATCCCTCCAGACTATAACATTATCAGACATGATCGTAATTCTAATCAGTCCAAAGGCGGTGGCATTGCCATCATCCACAAAAATGCCCTAAACCTCCACCTCTCTGCCACGCACCACTTTTCCACTCTGGAAGCACTGACAGCTAAATTAGCTGTTACCCCGAACCACTCTATCACCTTCCATCTACTCTACCGGCCACCTGGCCCTCTATCCACTTTCGTGGAGGACATCTCTAACATCATCACTCACAACACCAAAACCAATTCCCGGGTCACGATATTGGGGGATTTCAACCTAGGTCTTTCTGACCCCAAGGACACTGCTGCCACGACTATTGACAATATCCTTACGAATGCTGGATTCACACAGTTCATAAACCAACCCACCCACGACAAGGGTAGAACCCTTGATTGGCTAGCCGCCCATAATTGTCCCATCAACATCACCTCCAACCAACAGTGCTCATGGACTGACCACAACTTAATTACATTCAATATCGAGTCCAAATCTGTCAGCCTCTCTCCTAGCATTGCACCTGCTACGGCCACTCGCAATAAACGTGACATCACCTGCGACAGACTCCTCCCTCTCCTCCTTCTGGCTCTCAATGACCAGGCTCTCTCATGCTCTGACCCCACGGCCTTGGTTGACGCCTTTAATCGGGCTATGCTTAAAGCCTTAGACACCATCGCACCCTCTAAACTGAGAAAATCCAAACCTCGAGCCCACCTGAACGCCTGGTTCTCACCCCAGCTTAGAACTTTACGCAAAGATAAACGAATTGCGGAATCTCACTGGAAAAGTAACCACTCTCCAGCCAACAAATCGTGTCTACTCTTGGCCACCTTTAATTACAAGGAAGCCATACTCCAGGCAAAAAAAGAAACATACAATAAACGCATCGAACAAGCCAAATCCAACACCAAAGAACTGTTTAAAATCCTAAAAGAACTTGAAACTCCTGTTACTGCACCTGACACCTGTACCAAAGATAGCACCTGGTGCTCCAAAATCCAAGAGGCTCTCCTAGGCAAGATTGCCACTCTTAAAATTAAAATCAACAACAAACAAACTAGCCTTCAATCTAACCCTCCACCGATCCTTACACCTACTATAAACCACTCCTTCCCAGATTCTCTGACTCCTTTTAGCTTCTCTCCACTCTCTATTCCTGAAGTGGAAAAGATCATCGTCAGCCTTAAACCTTCCAACTGCCATGGTGACCTCTGTCCTGCGCCTATTATTAAGGAAGCAGCTCATGACCTAGCACCATTCATCACTACACTCATTAACTCTTCCTTTAGCTCTGGGATTGTACCGGACAACCTAAAGGATGCCTGGGTCATCCCGCTCCTGAAAAAACCTACCTTGGATCCCAGCATACCCACAAACTACAGGCCAATCACCACTGTCCCATTTTTACTAAAAATCCTTGACCGTGCGGCATACCTACAAATTCAAGAATACCTTGAATCAAACAAACTACTGGGACTCAGGCAATCAGGGTTTCGGCCACGGTACTGAAACTGCCCTTATCGATTTAAAAACGCAGATCGAAGATCTCAAAGACAAAGGCAAACTTGCGCTACTACTTCTCCTGGACCTCTCGGCGGCTTTTGATCTTGTTAACCATAAAATTCTTTGTCACCACCTCAAATCAGCTGCACACTTTCACACTTCTCAGACAAAGCCTCAACCTGGATCAGTTCCTTCCTCTAACAGATCAATGCGCGTGTTCTCTCCATTAGCAGCCGGCCCCGGTCGCCTGTGGCGTGCCTCAAGGGTCCTGTGTCTCGCCCACGTTATATAACGTGTTCACCAAACCCCTTTTTGATATTCTGGACCATCTGGGTGTCACGTACACCAATTACGCTGACGACACCCAGATACTAATCCCTATCACAGGTGACTACACTACTGACTCCCTCGCCATCAACGCCATCTACCAGGTCATCCAAGCTTGGATGGCTCAACACGGACTTTGTCTAAATGATGAAAAGACAGAGCTCCTCATTCTTGGTTCACCACAAAAACTCACGAAACTTGACCCTGCTTTTCAGTCCTTTGATGGGAATACTAGCCCTACTGCTAAGGACACTAAAACCTTAGGGATTTACATTGAGTCGACATTATCCCTGACTAGAAAAACCAACTCAGTCTCATCAGCAGCAGCTTATACTTGTAAGCTCATTACGGCCTGTCGCCCGTTCCTTTCCACAGCTAACTGCGTGACCTTGGCGAGGACCCTCGTACTGTCCAAGGTCGACTACTGCAATGCCCTTTACCTAGGTACTAATCGCTGTAACTTAAATAAGCTACAAATTGTCCAAAACAATGCGATCAGAGCGGCCCGTAACCTTCACTGGCTCTCTATCCCACACCGCATTTCCTTGAAGTCTTTGGCTCTCACCCATAAATGCCTTCACAACCAAGCTCCCTGTTACTTGGCGAACAGATTTGCCCCCCATAGCTCCACTAGACCTCGCAGATCGCCCCAAGCCAATTGCCTTGTCATCCCACGATTCAATCTCCAAAGATCAGGTGGAACCAGCTTCCCCATCTTGGCAGCCAAACTTTGGAACTCACTCCCTAATGAGCTGAGAGCAGAACCCTCCTTCCTGAAATTCAAACACCTTACCAAAGCCTGGCTATCCTCCCAAGATATCTAACACTGGCTCACTGCCCTACTTGCACTTTGACAGACTCTTGTATATGCATTCTGCTTATGTTCTTACTGCTATTCTCCTGATTGTAAATTTAGAAATTCTGCTGTAAAAACATTTATACTGCCTTGTTATGCTTTCATCATGTTGTATCCAAGTTATGCGCTCGGTTGCCCCTGGGCCTGGTGCGCTATAGAAATAAATAAAATACAAATACAAGGGTAAAGACAGCCAACAAAGCCCTCCTAGGCAGAGATGGATTACCGACAGGGAAACGGATAGGAAGGGAACAGGTGAATGTAAAGAATACAGCACCAATACCCGAGCGGGAGACAATGCGTGCCTCAACCTGGTACACAAAGGTCTGAAATAGCACAGATGGAAACTTAGCATACCACCACACCTAACAATTAGATGGTCAGAATAAAATGCTAACTCCATAGGACAATCAGATACGTGGAACAAGATATCCAAAGAATAAGAGGCATAAAACCCACTAACCCAAAACTCAATTTTGGCATACATATCTCTCAAACCCAGACAACCACCTCTCTGCACAGCAAACCGCACGTACTTCACCACATTGGAACAAGCGCAACTCTCACCAACAGCCCATGAGGAGTCTCATCGATCTGATATTCACACCCAAGCTCAGCACACGGTGAAAACTGAATTAAAGCTGCCAACAGGACATCACCTTTTTCACTTTCCTACTCCCTCTCCACCCTAACCCCACCTCTCTTCCTTGTTTGCAGATCCACCAGAGCGCCTGCGGACCAATTCTGTTGGTGACGGTGCACAATACAAATAACTGACCCCATCCCATCCACTGCACACCCACAGATATTGTAATTTCTGATGCTTGTTAATCTGCTTGGAATCACATGCTGTGCGTATAGTCTGACATTCTGTGGTAACCGCAGAGTATTACATCTTCTCCAGCATGGGTCTGGCATGGATTCACATACTCAGGAATATTCCCCGTCAGGCTGGGAATCCTCGGTAAAGAAAAAAATCAGTTTCCATTTTGTTTCTGAACTGTCTTTCTACTAGTAACCAATCACTGGTCTCTGGGGCATACTGCCCCTAGCCAATGACTACCCTCTACCTAAGCCCCTCCTCTGGCAGCCATCTTCAGATTTTTAACGCACGTTCAAGTGTTGGGAGTCTTCGTGCTGTAGCTCTCAAGCTTTTACTGCGTTTTGTGTTTTTTCGAAGAGTTTACTCTTATATTTTCGGTCAATCGAGCCTCAAGCTCCACCGACTCTACTTCCGATCAACGGGGACCCGTTTTCGGAATTTTCTATGCCCCTCAAGGGCATCTTTTCGTTGTGTTTTCCACTTCTCAGAGGATTCCAGAAAATCTTTAAGGCCTACCCCGCATGGACATGGCCCAGGAAAAGGGAAGCATGATGCCTGTTGGGTCCAAGCTGTTCAGGAACTGCCCTGGATGCGGACTTCAGAACATCTTCAAGGAGGATGAGCACTCTCGGTGCCTCTACTGCCTTCACGACAAATCGCACGTGGAGAAGGACTGTGCGTTTTGTAAGAACATCTCCGAACAGACTATGAAGGATCGTTGCATTCCACTCACCAACTGGCTGGAGGGGAAGAGCCCAGCAGCGGGTGAGAAGAGGAAGAAATCCGAGCGGTCTTCTAAGACCTTTGAGGGCACTCCAGCGACTGGGTCCCAACAAAAGGCTAAGCACTGCGAGTCCGCAGGCACCGTGAGCGCTGATCGGTCGGGCTCCTCGGCTGCCAGGCAGGGCGCATGATCACCGACGCCATCAACCATGAGCCAACGCTCTGGCTCGATGAAGAGGAAGTTGGAGAACCTGGGTAACCTTCAGGAGAAGCCCTGGTCGATGCTGAGGGGGAGCGAGGCGGTGACCCTCCCCCCAAAGTGAAGGCCTAAGGCACGCCCAAGGTCGTGAAGGCCCTGATTCACCCAGATAAGGCCTCGATTGAGGGTCGTGGTGGCCCTGGCGAAACCTACAAAGGGTTCCCCATTGGAGATGACTTCAGGGGCTAGAGTTTCCCTGCTACCCCGGAGGGAAATCGTCTTTTCTGCCTATCGAGAAGACCCTTGTGAAAGCCCAGCAGGATAAAGAGGGGGGAGGGGCACGGTAGCCTTAACGGACATGGATACCACATCTGAGGATGAGTTGCCGAGCGTCCAAAGGATCCTGGACAAGAAGTTTGAGGAATCCAGGGCCCACGGGAAGGAGCCCTACGAGGCGAGCAAAGGGGGTGCCGACGAGGAAGATGGGGCTGTGGAGGACCCCACGCCCCAACAATTCAGGAGCAATCTTGATGGCAATACAGAACCTGTGTGCGGAGATAAGGACAAGGTTGCCCTTACCCCCAGGATGCTGGACAACATCTGGGATGAGGGGCTGGCGCTCCTGAAGAACCCGTCCACAGTTCCTGCTAAGAGACCGGTACGAAAAGTACCGGGTCCCGGACTCCGCCCCTATGTGCCTCAGGGGACAGCCGTCCCTGGACTCGGTCTTTGTGGCGGCCAAGAAGAAAGCGGCGGAGGCGGCGGCTTCAACTTCAACATCCCCGCCGGGCGGAGAGGGGAAGAAGCTGAACGCCATGGGAAGGGTCATCTCGTCGCCGTCCTTTCGGAACTCCGGAGGCAAGCAAGGTGCCTCCCAAAGGATTCTGCGGCGGTTCCTCTTTGTACCGCCAAGCAGCCCGCTCCTCGTCGCAGGAGGCCTACTGAGTACGCGGCAAGACAGGAGGATCCCGTTGTTGCCAAGGCCGCGAAAAAGGATTGAACCGGCCGTGGCATCTGGCCCCCACCTGAGCACCCCGATGGGAGGCCGGCTAGCGAAATTCGTCAGTGTGTGGGAGTACTATCTCCACCGACCGTTGGGTGCTGGAGGCCCTGGCCCGCGGGCATACTCTGGAATTTCTAAAGAGGTGTCCCTGTATTCCACCTGTGGCCAGGAAGGAAAACCACATCCCGCGGTACTTCCTGGTCCGGAAGAAAACGGGCGGTTGGCGACCCATCCTGGACCTTCGTCGTTTAAACAAGTACATCAAGTCCCAGAAGTTCTGGATGGTCACCCTCCAGCACGTGCTGGGACAGCTGGAGGAAAGCGACTTTCTATCGTCGCTGGACTTGGAGGATGCCTACTTCCACATCCCCATTGTAAAAGGGCATCGCAAATTCCTGCGATTTGTGGTCCAGGGGCGACACGATCATTTCAAGGCCCTTCCCTTCGGATTGAAGTCGGCGCCCAGGGTGTTCACAAAGTGCCTAGCACCAGTGGCGGCGCGGCTGCGCTTACAGGGAATCCACGTCTACCCCTACCTGGACGATTGGCTCATCCAAGCAAAGTCAAGGGACCTCTCCGTCGATCACACAACGAAGACCGTCCAACTGCTCACAGATCTGGGATTCTCCATCAACTTCGCGAAATCCCACTTGGTACCATCGCAAGTCACCCTGTTCCTGGGAGCCAGGCTCGACACAGTGGCGCGATTTGCTTCGCCGTCGGAAGGAAGGACGCAGGCCATCCTCGGCAAGGTACAACAGCTGTTGACCATGGACGTGGCCAGGGTGAGGTCCATTAAGTCCCTACTCGGCATGATGTCCTTGTGCATCTACCTTGTGCGCCTATGCAGACTGCGGATGAGACCACTGCAGGAGTTCCTCGACACCTGTTGGATGCAAGCGGCAGGCAGCTTCGAAGACAGGATCTCACTCTGACTTCCAGCCAAGCAATCCGTTGGTGGGGGCACCTGCATGCATCTGGCGGCAGGCATGGACTTCCATACCCCTACACATCAGGAAACGGTGACGGACGCCTCCCTGTAAGGATGGGGAGCGCACACTGAAGATCTCCACGCAAGAGTCCTTTGACTTCCGGAGGAGAGGTCACTAGACATCAATGTGCTGGAGCTCTGAGCCGTGTTCTGGGCCCTCAGGTCGTTCACATGCAAACCCTCCCTCCTACCCCTCTGCGGCTCTTACTGCCATTTTACGTGCTACCAAATCTGAAGATGGCTGCCAGAGGAGGGGCTTAGGTAGAGGGCCGTCACTGGCTAGGGGCAGTATGACCCAGAGACCAGTGATTGGTTACTAGTAGAAGGACAGTTCAGAAACGAAACAAACTGATTTTCTTTTTCTTTACAGAGGATTCACAGCCTGATGGGGAATATTCATGAGCATGTGAATCCATGCTGGAGAACAGTTGCAGGTAAGTAACTTTGTTCGTTGTCTTTTGGGGACCGAAAGGGGACGTCTGCATATGTGTGTCTGTAACACAATCCCTATCGTGACCCGTAGTGTACCCAAAAATCGCTCACATGCCAAGGTCCCTCAGATGATTTTTTTTTCTGCCCAGATAACTGGTCACCCTATAGCGGAGCTCTTCCTAAGAGACATTGTTTATCTTTAAACCGACTTTGTCGGTTATTTCCCCATAAATCACTTTGACAGTGATTAAAGCAACTGCGGGAAGTTTCTACTGCGGTGGATTTCTGTGCCTAAGATCCGGCGGCTGAGCCATCCATGTGGCCGGGCCCTCTGGCCGGCCTACACAGTAGGGAGAGTGGGGTTGGGGTGGTCATATCTTTCTCTCCTCTTCCCCCTCTTTGCCCTCTAGGTCTGGTTATCTTTGGCTATACGTTTCGCTATGGAAAGGACACCATTTATGTTCTGCCCCAAGTGTAGGGCCAGATTCCTGTGGAAAGACTATCGCAGTACGTGTAATTCTCGTCTACCCCTAGATCACAACGAGAAGCTGTGTGCGACCTGTAGACTCCTTCAGTCTAAGACCCTTAAGGAGCGCCGTGTAAAGTGGTGGGCTGTGTGCGGCATGTCGCGGGCTGAATCCTCGCAACCCCCCCTCCCCCCTCCCCCCCAAAAAGTGACAGGGCACTGTTGATGACCAGACGGACCTTCTAGGTCTGCCACGCCCGTCCCCGACGCCTCTAGGCCTGACTTGAGTCTCGCTTTGGGGACAACACCCGGCGACAAGGGCGTACGGAAACCACACACTATGCACACACACTATGCACACAAACCCATCACCTGTTTCGATGGTTCTGCTGAAACGGGTGAAGGTGCCAACAGGACTGCTGATAATTTCGCCTGGTAGATCAGCCTTCCCCCGCATCCGCAGCAGCATCTTGCAACCTGGGCATTCCAGTTAAGGGCGCTACCTCTATATCTAGTTTTGGCGCCGAAGTGCGATCATCCGAAGCTCCGGCGCCCCCTAAGGCCCCAGTAGGCCCGAAACCTACTCCTAGGCCCCCTAGCCTTTCCGGAGGTGAAAAATCTACCGCTAGGCCCACTGGCACCACGGTATGCAGTAAATCTACCGCTGACCCATTGACTGATGCCGATTTGGTGGAGATTGAGGAAAGTCTCTCGAGGATTACTTTGGCGGTTGGGCTGACGCCTAATAAACCGTTGAAATGCATGGAGCGTACCACCGACAGGTCTAAAGACACACCATGGCAGCCCAGTACTCGCGAAACCTACGAAGACAGTCCGGAGCGTCTGTCAAACACCCTTGGGGACAAATTTCAACGCCAATGAGAGGAAAGTGACGTTCACCTTTTGCCCCTTCTGGTTCGTCTAAGTGGACCAGGGAAAAGTTTAAAGGGTGCATGGACCGTCTAAAGGATTGTATCGCGTTCATAGCATCCTTCCCCTAAGATCTCGTGAAGACCCTCTTTTGGTGTCTGCTTCGTTTTCCCAAATAATCTTGACTCTCGAGACCCTTCTGCTTCTGTCCACCATGAAGATGTGGTCCAGATGGACACTTACCAAGACATCTATGATGTGGAAGAATACCTTTCCTTCCTGCAAGACTACAATGATGACCAGGCGGATGCCATGGGCAACTGGGAGGAGACCCAGCAAGTGGAGACGGAGCCATGTGCGTTCCCTACGCAAGATCAGGACAATGATGTCCTATGCCTGGATTACCCTCCTTCCACTCTAGCTCGCCATGCCTCGCCTGTGGACGATCAAATTCCTTTCAGTGCTATCTTAAGGGAGGCAGCAGAGCACTTTCAGATCACCACCCAGGAGGTGGTACCCGAACAACATTTCGTGGAGGACATTCTCAAAGAGAACCCAACCCCCCTCCCCCCGCCTCAAGCCAAGCCATTCCTCTCCTGAACTCTATTAAAAGAAGGTTGGCCCCTCTCCCTGGTCACGCCAGCACAGACCCGGGCAGTGAATCCAAGAGTGGAGAAACTATTTCTGCCATCGCCTACTGACCCTCAATTTATTAAAGGCCACACCCGACTCCTTGCTACGGGGGAGGCACCTCTGGATAAGCAATATAAAAGGTTGTACGCCTTGGGTAAAAGTGTTGCTTGCCAGTTATGCAGACGTACAATGGAACCTTGTACAAGGTGGTCTCCAGGAGGTTCCTGAACCCGCTAGGTCCAGACTAGTCACCATTGTGGCCGAGGGCAGGCAGGTAAATCAAAAATATACACTGCGCAGACGGAAGGCAGGTCCCTGACTCAGGGCACACTAAAGCGGCATGCTTGGCTCCACAACTCGGGTTTCAAGCTAGAAACACAGGCCGCTCTTATTAAAAAACCCATAGAAGAGACCATTCTCTTCGGTAAAGCGGTTGACGATACTCTGGAGACGGCCAAGAAAGAGCATGAGACTCTTAAGTCCTTACAACAAATAACACAGAAGCCTCAATCCCCCCCCCCCCCCCTCAGTGGGGAGGCGGTTCTCGTCAGTCCTTTCAAGGCCAATCCTGTGCAGGTCAAAACTACAATACGGGAAACGAACTCTAGACAAGCATCCGGAAGCCCTACCAATTACCCACCTAGGGGTCAACGATGTGGCAGAGGCCCCAACCCCAGAGGAGCCACAGCCTCTGGTCAGAAATGACCAACGGTTCCAGGTCCCCTCCATGTCACCCCGGTCAGGGGGGCATTTATCATCTTTCCTTGCGGCATTGGAGGGTATAACTTCAGACCAGTTGGTCAAAAAGACGGTCGCCCACGGGTACTGCGTGGAATTCGCCCGACCACCACAGTTCAGACCGCCAAGATGATGACGCCTCATGCCGGACCATCTGCAGATCCCGATTTATGAGGTGGAAGCGCTTCTGGGAAAGGACGCCATAGAATACGTCCCTATTATTCATGTAAACAAGGAAATTTATTTGGTGTACTTCATCGTACCCAAAAATGGCCTCACCATGCACCCTGTTCTAGACTTGTGCCCAGCGAACAAATGTATGAAACATCAAACGTTTCGTATGGTAATGCTACAGGAAGTGATCCCACTTTTGAAACAGGGGGACCACATGGCAACACTGGACCCGAAAGATGCATACTTCATATTTCAATGTTGCTAGCGCACAGGAAATATCTAAGTTTCATGATAGAGGACCGACACAACCATTTCAAGGTGCTCCCCTTTGGCATTGTCTCGGCGCCAAGGGTTTTTACAAAGGTCCTGGCAGTAGTGGCAGCACACCTGCACAGACAATCCGTCCTGGTTTACCCTTACCTCGATGACTGGCTCGTAATAGGGGACTCTTAAGACGCATGCTTTTTGAACACCCAGAAGACCGTAGACCACCTGTTCAGTCTGGGATTCTCTCAACGAGAAGTCCAGTCTAGTCCCCAGTCAAACAATTTTTGGGGGCTTTAATTCGGACAAAGGGCGGCCTCTTCTTCCCCCTCAGAGGGTTCAGAACAGATCCCTCAATATGTGGCCAGTCGAGAGGTGACGGTACGCAAGACCAGGCGGCTGCTAGGTATGATGGCATCCTGCATATACTTGGTTGCCCACGCACGCCTGCGTCCCAATCAAGAGTGGCTCAACAGCCAGTGGTGTCAGGCCATCGGACAATGGGAAGATTTGGTAGTTGTCTCGCCAGCCCTTGTTCTCTCTGCAGTGGTGGTCGAGGGAAAACCTCTTGAAGGGGGAAGTACTTCACCACCCCTGCAGTGGAAGCCACTCTCACGACACTCATCTCTCACGGGGTGGTGGGGCGGCTCATCTGCTTCAGCAGACAGCGCATGCACTGTGGTCCCCTCAAGTGGCATCCAACCATATAAACCTGTTAGAGCTATTGGCAGTATTCAAAGCCCTGACGGCCTTTCAGACACAGCTACAGGGGAAAACAGTTCTGATACTTAGACAGCACCACAGCCATGTACTACCTAAACGAACAGGGGGGCACACACTCTCCAGGGTTATCCAAGCTGTGCAGAACATTTGGATGTGGGCTCTCAAACACAAGATGTTCCTGCTGTCCCAACTCGTCCCAGGAGAACTCGATCTGACATGCTCAGCAGAGATTTCCCACTGCCTTTAGAGTACGAATGGCGCCTACACGAAGACCTCATCTCCAACGTCTTCGCAGAAAGGGGCTTCCCAGAGATGGACTTGTTTGCAACTCAGGGGAACGCCCAATGCCAAGACTACGCCTCCAGATACCCCCAGAACCGCTCCAATGGGAACGGACTCTGGATAACATGGACAGGGAAATTTGTCTACGCTCCCATTTACTCCCCCCACTCGCCCCCTCCCGACTCCCCTGCTCAATAAAATTGTCCACAAGATGCACCAGGAACCAGTTACCATGATACTGGTGTCCCCTATGTGGGCCCGCCAACCTTGGTTCTCCCATCCGATGGAAATGTCCCTCTCCCGTTGAACTTCCCTGTCCGTACAACATGTCTCAAGACGGAGGGTAGACGCTACACCCATGCCCGCTAACTCTGAACTTAGCTTAGTGGCCTGGCTCCTGAGGTCATTGAGTTTGGACACCTCCTTCAGCTCCCTAATACTCGTTATTGCTACCCCAGCAAGTAGAAGCGCTTTGTCATCTGGTGCGATAGTAAGAGCGTCTGTCCCATTGACTGCTCTCCTACCCACATTGTGTTGTACCTGACCCACTTGTTACTCAGGTCTGTTTTTTAATTCACTAAAGGTTCGCTTGGTTGCCCCTCTCAGCCTACAACACATCGCAACAGAAGGTGTCATGGTGGAAAATACATCTCCTTTTGGTCCCTGAAAGACAAGATGCAATACTCTGCGGGTACCACTGTATGTCGGACTATATGCACAGCATGTGAATCTAAGCAGATACAATCAGAAATGCTATTACGGTGAATAATGCATGATATATACACACGAGGCACAATCCCAAAATGCAGCAAATACCAATAACATTGAATTAGAAATGGGATTAAGTTATACATGGAACTATAGTGCAGGTGTGCAATTTTTGATTATACTTTTCATACCCGGCACACAGAGTGACGTCAGTTCAGGGTCAGTAAAGTACTTCTAAGTATCACAGTTGCAACATTGAGTATGGAGGGAAATATAGGTTTATTATTCTTACTATATAGCACAGTCTAGCAACGGTTAATAAGGACACTCTCCCAGAGTTTTGGGTAAGAATTTGTAGAGTCCAACTGGGGTGGTACTTTACAAGACATATCTCTTGGTATTAGGTAGCCTACCTTTTGATATAGGGCTGTACTACGCAAGTTGGTAGAGTAACTGTTTTAAGAGGGGTAATGTGAGATGTACAATGAAAACAGTAAATACAGGTAACCAAGTAACACTTAAAAACTTCAAGTATACACAAGGATAATTGGACAATCTTTAAAAAGCAGCAACTAATGGTCACATTAATCCCAAAGTTAGGATTCAGCTCAATAAGAGCATTAAAGTAGGTTAGTAAACTTTTCTTGTTAAACATATTCCAGCACATTGAGTGATGTCATTTGAGGCCAGTAATAACACTTCAAAACAAGGGGGTGGGGGGGGGGGGAAATCTAGGAGTCCCTCTACCGGCACAAACACAGCCCAGTGACTGGTTCTTGGGTGGATGGCCCCTGGGATAGTCTCAACCAAGTTTTTAGCTCGCTGTCCCTTTCACAGAGGAGAAATATCCCTGCATATCCGTCTTTGTCCTGCCCAGGGGCAGTCCAGCACCGAAATGCTATGTTTCACCCTAGGTTACCAGGAAAATCCAGACGTGGACCCCTTGCTCACTGTTCTTGGAGAGGCATAGCTCCACCTCTGAGGCCCGACTAGGCCGAAACATGTTTGGATTTGCTGTTGGTACTCTTGTTCAGAGGAGAATTTCCTAGCATTTCGGTGCTGGGCTGCCCCCGGGCAAGACAAAGACTGATCTGCAGGGATATTTCTCCTCTGTGAAAGGGACAGTGAGCTAAAGACTTGGTTGAGACTCTCCAGGGGGCCACCCACCCAAGAGCAGGTCAATGGACAGCGTTCGTCGTGCTGGTAGAGGGACTCCCAGGACCCCCCCTTGTTTTACAGTAATAACACTTATTTGTGATCACCATTACAAAATTGAGTTTTAAGGAGAGAAAAGCTAGTCAGATCAGAACATGCTTTTCAAGTAGAAAGTTAAGATTCTCCCAGAGGGATGTAGGCAGTCTTTTATCCCAGCAATAAGTGTTCAACACTTAAAACCTTTAAGGGAACATGCATTGCCAAAACCAATGGTTTCAGAGGGGGGGAGGGGGGGTGGAGGGGAGCTTTAGGGAGCCAGCACAGACAGTCAATGAGCCAGTTCAAAGTTTTGATGCACTCTTCTTAAAACAATATTTAAAAATAGGCAGTTCAGTAGAAAATAACAGAAGCTCAAGAGGAGCCACCTTGAAGCACAAGCTGGGAAGCCAGTGCAGGTGAGTTGAGGTCAACTCAAAAGGGTTTAAAATACTACTCCCCAAGCTAGGAAGCGCCACAATTCGCAAAAGGTGTACCCCAAGCTCCACAGCACCTGAAAACTGAACAATTGGTTCCAGCTGGATGCCTTCCTGTTGCAGTCCCTTTTTCCTGGTCCTTGGTCTGGGTGATGAAAGGGAAGATGTCTGGCGGGATTCTGCGGCAGCACTCAAGAGGGACTCTGCAGCAGTCGATTCTCCTTGATTCAGCTGCCTTTTGTGATTTTTGGTGCAGGTTTCTCGGCACCAACGAACGAACATCTCTATTTGGAAGTTACTTGATCCCTCATTCCTGAAATCTGTTAAGGGGACTCTGGATGAAGATGTCCTGCTTCTGTAGGGTCCTCTGGATGCCCACAAAGTTTTGGTTGGAATTCGCACGTCGGAAGACAAATAATTCGATGAAGGTCTGGGGTCCCCAGCTGCTGGGATTTTGTGGCCTTGAAAAGTCACAGTACGTCGGGTGTTGCACCAAAATTGAGATTGTTGGGAGGCTAGTTGGTCCCAGCAGCTCAAGGAGGGTGCGGGGGGGGGGGGGGGGGGGGGGAGTCATCCCATGCAGGTCTTCCTAGTCGAAACAAAAACTTGGTCAACACAGCTGCAGGGCTTCACCAGGCACTTCGAGGTCCAGGTGGGTGCTGCTGGTGTCTTTTCACATCTACTTCGGATGTTGTCCTCCACTGGCCGACTCTGCCTCTAATCCCAAAAATCTTACCTTTTAAGCAAGTTCCTATTCATTCACATCCCTAGGCTGTCAATCACCCAGCAGGTTGGCTGTCCTCCAGGACAGCCAGCTGGCTCATCAGAACTGACTTTCCAGACACACTGGAGTCTGGGCGGGCAGAAGACCGCCAAAATACACAAAGGACTCCGACCCGATTCAAACAGAGTAAAAGCCCAGAAGAAACTGACAAGAAATGGTGCAAAAAAGAAGACTGAGGCCATTTTGAGAAGTCCCCCATGGGGGCTGTACTGCAGCTGAGAAGTCAGCCTGCCAGTTACCTGCACAAAAGGTAGTAAAAAGAAACCACTGCCACCAGCTATTTAAGTTGGTCAGTTGTAACAAAAAGTTACAGGAGGAGTGGGAGGAGGTAACCCTCCAGCACCCACAAAAAGAAAAGGTGTGCAAGATAAGTTATCTTACTATTCTTGGGAACTGTAGTTCTCACAAGAAAATGTATTTAAACAGAGACCAAGGGACTCATCAGTGACACTGCACAGAGGGGGCTGGGTGTCATCAGGCAAAAGGCAGATATCTGTATTCCCATATGGAGGTTCCCAAACTCCATAAAACAGTGAGAAAGACCAATCCCAGTCAGACCAAAAGAATGTGTGGTAAAAAGTTCCATTCGGGAGTTTAAAATCTAAGTCCAGAGTCCTGCAAATGTGCTTGAGGGGGTGGGTATCTCAGGCTGAAGGGAATTGGCACAGAAAGTGAAAACTATGCATAGCATGTGATTTCAAGCAGATGCAAGCTACAAAAAGATTACTGTGTAAGTAATATGTCAAATCTCTACATCCAAAAAAATTGTTCCTACATCCCAATGCAGTTTGCCATAGAGTTTCTGACTCCTGTGCAGCATTATCGGGAAGCAGAGAGGTTCCTGAGGGCATGTGTGTAGCAGTCGAAGCACATCCTAACCACTGCCCAAAGAGGCCTGCACGTTTTCATCCTGCTTAGGCTGTGCAAGGCTGGGGAAACAAAACACGTTGCAGTCATCTGGGTTTCACGTTGGTCATAGGTAGTTTTCAGACTTGTTCATCTATTGTACATGAAATCTGTAAATGTTTTCAACTGATTTATGCTAGTAAAATGTCCTTCTTTGCATGATGTGGCTTGACTGATTCTTACCTCCTCTCCTATAATTATTGCAGCAATACCACTATTAGTTGACCCAACATTGGCAGTCTGCATCAAGGCCCAGTATTGAATGACAAGGATTAATTCCCCTGTCCCCTTCAGGGCAGGTTTGATGTTACAAATTTGACTCTTGCCGCCCCCAACCCGCCGGAGTGCCCAGTGTACACCATGAATTCCCTAGTAATGTGTGCATTGCTAAACTGCTTACTATGTCTTGATCTTTGTTTTTTTAGTTGGCCCAACGCAAGATTCAGGACATTCTGGCCCAGGTCAAACAGCAACAGCAGAAAGGACAGAACAGTCAAGCACAAGCGCGGAGGAAATAAAGGAGCCACCAAGATGCAACAAGCATGAAAACAGGAGAGCGAACTGATGCCTGGCTTAAGAGTGACTGCGAATCAGAGAACACCGCTGTCAGTCAGTGAACACTGCTCACTGTGACCCCTGACTGACTGTGACCAGACTGTGCTGTTGCTGAGCAGGATCATGCATTTTCTTTAGGAAAATGAAATTTGATAACTGGTAGATCCTTTCTGCCAAACAATCTATGATGTAGACCACCTTTAAAAGATTCATATTGGTACAATCTAGATTTTGAGATGCCTACAAAGCTGCTCTGAAAAAATTTGAACATAGAGCGGTTTCCTCAATGCTCTTGTGCCATTTTCGAATTTTTTCAAATTTCAGTGGTGCTCATCATGGGGTCATTTAGCTGCTTTTTATACAGGTTCCCGGTGCAGATGTGCAGGTCTGCTGGGGAAAAGGCAGTCGCCCTATGGTCATTTTCCACATTTGTACAGGAAGGTATACTTTTAATGCTTTCAACTCCAGAGACAGGGGTGTTTCAGGAAGGCGACTGGTTAAGTCGGCCTCTGAATTTTGCACCCAATTTAAGAAAGAACTTCAGTTGTCCCAACTCCTCTATCCCACCGCCGAGCCCCTGCCTGCCGACCCTCTTCCCCACACATGGCGAACCGTGGCATGAAGAATGCACTTGTTTTTTTCTTAGTGCAATATCTGATCATTGAATCAGATTGTGCAAGGGATTCTACAGCAAGATCCCTCTGGCCTAGTGGCACCATTTTGAATAAACTTGCCTCATCGGTCTTTGAAGGGAAACTAGATGTCCCTTCTTAAGTTGATCCTAGTTTTATCTAGAAAGTAAAAATGATTGATGTTGACTGAGGTTTCATTTGAGGGTGGGGCATCCGAAAACAGATTTGCCTTATTTAAACATTTTTGGGAGCGAGTAGCTGCTATTGATTCACTACTTACAAGAATACTATTAAGGGCTGTATACATTTCACACATGTGAACCTGCAACTGATACCTTGTTGCAAAATAACTTTTGAATGTAAGCAAAATTTGAAATTGTGCTGCCAGGTCATTTAATTCTGAATGTTTCCTCCCTTCGGAGCTCCTCGCAATTCTCCTGATGCTCATGTGCAGTGCTGCAGCACTGTGGTGATCCCCTGCAGCGGACACACATTCACTAGTACCTTGAGTTCATTGCATTTGAATGTTTTCAGTGTTTCCCTACTGGATATTGGGAGGGACTACCCATGGTCTTCTCAATCAAGGGATGATCACACTGCCCCAACTAGTAGGTGCTCTCTGAATCATGCCCTTCTGGAAGCACACAGCAGCTACATGGGATGCTTAGCTTGGGCAGCAAAGATGTTGGAGTGGATGATCTTTGATATGCACTTGTTCAAAAACCCTCTGTTACCTTTGCCACACCTCACCTTGCACCCTGTCACTGAAGATGGACTAAAAGCAGACCATCAGCTTTAGTGCACTTAAATCATACGACTTGTGAAAAAGTCGATGGTTTAACGATTTGTGAAATAGTGACTCCTCCTGAGGTTATTCATATTCAGCATAAAACGTTTGGGAGATTGCATCGCAACCTGCGTCTGTGTGGCCCGTTGGCTCTGTACAATCCAGGCCTAAAGCTTCCATAAAATGCTTTCTTCCTGCCCAGAGTTAAAGTAAACCTGGATTGCTGTGTCCGTAACACCAGACTGTGGGCTGGTGTATCACTGCTATTAAATTCATCACTATAAGGGCATTACTTCAATTGATGAACACAGATTTAACGGCTACTCGACCACCAAAGTTCATGACTGCTTAGTAATTATCAGTATTCTGCAACAAACTATGGATGAATCCTAAATTACAAGAATATACTGAATGAGTTTACTATTTCTTGGGGGGGGGGGGGGAGTCTTTTCCGTGTGGCTCCTAGCCTGTTTGGGAACCATTTACAAAAAAAAAAGCGTTCACTGATCTTAAGAAAACTGTACAACAGTAAAGGGAACGTATGCCGCTGAAGCAGCACCTGCAAGTAACCTGATACTGGACCAGCAGAGGGGCATGGGGGGGGGTTAAGGGTGGGTTAATAATGCGCTATATTGATCGTCAGTAACCACTCGCAAACTTCAGTGCTCGAGTAGCCATTACATTGGTGTTCAATAATTTCCCCTGGTGGTGTGGGTACACGCCCACCTCACAAACATTTCTGGCACACCAGTTACTTATAGCCACATGTGTGTAACACATTAATCAATGGTACCTTTTGTTCTTTACAAGTGCATTTGAAGATGTCTGAAGCTTTGTATCTGAATTACCCTGTTAGCTTCCTCCTTTAACAGTCCTCGTATTTGGGCAAGTCTAGCTGTCTTGAGCCTCTGCCCTTGCAGCCAGCAAACAGTTAACTTTGTGAAACGAGCGATGGGGGTAACTGACATTGCATGCTTGTGGCTGGTACGAGGGCCAAGTATACCTTCCTGTAATCCAGGCATGCAACCTTGTAGTATTTGACAGGCAGCTGGCGCTACGGTATTAGAAAGAACCAAGTCATTGTGGGCATTATGAATTCACAAAAATGGAAGTATTTATGTCCCATTTTTGTTCACTTACCTCGGTTCAACCTGTTGTCCGGCACCAAACCATGTCGAATTATGCAGAATGTAACTTAGCAGTAGTTTAAAAGATAACTTAAAACAAAGACACAAACCAAAATGAACAGGACAACAGAACGTTTGGTTCTCGATTCCAGTCACTCTTAATGTGAATTTATATATTTTAAATATATTTGAATGATTTTATATCTAGAGTTTTCAGAAGGACAGTGACTACTTGTATGTACTGCTTTGCTCAGATGATGCCCTGTTTAACACTTTGGGCACTGCCCGTAATCAACACCGGGAAGAGTTTCCCATGAATTAAGAAGCCTTCCTAGCCTGTCTGGCTTGTGCTGTGCCTGTCGTACTTGGACGGTGTAGGTTAAGCCCATATGCCAGGAAGTTTCTCTTCGGGGGTTCCCCTTGGAACCCCTATTAAACAGAATAAAATGCTTAAGGGGAAGCTTTGCCTAGTGTGCGTATACGAAGTGGCCAAAAACAACTTCTCAGGACTGTTGTGCACTTACAGGCCTGTGTATTCGAGGAGAAAACGTGTATGACCTGGGCCAGTGTGTAGTTAGAATTCCTGTTACTTTGGTCTTTCTGCAATGCAAGATGATGGAGGAGCCAACTGTCTGGCACCACCTTTGAGCAGCTGCTGATGTGGTTGAGGTAATGTGGTGTCTCCTTTGTGGAACCTAAACGTCTACATGCTGTAGGTTTTTTTTTTGCAAGGCTATCTTGCAGATTATCCACAAATGCATAAGGAAGCACAGATGGATGGTGTTTTTTAATCATGGTCTGTAGAACTTTTAAAGGTAAAGGAATGCCTATTACAGAAACCCATGGTACTTTTTCAACAGAGACCACGTGTTTAAGTACTATTGCACCACCTCCTGGGGAGAGGCATGGGCATTCTTCACTCTTAAGTGCAGAAACGCTCCCTGCAACAGAAGCCAAGGTGGCAGCAATGTAGTTATTGTCCTTCTAGAATGTCGCAACAACTTTGAGGTGTGGGAAAAGCAAGACGTTGCTGTGTGTATCAAAAGAATGAAAAAACAAACTTAAAAAACCTACCTCAAGGCATGTAGTTACCTCAGCAATTTGTTTCTTTTTTGTTTTGCCTTGCTGATATTTTATATAAAAGCTGATAGTCTTGAATATTTTTATTTTTTTAATTAAAAAGAGAAGTACCGTTTCCTTATGTCTCATGAGCCAAGAGTTGTGGGCAGGTAGCAATGAGCTCTCTATTGAGAACGATCGAAAAAGCAGATTTAATGGAGGAATGCATTGGCCTGTGACTCCTTGTCCAAAGGGGGTTTGGGTTGTGGCTTGGAGTCCACACTCGCCTCGGCCTTTAAAGGAATGGTCCAAACCAGCTTTTACAGCTGCAAAGTGCTCTCCCTGACGCTCACTTGTGGAGAAGCAGCATGATTGCGCTATTCCAAATGTACCCCACTCCCCTCGTCTGGAAAAACAGTACTTCGTGAGTGTTTAATGTTAACCTCCCCTTTCACTGTGTAAAGCTAACGGGTACAACAAATGTAAATGGACAAGGCATTACCTTAAAATCGGCTGTAGGAACCAATCCTCACAAGTTTTGCAATCTTGTGCTAGCTCCTAAACAAGCGCTAATTGCCAACTCTGGAAAAGGTGACCTGTGGGCCCTTTCCACCTTCCCATCCTCGCATCACTTGTGTATCTGCAATTGTTACCAGTGTTTTCAGCCCTACCACATGATGCGTAGACCTGCTGTGTAAAATTTACGTTTTTCCTCATTCCATGTGAGAAAGTTATGCAGGCCGGCTTTTTATTGTAATTCTCCCACTTGTAGTTTTGCATTTGCCATTTTAAATTGAAGGCAAAAGAGTAGATGGATTTCTTTCATGGAATGGGGAAAGTTGAGAACTCTGTATTAGCCAGCTGCAACAGAGCAGCTGAACGCCTGAGATCTTACCAATTTGCATTCACCCACCACTTGGAATACTTAATCTGTTAAGCAGTACTCTGGTCACAAATGTAAGCAGACCCATCCCAAGATGCAGGATTAACCAAGTTTCATAAATGTGAACCTCCACAAGTAGATTTATGAAACTGCTATAGCAAAAAAACTAAAGCTGCCGGACTGTCACAAATGTGATCTATCCAATAGTTTATCAGAGGTTGCAGTTATCTGCTGTTGCAGATGTGTCTACCCCTGCAACACAGCAGTATCGTGAAAACATTGATGGACACATTTTGACACGCCTTGTTTGATGTAAATATCTAAAATGGCTGTCAACCAACCCTGTCCAGATTTTACTAAGCAAATGTACTTTTAAATCAATGTTATCCTCGTCCCATCTTAATGCATGTCCAGTTTTGAAGGCCGAGAATAGACATTTCTAAAAGCCATTGCTTCATTGGAATCCGGCCTCTTAAATCAATTGAAAGATTCTTCGATTGCACTTGAACAAAGTTCTATTTTGATTTGACATGAAAATCCTAAAACATTTTAAGTAGAGGAAGCATATGTACTGTTTTTCGTGATGAGCGTTCTCTTGGGTGCCCAGACTGTAATCGAGGATATTTGTGTGCTATTCTTTTTAGATTGGATTTAAATCAACCTGCATGCAAGTGGCTAGTTGGGTTTCGTTTTAGAAACTTCTAGTTTTGTATCATTTTAATTGACAAGTGTATGAATAAATGAACTATTGGATTAACTAATGGGTCTATAGTGATCATCCCACAGTACTGTACATCACCACTGGTTGGACAGTATGAGGGTAAAACACATAGCCACGAAGAGGGTACAGAGCCCCCATCCAATTTAAAGTAGATGGCATCTTGCAAAGCAGCTTTAATTGGATCTTAAATGCTTCCCGAAAAAAACAAATTGTGGTTCTAGTCTGCAGCCTGAACTCGTGGGCCATAGGAGTCACTTGCCAATGACATTTTTCTGCTACAATTCTGTTAAATAGGAGTTATTGCCTCAGTTTTACCGAGGATTTAAAGGTAAGCGGGAGCCATGTTTTATACATGCTTACAGTAAGTGCAGTTTCAACTTCATACATTTTATTTTTTGTACGGTTTGAGGAAAAATGAAAAATTGCATCTCCACATTGTTACCTGCAGTAATTGACTCCTTGGATTGTAATTTAAAAGCTATTTGAAGTTGTAAAAGTTAACTGAACTGTAACATGTGCAGTTTTGAAGAAGTGGCAGCCGTTTTTCTCCGGAGACTCACTGATGGAATGGGCAGTTGTCGTTTCATAAGGGAGTCCGGAGTCCTCTCCCACAAAGAAGCCCACGTTTTGTAGATCTGTACCTCATTTTTCAAAGTCTGCCTGTGACTCAGTCGCAAAAACGGGAGAGAAATCGTGAACCTCTCAGCAACCTTTGTTTCCTTGTCCCTGCAAAATGGTTTCGTACTCATTGAAATCTCGTGCGTTTATACATTATTGGCTTAACATGGAACAGTTTATTCAGACATCGGCCTTTGTCTTTCTTGTCTTTATTTGTGTTTTCTGCAGCAAGCATTTTTGATATCTGGTTTAAACGAAATTATAAGTATCTTACAACTCTCCTGCCAACAAACCCTACCCCCAGAGTGCTGGAAATGTAATCGTTGCAGTGGTCATTTATACGTAACACTTTTTTCTTTCTCTTAAAACGTATGCATTCAGGAACACTTAAAAAACTTCACGAGAATTATTTAACCCATCTACCAATGAAGTGGCACAGGGTCTAGGATCTGTTTTGACCCGCCATGTCTTCAGAAACCTGGTCCCTCTGAAGTTGCATGCAGAACTGCATTTATTCCCAATGTTTTAGTGAACTAATATGTTTTAAAAATGCCGTTTTTAAATGAAATGACCAGCATATTTTTTACATTTCTAAATAGTAAAAGCTGCTAATTGGAAACTCTGTGCTTCTTTGTCTGTGTAGTTTATTTTTGTTGAAAAGACTCAATTGTGCTTTTCTAGGTAAAGAGTGATTCTGCTCAGTGGGCTTCATGAAAACCAATGTGAAATGGTAGAAAACCGCAGTGATCGCATAGTTTCTAACCTAACCGAGGCTGTTTGGTTTAGGGAATAATCTGGAGTCCAGTCGTGTATTTAATACAGTGCAGGGCTGTGGCTGGGTCAGTTGCTTACTGAGCCACCAGCAAACCTATGACTCTGACCCAGTGCAACTTGTGCAGGGATTTCACAATCCTTCAGTACTCCGATCAGCCAGCATTTGCCTACATCCTATTTTAACATAAAACTAGTTTGAAAGAAATATATCCAGGGTTGTGGCTCAAACAAAAAAGCTTATGTGCCACCTTTCAGTTGTATAGATATTGTGCATTTGCCATGCCTGTCAGACGGGCAATACCTAAAACTGTTCCCACCCGTATATAAAACCAAATTTTCTTTGTGGGGATTTACTCATTTCTTTAACTTCTATTTTTTAACGTAAATGCTCATGAGACCAAAACCATTTCTATTAACATTTTTAATTTAACCTCGTAATGTTAATTACACCATTGTAGTACTAATACATTATTCCTTTACAGGAAGTGGTTTTCAAAATGAAAATACAGGAAAACCTGTAAATGCAGTTAAAGGGTTTACAGGAGCTTAAAGCGCAGACAAATCGGACACAGTACAGTAACATGTGAGAGTGATTTGACAGACCTTCACACACCCACTAAAGGTGGATTGACCCAAGAGCATACACAGGAAGATGGCAACGTGACCATGGAGGTAGTTATTCGATATCATGCCTTCCAGGAAAAATGTATTTTGATAGTGGACCTACTTTGCCAGCTCTATGCTGTTTGAGAATGATTGCCCCTGCAATTCCATTGAACGATTTCCTATTCAGTAGAGCAGGGGTCAGCATTCTTTGGCTGTCCTGATGTTTTGGAGTAGAACTCCCATTAGCCCTAGGTGGTATAAAACAATGATGAAAGATCATGGGAGTTATTGCCCAAAACATCCGGAGAGCTGTCAAGACCCTGTAGTAGAGCTGTACCTGGTTGAGCCCTGTTCTGTTCCGTTTATAGCTATGAAGATGCTGATCATGCACCCAATTCCTTGTCCTGAAGAAGAGTTGACTAGTTTAGATAAATATCCTCAGTACTTGTCTTGATTGGTATTTTGTGCTTCTGCTTGTATATCAATCAGCATATTCATATTTTTTGTATTGTGGCATATGATAATGAAATTGACTGCCTTGGTTTGCTCATGTGTAGGCAAAATTATTTAGACAACTCTGATTTTTCGGCACTTAAAATATTCTGGTGTTTCTCGCTTTTTCTTTAGCAATTATATTTTTAAAAGATTTCTGTTACGAACGCCTCCCCAGCCTTTTGGTGAGAGTGGTAGGAACACTTGTTTCTCCAGCATTGGATCTTTCATAGATTCAGATGCTTGAATATTCCCTGTCGTCAGACTCGGAATGCTCAATGATTTAAATAATAATTAAAAAATTAAATGTGTATGCATACTCTTACATCCCGTCCCCTTTACTCTATATTGTATGGGCGTTGCTTCCAAGGGACGGGAGACGGAACCTTTTTCACCAGAAAAACCTTCTTCCCCTTTAAATTTAGAGGCGCATGGGGGTGTGGCCCAGGGAGCATGTGCTGCCCTGACTCTGCCCTCCGGCGCCACACCTCAATCCCCTTTTCTGCGCTGACTGGAATGGGCCGAATTCACCAGCGCTCCTGGGTTTGGCTTCGGCCATGTAATTCCACGCACGGATACTTTGTCTTTTTTGTCTGATCTATCATTAAGGTACTCGTTCCTCGGGTGTCACACTCTTCCCCGGCGCATGTCGACTTCTACAGGGTTCAGCAGGTGTCCATCCTACAACGGGCTCGTCCCAACTTCAGAACTCCACGCCCTCTGCCTACGTTGCCTTGGCCCAGACCACGGTTGGCAAGCTTGTGGCTTGCTGTCCTCGAAAGAGCTGAAGAACAGAATAGCCAGGTGGAGAAAGCTAGAAAGCTCTTCCAGAAGTTGCCTCCAGAGGATCTCAAGAACTTTGTGAAGCTTCATCCCAGGTAGGGCTGATATTTTCCAGCGCACCCCGCAAGGGAGACTCCTTACCAGGGACTCTCCTGCACAGGAGGTCCAGCCAGGTCCTTCTACTGGCACGTGCACTGAGGCTGCTACAGCTACCGGCCCTCGGATAAAGGGGTCTTCGGATCCTCCCGGATGCAGTGTCGAGGGACCGGAAGGTTCTTGTACCGGGCTTGCACCCGAGGAGCTCAGCTCTTTTACTGGTGTGATGGCTGAAGTAATGCGTCTGGGGGGCTATGCCCTAATACCGGCAATACATCCGAGGGGGCGCCTATACGTAACTCTACCGTCCCCCAGGTCGAGGGTGTCGCACCTACCGGGTCAAGACCCACGGAGCAGGGTAGGCCCAGTGATCCACACGCTAGAGTCTTGGACCAGGCCTGACCCAGCGGGCTGGGCATCACGTTGCAGGCACGTGGCAGGCAGCACAACAAAATGGCTGCCACGCCAATCGGGAACGCCCGTCTGACGCCATTCCACCAAATTGGCAAAGAACGAGTGTCAAGGTGGGTCTGGTCGCAACCAGGTACATGGCATACAGTCTACCCTTCATATGCCCTGGGCATCTTTCCCATGTGTCCATATGGACTGGGTACGCAACGGCTCCAGCAGTCCCCGCTACCCCATCGGTACCCCCTACCACCTCTTCGGCCAGTGAGGCGGTGCTCTTCGACAAATTCTTCAGCCTCATGAGGTCTCCGCAGATGGGGACTACCATCAAGGACGCAGTTAGCGAAGTCCTTTCCGCCATGCTAGAGGCACCACAGACTCTTTATCGGGCCCCGGTGCAGCCGCTTCCTCCGGCTCCACGGCTAACTCCGCAAACTCTGAAAGATCCTCCGGATCTGCAGGACACGGACGAGGAGGAAGATCTGGACACGCCATCCTCAGCTAGGGCCTTCCATGAACGTCTTGCTGGCCTGGCGGAGTACCTGGGCCTCCCTCAGCCCGAGGTCAAACAACCGGCAAAGGAGGGGGGTGGGGTTCTGGCTGAAGTCCTCACAAGACGCCCCTCTGCCAACACAGGGATTCCACTGCAAACCCATGTAGCCTCCCTGGCCAAGAAGGGTTGGCTCAAGCCTCACTGTCGAGCCGGTCAACAGACACCTGGACGCCCAAGTACAGGCAGATGGAGGGGGATACACTTGCTCTCGACCCATCCTCGGTGACACTCCTCAGTGATCACTGCGGCATCACTATACTCCAAGCCTCAGTCGTCCTCAGCCGCCTCCTCTGCGGCGCTGCTAGGCAAGGAGAAGATCTTGGAGGCTTATGGCAAGAAGATCTACTCCAACGCCTCCTTGCACCTGCGTCAGGCCAACGCAGATGCCATGCTGGCTGCCGCCAACCAACAGTTATGGCAGGAAATTGCGGACTTCCTCCCAGAACACCCCTACCAATGCCAATCTCGCTTTAAGGCAGGGCTAGCAGAGGCCAAGCTTGTGGCGCACGACCTCATGGAATCCACAGTAGCGCATATTGATAACTTGGGTTGTGCCATCTGCGTTGCCACAGACATGTGGCGCACAGCCTGGCTCTGGGTGACGAAATTCAACCCGGACGTCCAGGGGTGCATCCTAGATCTGCTGTTCGGGGGGCGGGGGGGCCTCTTCCACTTCTCTACGGACGAAGAGCTGGACAAGAACAGTTCACAAACGGCAAAGTCCTTGTCCATTCTTGCAAAGACCACGCCCAAACCTCAAACTCAATTTCAGCAGAGCTCAGAGAAGGGTTTTACATATTGAGGTTTCCGTGGCTTCCAGGAACGTAGATCCAGGCAGCCGGATAGCTTGCCATCCCAGAGCTGGTGCAAACGGGGGGGGGGGGTGTAAAGGCTTTTTCAAGTCCCCCTCCTCGGCCTCAGCCTCTGAGGGAAAGAAGGCATGACACGCCCCTTCGGGTCCACATATCTCTGGTGGGTGGCAGGCAGGCAGGCTTGCTCTCCACGCGCATTTCTGGTGCCAGAATTTCAGACCCCTGGAGCCTCTCAACTCCCACAAGTTGGGACAGCAACTCTTTTGGCAGAGATCCGGTCGCTCGTAGAGAGCCAGATAGTGGAGGAATTTCCAGCCTCCCAGCAAGGCTTTGGCTTCTACTCCAGGATTTTCGCCATTCAGAAGAACAGGCAGGCCTGAGAGTTGTGCTGGACCTTTCTACCCTCGGGGCCTCCATCTACCCATACCTCGACGACTGGCTCGTCGGGGGCTACATCTCCAGAGGCATTCCACCACTCATCCTATGCCCTTATGAACACACTACACGACCTGGGCTTCTCGCTCAACCTCAAGTCACAGCTGCTCCCCACGCAGACTGACATTCCTGGGACTCATTTGGACACGTGCTGAGAGGGTTTTCCCATCTGAAGACAAGATCTCGGCCATCAAGAGGGCCACTTCCTCAGCAGAGAGGTGACCTCAGCATGGTGGTACCAACATCTGCTGGGTCTACTAGCGGCGGTCCTGGGATGCCTTGATGCACAAAAGATTAAGGATGTGAAGGATTCAGCTGCACTTCGCGGCCTCATAGAATCAGGAGAGGGGCTTACAATCCGAGATGGTCAACGTTCCTCCATCTCTCCACCCGTACCTAACTTGGTGGTCCATGGACTGCAACCTACGGACGGGCAAGCCTTTTTGGCTACCCCCTCTGCAGGCCACCATCACCACAGACTCCTTGCTCGAAGGCTGGGGAGCCACCCTGGACCATCTCTGTCCACGGCACCTAGACTTGACAGGAGCAGGAATACCACATCAATTGGTTGGAGCTGAACGCCATCTGTCTAGCGCTCGGAGCATTGCTCCCACTCCTCAAGGGCAAGGTTGTCCTCATCCAGACAGACAACTCTACCAGCATGTACTATGTCAACAAGCCGGGAGGCACCTGATCCCCTCCTCTGTGCAAACTGGTGATCAGCATGTGGGAATGGGCCTTGGAAAATGAAATTTACCTCTCTGCAGTTCACGTCCCGGGGGAATCCAACCTGGAGGCAGACACTCAGCAGGCTCGGAGCGGACAATTACGAGTGGCAGCTAAACAAACTTATTACTCATGAGCTCTTCAGCAGGTGGGGTCATCCTCACATGGATCTCTTTGCCACCTGGCACAACAAGAAGTGCCCCCAGTTTGCATCCTGGCAAGGGCAGGGCCCTGGCTCGCTAGGCGACGCATTTCACATACAGTGGACAGGCATGAAAGCCTATGCCTTTCCGCCCACTCCTCTGGTACACAGTAATTTGCAAGATCAAGGAGTCTCACCGACTCCAACATTCTGATAGCTCCATGGTGGCCGGCCAGGCCATGATTTTCGGAGATCCTCAGCCTCTCGGAGTTGCCACCGATGCACCTTCCGATGGGCCCAGCACATCATCTGGCTCTGCTGGGAGGCAGAATCGTCCACCCTGCACCAGGGAAACTAGCCTTCACAGCGTGGTACCTGAGCAGGTAATGCTTAGGCACCTTAGCCTCGCACAGGCCAATCTGGAGATCATACAAGGCACCAGGAGCAAAGCCACCAGGGCCCAGTACAAGAACAAATGAACTAGGTTCTGCCACTGTGCAGAATCCAAAGGAACTGACAACCTGGCCTGCAATTTGGATGACGTGCTCTCCTTTTCAGCGCACCTCTCATTCGGGAGTACAGGTCGACACCTGCCGTTCATACTTTGCAGCCATTCGGGCGTACTGGAACTCAAGAGGAAGGCATTTTTTTCCTCCTCCGACCCCATCGTCAAACATCTGACGGGTCTCGCTAGGCTCTACCTGCCTGTCAAGAGACCGCACCCTCTGTGGGACTTCAATCTAATCTTGGGCGCTCTAGTGCACAAACCATTCGAGTCAATGGCGTCCATGGACATTAGGCTGGTCGCCATCAAGGCGGCCTTACTAGTCGTTCATACCTCAGCTTGCAGAGTAAGCGAGATTCAGGCGCTGGTCGCCTCTGAACCATATACCGCCTTTCACAAAGACAAAGTAGTCATGTGGACGCACCCGGCATTTCTGCCCAAGGTTCCATCTGCATTTCACCTGAATGAGGAAATACTCCTCCCTACATTCTTTCCTGATCCCAAGGATGATGCACAGTGCTCCACTGCCTGTATGTCAGGTGTGCCCTATAATTCTACTTGGACAGGACCAAGGGCTTCTGCAAGTTGGACGCCCTGTTCGTCACGTTCGGTGACTCTGGGCCAGGCTACCAGGCCTCCAAGGCTTCCATATCCACTGGATGGTCACTACCATCAAGGAAGCATATGAGGGTCAGCACAGGTGGCTCCTGGCCAACATGCATGCCCACGTAGTCGGGGCCAAGGTAACGGCCATTGCATTCCAACGCCATGTCCTGTGGCAAGTCATAAGCAGGGCGGCCACCTGGGCATTCCCCTCGGCTTTCGGCAAGCATTACCGTTTGGATGCTGGCTCTAGATCTGATGCAGCTTTCGGACATGCGGTTCTCAGGAACCTATTTGCTTAAGGAGGGTCTCCTCTCCACCCTGGGGCTACAATCCGTTGTAATTGCCCATACAGTATGGAGGAAAGGTGACGTGACATAAGAGTAATTATAAGTTACTCACCGTAGTGACTAACGTACTTGGTCCATAGTCCCTTTTCCTCCATACGCCCCACCAACCTCTCCCCTAATGATACTTATGTCATTAGGCAATGTTAAATTGATTGTCGACGCGTCAATGGGGACTGAGATGTGGTGCCAGAGGGCGGACTCAGGGCAGCGCATGCTCCCTGTGCTGTGCCCCGCGTGCCTCTAGATTTAAAGGGGAAGGTTTTTCTGTTGAAAAAGGTTGTCCCTTGGAAGGGACGCCCATACAGTATGGAGAAAAGGGGTCTATGGACTAAGAGTATGTTATTCACTACAGTGAGTAATTTATAATTTATTTCCATAGAAAAATCAGGTAGATAGTCCATTATGGCCTATGAACCATTCAATTGTGTAGTCCCTCCACCTCACTTTGGTCCTTTATGGCCCCAACCAATGAGGTAGCAGGGTTTAAGCTCCACCCCAGGCAGCCATCTTCAGATTTTCATTGCAGTCTTAGAGGCTAGAGGGAATCCTCAGCTCTGAGCTTTTCGGTTTTTCTTAACTGTTAGATATGTTGTTTTGTTTTCTTAACTTTATATTGATCTCCTGATCAAATCCTTCCTACACAGTATTTCTGGGCTCAGAAAACACCTGTTTTCATTCGCAATTCGTCGAGTGAATACTCTCTTCACACCATGTCAGAGGACCCTGCTACCAAGAAACCTTCCCTTTTCAGGGATTGTCTAAGATGCTAAAAGAAGCTTGTCTACATGAAAGACCCTCATGAGCAGTGCATATACTGTCTCTATCCCTGTGACATTCACAAATGTGAGATTTGTAAGACTGTTTCTAACAAAACACTCCAGGACAGACATAGGAGACTCCTTCATTTGGAATCAAGAGGACACTCTTCTGATGAAGAATCAGTTGGACAGCCCCTGTACTGTCTATGAAGCCTTCATAGAGGCAAACTTCAAAAAGAAGGGCCTCCTCTGTAGAAAGGTCTTCTCCTTCACATAGGAGTAAGAAAAAGATGGAAGCCTCTTCCCTGGGTTCTGGAGACCAAAAGGAAAAAGCACCCCAATGGGAAAACCACCTCAAAAGGTAAGGAGATATATTTTCTAAAATTCTAAGGGGGGCAATAGTCCTCAAATGCCAGCGATAGAGCCCCATTGACGAAACCGAAGTCCTCTACAACGACTCTTCAAACCTCGTTGCCCACAACCAAGTCGTCATCGAAATTGGCTACGACTAAGCTATCGTCGACGCATCACCCATCCATGAAGCCATTGTCATCCACAAAATCTTCGTCCACGGCACCCTTGTCGACAAAGTCACCAAAACCACCGTTGACGAAAGCCGAAAGCACAGTCTGACAATTGACCCCCCCTGTCGACGGAGAAGAATAAGTCCAAGGCACAGTCCACGGATGTTTCGAGCACACCTTCCAAGGAAAGCGGACCGTTCAAATCAATGGAAACGGACGACCACACCCTAGAAGCCCTCAGTCTACCAATAGGGGCTCAACTATCTCCCTTAAGAGAGATGGCAGAACTGCCTGACATCCTTCAAGAGGATTTTTCGGATTACGAACTCATTTCTGAGCCACCGATCCACACTCCCAAGAACAGTCCTCCCTGGCATCCCACCTTGGAGGAACCGGCAGACCCATATGATCCAGAGCTCATGCTGTCAATGCAGAGGATCATTGACAAATTTAATGTGCAGCAAAGGCATCATTCTTCTACGCCGATGGAAAGGTCTCCTACAAGGCGAGTTTCACCGCCTCCTTATTCTCCAGGAAACTGCAACAGGAGCAGACCTCGTAAGAGAGCATGCTCACCAGAACCTCCCAGCAGGTCCAGAAGCAGGACTTGGTGATTCACCAACAAGGGTCTCCCCTTCTAGATCATCGCCTGCACCAAGACCACCCACAAGCGACCCCATGAGGCCACCCACAAGCGACCCCATGATGGTCCCATCCACCGCATCCGTTTCTGACTGGCAGGAAGAGCCTTTCAGGGATTTTTCAGATCCTGAATGAGAAATTATCCAGTATCCTGACGCGCACAGTGGAACGATTACATTGTGGAAAAGCCTATGAAGGACTCTCCAGGAGACGCTTCACCACCTGACGATCTAGTATCTTCTAATACCATAATTGGTAAAGCGGTAGACCTCTTTAATTTGCAGGTTGCATCAGAAGAGAAAGAAATCGGTGCTCTGAGCATAGGGACAAACGTAGGAAAGTCACTACGATGCCTCTTTTGGACACAATATGGGACACTGGAGTGAAGATTTTGGCCACGCCATTGTCCACACCGGCACTCGTCTCAAGACCCGAGAAAGTATAAGGCACCGGACACAGCACCATTATTAAGGGGACATACTAAACCGGATTCTGTCATAACGGTTGCATCCAGAAAAAGGCTGGCTAACCCATCATCGCCCCTTTCAGCTCCACCTGACAAAGGGCGTACATTGGAAGCCATAGGCAGGAAGGTATCCTCTTCGGGCATCTCTCACCATTGGGGCTGGAAATGCTTTTGCCATGACTGCATGTCTTGGCCGTGAGTTGTGGCTCTGTATGTCCAAGCTGACCAAGCACTTGCCTGCAGAACTGCAAGAGGCCAAAGCAGTCATATCGGATGGTGAGGCTACCTCCGACCATATGATTGACACAACTGTGGACGTAGCAGAGTCGGGTTTCAGACAGACAGCCCATGGTACGGTCTTGAGGAGACCAGCCTGGATGAAGGCTACAAACTTTAGACCTGAGGTTCAGGCCCTTACTGGATATGCCCTTCGATGCGCAGAACCTCGTTGGAAAAAAGATAGACCATCTCAAGGGTATAAAGGCTGATACCGATGCAGCGCGAGCCTTCAGTTCTCTTAAGGACAAGGACAAAGATCACTTGTCTTTTTGATCATTTTGAGGTGCGTCTTCAAAATAGTTTTCAGCCGCCCCATCTACAATCAGAAGATGTAAGGTACCTTTCAAGACAGATGCCATCAGTCGACAAGCAGATAAACCCATTGGAGTAAATGTGGTTCGAACCACGCCAAGACCCAGAGAAAGCAGAATTTAACAGCCCCCCACCTCCTACTCTCGCAACGCACCCTGGTGGGAGAGAGCAGTTTTTACCAACGTTGGTTTAAAATAACATCAGACAAGTGGGTGCTACAGGTGGTTCGCAAAGGGCACACCATCAAATTTCTGGATCAACCTCAGTTTCTTGCCCCCGTTCCACACAAGGTACATCATTTGAAGCAGGTTATGCTGGAAGTTCACAGGCTACTCCTAAAAGAAGCGATAGAACCGGGACCAAACCAGCAAATGGGAAGAGGCTTCTACTCCTGGGTTTTTCTGGTGAAGAACAATGGTCAGTGGAGACAGATTCTGGATTTGAGATCTCTCAAAAAGGTGATCAAGCGCATCAAGTTCAAAATGACATCCCTTCAGAACATTCTCCCATGGCTCAAACAACATGACTTCCTCGACTTGGAAGACTCCCATTTCCACATTCCCATTCATCCTGCCAACAAGCAATTTCTCAGATTCACCATAGTGGAGTCACATTTTCAATCCTATGCCTTCCCATTCGGCCTATAATCAGCATGAAGAGTGTGTACTAAATGCCTCGCTCCGGTGGCAGCATACCTCAGAAGATCGAGAACAGAAGTCGTCCTGTACTTGGACGACTGGCTCATAAAGGCAAGCTCATTCCAACTTGAGAGCTTTGCGGTGGAGAGAACAGTAAATCTCTTGGAAGAGTTAGGTTTCTTGATAAACGAGGAAAAGTCCTGCCTCGTTCCCAGCAAGACACTGCTTTTTCCGGAAGCAGAACTCCACACCAACATACCCAGAGTAAGACCATCAGCAGAGAGAATATCTGCTTTGACTCAGCGGGCTTCATGGTTTCGAAGCAAGGGACAGCCACGGTCCACTCCCTCCACTCTCTTCTGGGCATGATGTCCTCGTGCATATTCCTCGTACCAAATTGCAGGCTTCACATGAGGCCGATCCAAGAGACCTTGGACCGCCAATGGAAGTAGGCAGTCGGGACATGGGAGGATACAGTAAAACTACCAGCAGCCTTTCACAAGGCCCTCCTATGGTGGGGCATACATCAAAACCTACTACAGGGAATGCCTTTCCAAGCTCCAACTCTTCTCCTCAGGATGGATGCTTCACTATCGGACTGGGGAGCGCACTTGGCAGATCGACAAACGAAAGGCACTTGGTCCTCTCAAGAATCTCAATTGCACATCAATGTCCTGGAGCTCAGGGCGATACGGGGGCCACTGAAGGCTTTTCTACTGGTACTTGCAGGGCAGGCGGTGACTGTCCAAACGGACAACACGACACTGATGCACTACACAAACAAGGGGGAACGAGGTTGTAGTTGTCTCAAGAACTATGGACCTGGGCTTTACATCACAAGATCATATCAAGGCAGAACACCTACCGGGAGTAGACAACGTTCTGGCAGACAAGTTAAGCAGAGACTATTCAGCATCCCGCCAATGGGAGCCAGATAAAGCAGAAGTCTGACGAATTTTCCACAAGTGGGGCATCCACAGATTGATCTTTTTGCCACCAAGGCAAACAAAAAATGCTGCAGGTTTGCCTCCAGGTATCCAGAACATTTCTCGATGGACGCCTTTTCAGTGGACTGGACAGGCAAGAACCTTGATGCCTTCCCTCTGATCCTGCTCATAGCAAGAGTGATACACAAACTGAAGGAACAGGCCTGCTCGATGATCCTGATAGCGCCGGATTGGGCTCGCCAGGTTTAACCGACCCTGCATCACCTGTCTCTATGGCTCACCTATTTGCCTCAAAGGTCATCAGAATCTCTTAACGTAACAGCATCGGAAAGTGCTCCACCATGACACAGCAAGCTTGTCAATCCATGCATGGTTCCTGAGCAGCGAAAATTAATTAACCTCAATCTTCCTGCAAAATGCTGGACATAATCAAGGCCTCTAGGTACCCTTCTACACAAACCACTTGCATTAGGAAATGGACTTGTTTTACTAAGTGGTGTGAAACATCCTCAGTGAATCCGCTTTCTGCTTCCATCTAACAGATACTGCCATACCTGTTGCAACTAGCTAAAGCAGGGCTCTCCCTTTCATCCACCAAGGTGCATTTGTATGCCATATCAGCATACACAACTAACCCAGGTCAACAATCTTTGCTCACCAAACCAGCTGTCAAAATATTTTTGAAAGGTTTGATGCATACTTTCCCACCTACACCGGTTCCGGCATGGACTCTGAACAGGGTCCTGGCAGCGCTCATGGAGCCACCATATGAACAGATTCACAGGTGTGACATAAAATTCTTAACCTGGAAAGCAGCTTTTTTAGTAACTATCACGTCAGCCAAGAGGATTAGCGAGGTGCAAGCCCTGTCTTCAGAACCTCCAGTCACCTTGTTTCTCAAGGGCCGCGTCATACTGAGGACGCATCTGAAATTCTTACCCAAAGTACTGTCAAAAATTACGCTCACCGAGCACATCTTACTTCCAACCTTCTTCGTGAATCATTCATCTGATGCGGAGAGGTCCTTGCACTCCCTAGATGTGGATAGGGTTCTAAAAGTCTCCATCCAAAGAACTAAGGAATTCCGCTCTTCGACTAGACTTCATTGCATTTGGTGGCCAAACTAAACGGCAGCACATTTTTGATGCAGAGTTTGGCGCGTTGGGTTTCCCAATGGATCAGTCACTGCCACCAGTCTAAAGGCGATCCACTTGCCAGACCTCCTTCAGCCCACTCCACCAGAGGGAGGGCAGCTTCGGTTGCATTTCACACTGGAGTCCTATTGAAAGACCTCAGCAGCGTTGCAACCTGGAGCACTCTGCATACTTTAGCCAAACATTACTGCCTGGCAGAAGATACCAGCAGTGGATCAAGCGGTTCTTCACCATCTCTTTGCTTAAGGTAGGAGCAGCCTTCTCTTCCCACCTTCCTTGGTAATGTAACATATTCAGTTGCTGTATAGTAAGGTGTTCAGAAGGATCTGCAGGGTGTGCATGATGGGCATGTTTAACTGCTTGGTATTCTATTAAAGCATCTGAATCTATGATAGATCCAATGCTGGAGAAGTTTTAGTTACTTAACTCTAACTGTATTTCTCCAGCATGGGGTCTGGCATGGATTCACATGCTCAAGAATATTCCACGTCGTCAGGCTGGGAATCCTCGGTACAGAAAAAAATAGATCAGTTTTGTTTCTGATCTCTTTCCTAGTAGTAACCAATCACTGATCTCTGGGTCATACTGCCCACAGCCAATGACTGCCCTCTCCCTAAGCCCCGCCTCCAGCAGCCATCCTCAGATTTTTACCGCACGTTCAAGTGTTGGGAGTCCTTGAGCTTTTGCAGCGTTTTCACGCTTTTTCAAAGAATTTCAAATTTTTCAGGTTAAATTGAGCCTCAAGCTCCACAGTCTTTATATCCGATCAACGGTGACCCATTTCAGAAGTTTCTACGCCCCTCAAGGGTGATGATTTTGTCGAATGACGCTTTTGGAGTATTCCAGAAGTTTCTGATGCCTACCCCGGACATGGCCCAGGAGAAAGGGAGCTCGACGCCCGGGAAGCTGTTCGGGGCCTGCCCTGGATGGCAGCTGCAGAACATGTTCAAGGAAGACGAGCATTCCTTATGCCTCTACTGTCTTCACGAGGACAAAACTCACGTGGAGGAGGACTGTGCGTTTTGCGGGAACATGTCGGAGCGGACCGTGAGGGACCGCCATCTTCGTCTCGCCAACTGGCTGGAGGGAAAGAGCCCGTCAGGTAAGAAGAAATCCGAGCGGTTTTCTAAGTCCTGTGAGGGTGCCCCGGCGACTGGGGTCCAACAGAAGGCTAAGCACTGCGAGTCCGCGGGCACCAGGAGCGCCGAACGGTCGGGCTCCTCGGCTGCCAGGCAGGACGCATCCTCCCTGGCGCCATCGACCACGAGCCAACGCTCTGGCTCGGACAAGAGGAAATCCGAGAACCCGGCCAAGCTTCTGGACAGGCCCCGGTCGATCTCGAAGATTTCGACTGATGGGAAGTGAGGCGGGGAGCCCTCCCCCCAAGGTTAAGGCCACAAGCACGGAGTCAGTGACTAAGGCCTTGATTCACCCAGCCAAGGCCTCTATCGAGGAGGTCGCGGCAACCCTGGCGCAGCCTGCGGAGGTTACACCTGTGGTAGCGGCCTCGGGCCCAGAGTCTCCCTTGTCCCGAGAGCCACGACGCGGGCATGGAGGTGGACCAGCCTGTCCAGAGGCAGCCCGACGGAGGAGTCGGAGCCAGGCCCGTCGGGAAGTCCACCACCACCCAAGAGGAGAACACCACCCAAGAGGAGAACCCATCCTCCTACACCCTTCCAGCCCTCAAGGCCTGCTCAACCCTCCTCCCCTGTCCACGGGGATGACACGGGCACAGACACGGCCACGATGGACACAGACGACGAGGGCGGCGACGACCTCCCGTCGTCCCCCTCCTACCCCCGCTCCAGGCTTCCCCGCCGATGAGATTGGATCTTTCCATGCGATCTCCAGGGCATCTGAGCTTTTCCAGCTCTGCCCCAAAGAAAAGGAGGGGTTCCTCTATCAACATCGAGAGACCAAGAGGAAGACAGTCCTCGCGGTACCTCTACTGGATGACATCTGAGACGAGGGGCTCTCCCTCCTCAAGAACCTGTCCACGACGCCGGCAAAAAGGATCCCATATGAAAAGTACCGGGTCCCCGATGCAGCCCCTCTATGCCTTAAAGTACAGCCGACCCCGGATTCAGTCGTCTCGGCGGCAGCCAGGAAGAAGGCGGGGGTGCATCGACATTGACTTCACCGCCGGACGGCGAGGGAAAGCAGCTCGACGCGATGCGACGATGAGTCATCACGTTGGTGCCGACGACGATTAAGGCGGCCAACGCCCTGACTCTATCATTGCCCTTTACGACAGGGAACTTTGGTATAAAATCGCTCCCTTGTTGGACTTCCTGCCGGACGACAAGAGGGCAGAAGCCCCGGAAATCTTGCAAGAAGGCGAGGTGGCGTCGACCACGCCATAACGGAGGCGATGGACATCGCTGACACCGGTTTCTGCCAGTTGGGCAACGGTGTTTGCCTCAGACGGCGCGGATGTCTTAAGGCGACGGATTTCCGCCAGGACGTACAAGCCAAAGTGTTGGACATGCACTTCGATGGGAACAACCTGTTTGGGAAGACAGTCGAGGAGTCCCTGCAAGCCATCAAAACGGAGACAGCCTGGGCCCTGGGAGTTCTCCAGCAACAACGGCCGTCCTTTCGGAACACTGAAGGCAAACAAGGGGCTCAAAAGGTTCCGGCAGCGGGTCTTCTACCTACCGTCAAGCGGCCCGTTACTCGTCGCAGGAGGCCTATAGAGGACGGGGCAAGTCTGGAGGTTCCCGCCAGGGAGGTCATGGCGGCCTCGAAACAGGACTGAACCGACCGTGGCGTCGGCCCCCCACCGAAGCACCCCGGTGGGAGGCCGGCTGGCAAAGTTAGTCAGCGTGTGGGAGTCGATCTCCACTGACCGTTGGGTGCTGGAAACCCTGGCCCAGGGGCACGCCCCTCGAGTTTCTAAAGAAGTGCCCTCGCGTGCCTCCCGTGGCCAGGAAGGAAAACCACATACCCCAGCTGCTGCTGGAGGTAAGGGCGATGCTCAAGAAAGGTGCCATCGAGCTCGTCCCAAAGAGACTTCGGGATCTACTCGAGATACTTTCTCGTAAAGAAGAAGACAGGAGGCTGGCGTCCCATCCTGTACCTGCGGCGACTGAACAAGTACATCAAGGCTCAGAAGTTCCGGATGGTCACCCTCCAGCACGTGCTGGGACAGCTGGAGGACGACTATTTCCTGTCGTCGTTGGACTTGGAGGATGCCTACTTCCACATCCCCATTCTAAAAGGACACCGGAAGTTCCTCAGGTTCGTGGTCCAAGGACGGCACTACCAGTTCAAGGCCCTCCCGTTCGGATTACAAGTCGTCACCCAGGGTATTCACCAAGTGCCTAGCACCGGTGGCAGCATTGCTATGCCTGCAAGGGATCCACGTCTATCCCTACCTGGACGACTGGCTCATCCGAGCAAGGACAAGGGAGCTCGCCGTAGAAGCGAAGACCGTCCAGCTACTCGCGGACCTGGGGTTCTCCATCTTCCCCAAATCCCACCTGGTCCCTTCGCAGGTTTCCCTGTTTCTGGGAGCCAAGCTCGACGCAGTGGCACGGCTGGCCTCGCCGTCCGACGAAAGCCATCCGGGGCAAGGTGCAATGCCTGCTAGCCACGGACGTAGCCAGGGTAAGATCCATCAAATCCCTTCTCGGGATGATGTCCTCCTGCATCTATCTGGTACGCCTGTGCAGACTTCGAATGCGTCCACTGCAAGAGTTCCTCGACGCACGCTGGATCCAGGCGAGGGGCAGCTTCGAGGACAGATACCGCTCAACGAGACCTTCCGACGATCGATCCAGTGGTGGGGCGCCCGCACTCATCTGACGCCGGGCGCAGACTTTCAGACCCCTGCTCACCAGGTAACGGTGACGACGGATGCCTCCCTGGAAGCGTGGGGGGCGCATACCGCAGATCTCCACGCGAGAGGCCTTTGGCTCCAGGAGGAAAAACAGCTTCATACCAACATTCTGGAGCTCGGCGCAGTGTTTTGGGCCCTCAGGTCTTTTCTTCAGTCCTTCAAGGGCAAGGTGATGAGGATCTTCACCGACAACACCACCACGATGTTCTACATCAGGAAGCCGGGTGGAACCAGATCCCCAGCCCTGTCCAAGGAAGCCCAGGATCTGTGGCACTGGGCCGTCGACCAGGGGATTTTTCTGGTACCCTTTCATCTGGCAGGGATAAAGAACACCATCGCCGATTCACTCAGCAGGGAGCTGCGCTCGTGCCACGAGTGGGAGCTACGCCAGGATCAAGTGGATCGACTCTTCAGGCTGTGGGGCAGACCCCAGGTCGATCTCTTCGCGACGGCGACAAACTCCAAGTGCCAGAGGTTTACCAGCAGGTTCCCCCAACCAAGGAGCATGGGCGATGCTTTCTCGTTCCCCTGGGACAACCTGTCCCTCTGCTTTCCCACCGTTGCCACTGCTACTCCGGCTCGTCAACCAGCTCGAGGTCCCGGTGCAGGATGATCCTCGTTGCACCGGCATGGCCGAGACAGATCTGGTTCCTGGACCTTCTGGACTTATCGGTGTCCCCCCCAGTCAGACTGCCCGTGGACGCGGATCTTCTCTCCAGAGAAAGAGGTGCTATTCTTCATCATGACCCGAAGTCGCTGAACCTGCAGCACTAGAATTTGGGGGATACAATATACCGGCCGACTGCAGAGAGGTTCTTGCAAAGGCCAGGGCGTCCTCAACTCTCAAGTGTTATGGACACAAATGGAAGAGGTTCTCTGTCTGGTGCCGGGCACAGAAGATTAACCCTCTACGGATTACGGCCCCTCCAGTACTGCTGTACCTACTGTCATTGGCCAAGGCTGGACTAGCTCACGCCTCCATCAAGATACATCTGGCTGCCATCTCCAGATACACCAGGACAACAGGGCGGGTGTCCTTGTGGTCTCATCGCCTGGTGAAGGAATTTATGAAGGGACTATTGCACTCGTTCCCACCGGTGAAGGCCCCAGCCCCAGCGTGGGAGCTCAACGTGCTGCTGACTAGGCTCATGGGGGCTCCTTTCGAGCCTATGCATACGGCACCATTGAAGTTCCTATCGTGGAAAACAGCTTTTCTTGTGGCCATCACCTCTGCACGACGCGTGGGAGAGATTCAGGCCCTATCTTGCAAGCCTCCATACTTGACTTTTCACGACACGAGGGTGGTGCTCAGGACGCATTCCTCCTTCATGCCCAAGGTGCCGTCGGACTTCCACCTCAACGAGCGCTTGGTGTTACCAGTTTTCTTCCCGTCGCCGGCCGAGAGGACTTTGCACTCGCTGGATGTAGCTAGAGCGCTGAATTTCTACGTGGACCGCACAAAGAGTTTTCGGAAGACGTCACAGCTTTTTGTGAACTTTGGGCCTGTGAATCAAGGGAAGGCTCTCTCGAAGGCTTCCATTTCCAGATGGCTCTCTGGCTGTATCATGCACTGTCACCGGTTGGCAAAGCGACCGCTGCCCGGCCGTCCGAGAGCCCATTCGACCAGCGATTGCTGCTAGCACTGCGTTCTTGTCTGGTGTGCCCCTGCTGGACATCTGCAGGGCTGCTACGTGGAGGTCGACGCACACCTTCACGAAATTCTACTCAGTCGATCGGATTTCCAGGGAGGAGTCCAGGGTCGGCCAAGCAGTGCTGCGCAACCTGTTTGCCTGAAGGGCCTGGTGAGGAGGTAAGAGTTGCTTAATGTTGAGCCTTTTGCCACCTCCCGTGGTTGTGCATGTGTCTACTGCTATGTAATCTTATATTCATGAGCATGTGAATCCATGCCAGACCCCATGCTGGAAAAGGAACAAGTTACTTACCTGTAACTGTTCTCCAGCATGGGTCTGGCATGGATTCACATGCGAACCCTCCCGCCTACCCCTCTGCGGCTCTTCACTTGGTCATACTGCCACTTTACATGCTACCAAATCTGAGGATGGCTGCTGGAGGTGGGGCTTAGGGAGAGGGCAGTAATTGGCTGTGGGCAGTATGACCCAGAGATCAGTGATTGGTTACTACTAGGAAAGACCGATCAGAAACGAAACTGATACTGATTGTTTTCTGTACCGAGGATTCCCAGCCTGGCGACGGGGAATATTCATGAGCATGTGAATCCATGCCAGACCCATGCTGGAGAAGTTACAGGTAAGTAACTTGTTCCTTCTCCAGCATTGGTATCTTTCATAGATTCACATGTACCCACCCGTCTCCCCTGAAAGGCTGCTCCCTCTCCCAGGTGCAATCTATTCATGTAATCTTCTAAGGCTCAAAATCTGAAGATGGCTGCTTGGGGTGGAGCTTAAACCCTGCCACCTCATTGGTTGGGGCCATAAAGGACCAAAGTGAGGTGGAGGGACTACACAATTGAATGGCTCAAAAGCCATAATAGACTATCTACATTGTTTGGGAATCACTGAGGATTCCCAATCTGACAGGGAATATTCAAGTATCTGAATCTATGAAAGATACCAATGCTGGAGAAATAGTTACAGGTAAGTAACTAAAACCTTCAGTGAGTACAGGGTTTCCACCAAAGATGATACAGAACTAGGCAGTAATGCTTCGGCAAGGGGGGCAGAATGGGTTGGTTCAATTCGGCCCCATAGATTAGAAAAAAATGAACGGATTTGCGAACCACAAATACTGTTCAGTAGTTCTGTTTTGATTCACATGCTTTGTATATCTTGCCATCTAGTGGTCTGCTGTTACAAGTTGTTTGTCTAAAGTGAACTTGTCAACCAGAGCATTCCTGTCATGCCCTCCTAACCTACCCGCACTAGTGTCATAATGCTCCACTCGCATGTGTACTTGGATTGGTTGTTTTTTCTGCAGGAGTCATAGTGGAACCTTCCACTTTCAGGTGGTGCTTGGGCCTGATCGGATCCAAACAAGTCTATCCAGAAATGCTACCAAAGAATTCAACCCCGCACGGCTGCAGCGCACACATGTTACAGATTCTTGTGCTTAATTTTAATATTTTTTTTGTACCTTCTGGTTCTGCTGGCACCAGTTTTCTAGATGGAAGAAACTCCCTTTAGATTCTGTCCCTGCTACAATGTGTTTTCCTGGCATGATATTCACAAGGTTTTTCTAATGGGCCACACTGAAGCATATTGACCAGTATGCAAACAACTTGAGCTCTAGATGCTCAAAGTCCCACAAGGTCAGTGGATGGATGGCACATGTGAGGTAAAGCAAGGGCTCAATAGAACCTGACCCAAGGAAGACGTGAAAGAAAGGGGCATGCTGAGAGGAGGACCCTGAGGATGCGGATAAAGGGGAACTGCTAACCCCCCGACCCCCCTGCCCATTTTACATAATTAAGACCCAGTCACAGCTGGGCCCAGAAATCTCCCCATGGTGACCTAGATTCCCCCCCCCTCCTCAAACCTTTCAAAGTTTTACATAAACCTGGTGTCAAGGTGGAGGTTTTGCCATAGAGGAACCTGTCTGCACTGACACTGTGTCGGTACATAAACATTACCCCCTGAAACGCGACCGCGCCGAAGATGTTCATGCCATCTATACATGATGGTCATGCTGAACCCTCATTGAAATATGGCAGAGAGCAGGCAAAGATGCCCTCTAAACATGGTGTCCAGGTATAAAAGGTGACATTTGGTGGCAAACTCCATAGTGATGTGCAAAACAAACATCAAAACAAATAAAGCCTATACCTAGTCAGCAACACATAGAAATGCTGCAGGGGAAGGAGGGCGTGCAAAACAGTAGGTGCTGAAAGTCGGGCCCAACCCCACAGTGACCATCTGAAGAGGTCTGCTGCATCTGAGGTAAGGGCATGGCCAGTGAACACATTTGCAGATACACATGTCAACACAAGTGGATTCAGTGCTGCAATATGCAGCCTCTGACTCGGCTTTATACTTATCTGCTTATGCCCAGTACAACAATCTGTTTCCACTGTCTTAAATGCAGTAGAGTTGAAGTGGTTAGAATGGTCTGTGGGGAAGAATATGATGATGGGAAAATGAAAGCGGAAGGTTAACATAACATATACGCCGCCCAACCAGTAGCCATGACACTATGGCCAAAGTTCTTTTGTTAATAAAGATTGCCCACGCTTACAGCTCAGCAAGCCTTCATTCTATTAAAGACAAGGAGGCGAGCAGTATGCTAAACTTTCTTTATTACTGCCATGATAGATTTTCAACTCATAAACTTTTAAAACTGCAACGTTTGTGCTTTTTCTCCCCATATATGAAAAAGATGCAAATCTGGGGTTTAAAAGTTCCAAACAAAATCTTTTTCTTTGAGTCCCAACTTAAAACTAAGACTCCCATGTTCTCCAGCATGGGGTCTGGCATGGATTCACATGCTCAAGAATATTCCCCGTTGTCAGGCTGGGAATCCTCGGTAAAGAAAAAATCAGTTTCAGTTTTGTTTCTGAACTGTCTTTCTACTAGTAACCAATTACTGGTCTCTGGGTCATACTGCCCCCAGCCTGACTGCCCTCTACCTAAGCCCCTCCTCCCGCAGCCATCTTCAGATTTTTACCGCACGTTCAAGTGTTGGGAGTCCTCGTGCTGTAGCACTTGAGCTTTTACTGCGTTTTGTGTTTTTTTTTTTTGAAGAATTTACTCTTATATTTTTGGTCAATCGAGCCTCAAGCTCCACCGTTTTCACTTCTGAGCAACGGGGGATCTTTTCTTGGAATTTTCTATGCCCCTCAAGGGCAATTTTTCGTCGTGTTTCCACTTCTCTGAGAATTCCAGAAGACCTTTGAGGCCTACGCCGCATGGACATGGCCCAGGACAAGGGAAGCATGACGCCTGTTGGAACCAAGCTGTTCAGGAGCTGCCCTGGATGCAGGCTTCAGAACATCTTTAAGGAGGATGAGCACTCAGTGCCTCTACTGCCTTCACAGTGACAAATTGCACGTGGAGAAGGACTGCGTGCTTGGTAAGAACATGTATGAACAGACGATGAAGGATCGTCTTACTTGACTCGCCAACTGGCTGGAGGGGAAGAGCCCAGCAGCGGGTGAGCAGAGGAAGAAATCTGAGCGGTCTTCTAAGACCTTTGAGGGTGCTGTGGTGCCGGGGGCCCAACAGAAGGCTAAGCACCGGGAGAGCCGATCGGTCGGGCTACGAGGCAGGGCGCACTGTCAGACGCCATCAACCACGAGTCAATGCTCTGGCTCTGGGAAGAGGAAATCTGAGAACCCGGGTAAGCTTCGGGAGACGTCTCGGTCGATCCTGACGGATTCAGCCGAGGGGTGGGGGGGGGGGATGAGGCGGTGACCCTCCCCCCAAGGTGAAGGCCTCAGGCACGCCCAAGGTCGTGAAGGCCCATATTCACCCGGCTAAGACCTCGATTGAGGGAGTGGTGGCGGCCCTGGTGAAACCTGGGGAGACTTCCCCAGTGGAGATGACTTCAGCGGCTAGAGTTTCCCTGCCATCCCGGAGGGAATCATCTTTTCTGCCTATTGAGAAGACCCTTGTGAAACTCCAGCAGGGAAAAGAGGGGGGGGTGCAATAGCCTTAACGGACATGGATACCACCTCCGAGGATGAGTTGGCGAGCGTCCAAAGGATCCTGGACAAGATGTTCGAGGAATCCAGGGCCCACGGGAAGGATCCCGACGAGGAGAGCAACGAGGGGGCCGATGAGGAAGATAGGACCGCGGAGGACCCGGCGCCCCAACTGTTGGTTCTGTTGCAGCCGGTACCCTTACCGCAGGACAACTCAGGAGCTATCCTGATGGCGATCCAGAACCTGTGCATGGAGATAAGGACAAGGATACCCTTACCCACCCATCGACGACCCAGTGGGGCCTGGTCTGTCGGGGAGCCCGCCTAGCAAGCGGAGACAAGTCCATCCTCCTCACCCCCCCCCCCCCTTCCAGCCTCACCCCCATCCCCTCCTCCGAGGGATGAGACGGGAACAGAGATAGCAATGACGGGGACGGACAACTATGGTGGTGACGACGGAATGGACCTCCCTTCACCACCTCTTCAGGCCCCCCCCCGACAAAATTGGCTCCTTCCACGCCATGATCGCCAGGGCATCTGAGCTCTTCCAGCTCTGCCCCGAAGAACAGAAGGAAGGAAGGTTTCCTCTACCAACGGCGGGAGGCCAAGAGGAAGACTGTCCTCTCAATCCTGTTACTGGATGACATCTGGGATGAGGGGCTGGCACTCCTGAAGAACCCGTCCACGGCTCCTGCTAAGAGGGACCAGTACAAGAAGTAGTACTGGGTCCCGGACTCCGCCCCTATGTGTCTCAGGGCACAGCCGTCCCCAGATTTGCTGGTCTCCGCGGTGGCCAAGAAGAAAGTGGCGGGGGCGACGGCGTCAACTTAAACATCCCCACCAGATGGCAAGGGGAAGAAGCTGGATGCCGCATGGGATGACGGGTCATCTTGTCGGTGGAAACGATGATCAAAGCGGCCAACGCCCTCGCGATCGTGGCACGCTACGACAGGGAGCTGTGGTTCAAGATCGCTCCCCTGCTAGACTTCCTCACGGAGGGCAAGAGGGCTGAGGCCCTGGAGATCCTACAGGAAGGCGAGGTGGCTTCGGACCACACTATCACGGTGGCCACGGACATCGCCGACACCGGCTTTTGTCAGATGGGCAACGGCGTTTGCCTTCGCCGGTGCGGTTGGCTCAAGGCCACCGAATTCCGTCAGGACGTACAGACCAGGGTTCTGAACATGCCCTTTGACGGGAACAACCTGTTCGGCAAGACAGTGGACGAGTCCCTGCAGGCCATCAAGGTGGACACCGAGATGGCTCGGGCCTTGGGTGTTCTTCAACAGCAACGGCTGTCCTTTCGGAGCTCCGGAGGCAAACAAGGTGCCTCCAAAGGATTTGGCGGTGGTTCCTCGTACCGCCAAGCGGCCCGCTCCACGTCGCAGGAGGCCTACAGAGGATGCTGCAAGACGGGAGGATCCTGTCGTCGCCAAGGCGGCATGGCCATGGCAAAACGGGACTGAACCAGCTGTGGCGTTGGGCCCCGACCGAAGCACCCCGGTGGGGGATGGCTGGAGAAATTCATTAGCATGTTGGAGTCAATCTCCACCAACCTTTGGGTGCTAGATGCCCTGGCCCGTGGGCACACCCTGCAATTCCTAAAGGTGTCCCCGCATTCCACCCGTGGCCAGAAAGGACAACCACGTCCCATAACTACTTCTGGAGGTACGAGCGATGTTAAGAAAGGGAGCCATAGTACTTGCGATACTTCCTCGTCTGAAAGAAGACCGGCCGGGTGGCGACCCATCCTGGACCTTGGTCGTCTAAACAAGTACATAAAGTCCCAGAAGTTCTTGATGGTCACCCTCCAGCACGTGCTGGAACAGCTGGAGGAAGGCGACTTCCTATCGTCGCTGGACTTGGAGGATGCCTTCTTCCACATCCACATCCCCATCCTAAAGGGACATCGAAAATTCCTGCGATTTTTGGTCCAAGGGCGACACTATCAGTTCAAGGCCCTTGCTTCGGATTGAAGTCAGCGCCCAGGGTGTTTACCAAGTGCCTAGCACCAGTGGCGTTGCACCTGCAGGGGATCCACGTCTACCCCTACCTGGGCGATTGGCTCATCCAAGCAAGGTCAAGAGAACTCGCCGTCGATCACACAGCGAAGACCGCCCAACTTCTCACGGATTTGGGGTACTCGATCAACTTCACGAAATCCCACCTGGTACCATTGCAAGTCGCCCTGTTCCTGGGAGCCAGGCTCGACAGTGGCGCTATTGGCTTCACCGTCTGAGGAGAGGACGAAAGCCATCTTGGGCAAGGTCCAACGGCTGCTGACCATGGACGTGGCCAGGGTGAGGTCCATCAAGTCCCTACTCGGCATGATGTCCTTGTGCATCTTCCTTGTGCGCCTATGCAGGCTGCGGATGCGACCCCTACAGGAGTTCAACGCCCGTCGGAGGCAAGCGGCGGGCAGCTTTGAAGACTGGATCGCTCTCAACGAGACTTTCCGACAAGCGATCTGGTGGTGGGGCACATGCGCGCACCTAGCGGCGGGCATGGACTTCCAGACCCTGGCGTATCGGGGAACTGTGACAGACGCCTCCCTGGAGGGATGGGGAGCGCACTCCGGTGATCTCCACGCAAGAGGCCTCTGGCTCCCAGAGGAAAGATCTCTACACATCAATGTCCTGGAGCTCCGAGCCATGTTCTGGGTCCTCAGGCCGTTCCTTTCCTCAAGGGAAAGGTGGTAAGGCTGTTCACCGACAACACCACCGCGATGTTCTACATCCGGAAGCAGGGGGGCACCAGATCCCAAGCCCTATCCAATGAAACGCAGGACCTGTGGCACTGGGCCGTCGCCCAAGGGATGTTCTGGTACCCTTCCATCTGGCAGGAATAAAGAACACCATCGCTGACTCGCTCAGCAGGGAGTTGCGCTCGTGCCACAAGTGGGAACTTCAGCAGGATCAGGTGGATCTCCTATTCTCGCAACGGCAATGAAGGCCAAGTACTGGCCGTTCGCGAGCAGGTTTCTCCAGCCGGGGAGCATGGGCGATGCCTTCTCATTCCCCTGGGACGGCCTGTTCCTGTATGCGTTCACCCCCCCCCCACCACCCCCCACCTCTGCCCCTGTTGCCATTGCTGCTACGATCAGTCAACTCAGACGGTCTCGGTGCAGGATGATCCTTGTCGCACCGGCATGGCCGAGGCAAATCTGGCTCCCGGACCTTCTGGACATGTCAGCGTCCTCACCAGTCAAACTTCTGACGGATGCTGACCTTCTCACCAGGGAAGGAGGCGCCATCCTCCATCACGACCCAGGATCGTTGAACCTGCAGGCCTTGCTCCTGCAGCACTAGAGTTTGGAGGATACGATATCCCGGCAGACTGCAAGGAGGTACTTGCAAAAGCCAGGGCGTCCTCAACTCTCAAGTGCTATGGACACAAATGGAAGAGGTTTCCTGTCTGGTGCCGTGCACAGAAGATTAACCCTCTACGGATTACGGTCCCTCAAGTGCTGCCGTACTTTCTATCGCTGGCCAAGGCGGGACTGCACATGCCTCCATCAAGATCCATCTGGCGGCTATCTCCCACTACACCCGAACTCCAGGACGATCATCTCTGTGGTCCCATTGCCTGGTGAAGGAGTTAATGAAAGGACTGTTGCAATCGTTCTCGCCGGTGAAGGCCCCGGCGTGGGAGCTCAGCATGGTGGTGGCCAGACTGATGGGGCCGCCATTCGAGCCTCTGCCTGTGGCACTGTTGAAGTTCTTGTTGTGGAAGACTGCGTTTCTTGTGGCCATCACCTCCGCACGACGAGTGGGAGAGATCCAGGCCCTCTCATGTAAACCACCGTACCTGACATTCCACCAGACGAGGGTAGTGCTGAGGATGCACCCCTCCTTCATGCCCAAGGTGCTGTCGGACTTCCATCTCAACAAGCCCTTGGTGCTACATGTTTTCTTTCCGTCGCCTTTGTTGCCGGCTGAGAGGACTTTGCACTCGCTGGAATTGGCTAGAGCGCTGAAGTTCTACGTGGACTGCACGAAGGTCCTTCGGAAGACATCACAGCTGTTTGTGAATTTTGGACCTGTGAACCAAGGGAAGGCCCTCTCGAAGGCTTCCATTTCCAGATGGCTCTCCGGCTGCATCATGCACTGTCACCGGTTGGCAAACCAACCGTTGCCCGGCCGTCCGAGAGCCCATTCAACCAGAGCGATCGCTGCTAGCACAGCGTTCTTGTCCGGTGTGCCCCTGCTGGACATCTGCTGGGCTGCTACGTGGAGGTCGACGCACACCTTCACGAGATTCTACTGCGTCAACCGGGAGTCCAGAGTCAGCCAAGCAATGCTACGCAACCTGTTCGCCTGAAGGTGGGCCTGGTGAGGAGATAAGAGATCCTTAATGTTGAGCCTTGCCACCTCCTGTGGTTGTGCACGTGTGTACTGCTATGTATTCTTGTATTCATGAGCATGTGAATCCATGCCAGACCCCATGCTGGAGAAGGAACAAGTTACTTACGTTTAACTGTTGTTCTCCAGCATGGGTCTGGCATGGATTCACATTCGAACCCTCCCTCCTACCCCTCTGCGGCTCTTCTCTTGGTCCTAATGCCACTTTACGTGCTACCAAATCTGAAGATGGCTGCCAGAGGAGGGGCTTAGGTAGAGGGCAGTCATTGGCTGGGGGCAGTATGACCCAGAGACCAGTGATTGGTTACTAATAGAAAGGCAGTTCTGAAACGGAACAGATTTTTTCTTTACTGAGGATTCCCAGCCTGACGACGGGGAATATTCGTGAGCATGTGAATCCATGCCAGACCCATGCTGAAGAACAGTTACAGCTAAGTAACTTGTTCCATCCTAAGGGGTCTGGTAGTCTTGACCTCTCTTCTGCACCCATCAGCATGCAGGTTAGCCTATAAGAACCCCCCCCCCCCCCAAACTTCAGGTCCTTTCCTCTTTCTTTTACATTTCAAATCCTTGTAACAAACTCAGTCTTATGGTTGACCAACAACGGAACTGTAAACTGTGTCCTTGAACTGCCACTGCCTGGAATTCTATGGGCGACTGGGACTCGCATCAATCTTTTCTTGCTTGCAATCAGGCTGCTTTCTGGTCGTCTCCTATGAGAAATGGAGAAGAATCCATAAGGGCTGGGTATCAAGACCATGTTGAACACTCAATACATGATACAGAAGTTCATCTTTCGTCAGTATCTGGGCGGGATATAATGCTTGCCTCCTTGTCTTTAATGGAATGAAGACTTTGAGCTGTAAGCATGGGCAATCTTTATTCTATGGCAAGACAGGAGGCTTGCATTATGCTTGTTCAAAGCTTGCCACCACTCTATTCGTTATGTCAGACACAGGTTTGAAGTAAAACTTCTTAAAGGTCGACTCAGAAGACCAATCGGCTGATTTCATTATATCCTGAAGCGACACCCCTGCTGAGAAAGCTCTAGAAGCCATTGCGCCCCTAGCAGAATGCGTGACAAACCGGGACAAGTCTATCCCTGCCCATTGCTTAACTTCTCGCACCCATCTAGCAATTGTCGCTGCTGCTACTGCATGATAAGGCTTTCTACGCGCTATTAGCAACTGGGTTATTCCTCACAGTCTCAATTGCGCTGTGGCGGTCTCGTAATCTTTGATACACTGCGCTACACAACTTTTTATTCTCGACAAAATGGGGTACGAAATAACTCGTGAATCTGTTTTTGGTCGTTTAGCGATGGTAAAAGCCACACCATCTGGATAGAATATCTTCCTATCAATCTCCAGTGCTTTAACATCGGATACTCTTTGGCATGCTCTGAGACACAATAATATTGCTAGTTTACCTGATAGCTGTGAGTGAGAAAGATCCTTGTTCTCTGGCCATCCAAGGAAAAGTCTGAAGACTTCTCGACATCCCACAACACTGCGTATTTCGGCTCTGGTGGTCTATTCAATTTCATGCCCCTCAGCAGTCGCAGCACTGTGGGGTGTTTGCCTACGGCGCTACACTCTACTTTGTTATGACCTGCTGAGATCACTGATCTAAACACTCCTATTGTCCTAAAAGCGCTTCCCTCCTGAAATGTTTCTACCAAGAAGTTCAGTACTTGCACTACAGGGGCAGAAACGGGATCCAAACTATGCTCTGAGCACCACTGGGAGCAACTATTCCATGCAGCGTTATAGCTCCTAATGGTGGAAGGTGCCCAGGAATATTTGCAGTCTGCAGCAAGTTGCGAAATGCCTGGCAACTCCCACCTGAAACTTTGCAGACCATGAATTGCAATATGCCCACCGTTATTAGCATGTGCGTCTGTCCGGTTGGTCAGAGTAGAAGGTCTGGCCAATGAGGAACTGTCCTCGGCAAATCCATAGAAAGTTCCATCACTACTGGAAACCAGGGCTGAGATTTCCAGAATGTGAACACCATTACAAGTTCTCCCTGCGAACCTTCGCTAACGCTCTTGTGATCGTGTGAAACCAAGGGAAGGCATAGTGAAGTGCTCTGCTCCATGGTTGGAGAAAGGCCTCCGTGCCAGCTGCACCCGGGTCTATCCTCCAACTGAAATGTGTCTGTGTTTGGGCATTCAGTCTGGACGCAAATAGATCTATGTCTAAGGGACCCCAGAGTTCTTGCAACTTCTTGAACACTAGCGGGTGTAGCTTCCAATTGCTGGAATCTACTAGATACCGTGAGTTCCAGTCTGCCACTTCGTTGAGTGTCCCCGGCAGGTACTCTGCTGTGACTGTGATCTGATTCTGTAGGCAATAATGCCAGAAGTCCTTTGCCAACTCTGAATTGTGTTATATGAACAAGCTAGGTGGAACAAGGTCAAAAATGTTGGCAGAGATGTTGTCCATCTTGAGCAGCACACCACACTTGACTTTTGTCCTTCGTAAAGGCGTGGACTGCGAATTAACCTGCTAACAGCTCGAGACAGTTTATGTGGAGGCGCAATTCCTGCTCTGACCGTTTCCCTCCTTTCTTTGTGTTTGCATCGGGCTCCCCAGCCATACCTGCTCGCATCTGACTCTATAATGAGGTCCAGGCTTCCATATTCTGTAGCCACCAGTGGAGCTCCGTAAGAGCGTCTTGATCTAGGGTTATTAGCTGGTGATAACCGAGCCCTCCATTTTTTAAAAAAATAAATGTTTTATTTATGAGTGGTACTGGTGAGGCTGCTATCTCTCTTCGCTCCGCGATCGCAATGGCAATTGCGTGTGCATGAGAACTTCAAGGAATGATGGGAGATTCAGCGCTTCCCGCTCCCCTGGGTCCTGCTGCCTGTTGGGTTCGCTGGTGCGGCCGTGTTGCGTAGAGGAGCGGGGCTGGTTGCCCGAGGTGGGTGTGTTTGCTCGCAGTGCCGGCCCCACCTCCTCTCTACCTCAAATCGGAATTATAACAGTTTACTCACCTGCGAATCCACGGTGGCATACACGGCCTAGTCCCGCGCATCTCCTTAGGCGGGTGACGTGAAGCCAAACTATTATTGGCACCTAATTAATTATTCCATGTATATTTTCGCTCCCTACATGCGCTAAAATCACTGTCTCTATAAACAATATCAATTTAGGCACTTATAGAGGCATTAGAAAAAGAATGTGTGGTACTTATCTCTTAGGCAGCAAAAAAGAAAGAGGAAAGGACCTGAAGTTGGGGGTTCTTACCGGCTAACCTGCAGGCTGATAGGTGCAGGAGGAGAGGTCAAGACTACCAGACCCCTTAAGATCATGGGAGTCTTAGTTTTAAGTTGGACTCAAAGGAAAAGATTTTGTTTGGAAATTTTAAACCCCAGATTTGCATCTTTTTCATATATGGGGAGAAAAAGCACAAATGTTGCAGTTTTTAAAGTTTGAGTTGAAAAGCTATCATGGCAGTAATAAAGAAAGTATAGCATAATGCGAGCCTCCTGTCTTGTCATAGAATGCAAGTAAGGAGCATAACAATTTGAGAAGATTCAAAGATCATATTAAACACCACCTCTAAATGGTCCAACAGTGGACAAGGTACACTGACAATCTGGTAGGTGACACAGAGGGTGAACTGCAAGAGCATCCAGCTCCTCGGGAATAGTCAATGAATTCTTCTGATGACTTGAAACCATCTACTTCTAACTCCCTGACAGAAGATTAATGCACGTATGTGGCAGTGTTTACAAAGGCCGGACAATAGTTCTGCAATAAAAAAGCAAGCCGAGTGAAAGGATTTCCTAGAGACAACGCTGCAGGAGTCCAGGCCTGTAGCACGTTGTGCCCCCCTGTTGGAATCTGATTAATGTGACACTTCAAAAGCCTGCCTCTATCGTATTGGTTCATGACCGCATAAAGTAAAAGTACAAACATTCCTCAGCAGCCCATGCCTTCATAAAGGGACAGCTTACTCTAGACTTGCTTGTGGTTACCACTGCCAGAATAAGGTGTGTGGCACTGTCTTCCGTTAAGAGGTTCCACCAGATAAAGTAGTAAAGAAGAATTTATATCGGACACAAGATGGCCAATGCTACATCATAAATCCTTTGCATAGCCAATACCCTTGATGTCATGATACAATACAGCCCAATTGACCTAACTGAAGACCTATAAAGCCAGGTACATGCCTTTTTAAAAGATGTCCGGTTAGCTGCTAACACTTTCATTAAGAGTAGCTTAGGTGTTGTTGAAACCAATGCTGTGGTTCTGAAACTACATTCATGGATTAGTTGTACATGCCTCTGCCCCAGCTACAAGCCACTCCAGTCCCAAGAAAAGGCCGAAAAAGAATACTCCAAAATCCTTAAGACAGCTTACAGGCTAGTCTATTCCCTGCTATGATGCCACCTCTGCAAGTTGTCTTTTTGTTTTGTGGATAATGTCCCTTGTTCCTGTATCCCAACAAGCCGTTCAAACAGACCATGGTAGATTTAGACAAGCCTCACGTGGCTATTCTTACCATCAGCCCCAGTACAGAACTCAACACGGAAGTAGAGGAAGTGGAGCTCCCTCAAAGGGAGGCTCTTCCAAACTGAGTCACGTGTATATCAAGTGCCCTCCCATGTTAGCCCAGTAACAGTGGGGAGTGGGCATACCCAATATGCCCATGCATAGGGAGGCATAACCACTGTCTAATGAGTGTTGGACAGTTTGCAAGAGATATTGTATCAAGCGGACATCCAATCCTTAAAATAATAAACCAAAACATTGTCAGCCTTCAGAACATCAGTTACTGCAGGCAGAGGTCACGAAGCCTTCTCCAAAAGAGGGCATAGAGGAAGTGCAAACACACATGGAGAACATGACTTTAATCTGAGCATTTCCCAGTTCCCAAAAGAGACGACCCATGAAACCTAGACCAGCAAGCAAGTTCATCAAAATGCAAAAATGATGCATACTGTCACCTAAAAGAAGGTGGCTACATGGCAACCTTGGCATGAAAGATGCATACGTGTCATATTTCAATATTCCAAGGCCACCGAAAGTACCTTTTTGAATCCGTAGTGGAACCTGACCACCTTGAACCTAAGTGCTTCATTTTGGGATGGCATCAGCACCACATATCTATACAAAGGTTACTCTTACGTCCTGTCCCCTTTCCTCCATACTGCATGGGTGTCCCTTCCAAGGGATGAGAGACCGAACCTTTTTCACCAGCAAAAACCTTCCCCATTAAATTTAGAGGCGCACAGGGGAGCAGCCTGGGGAGCATGCGCTGCCTCGACTCCGCCTTCTGGCGCTGTTAGAGAGAATTCTCATAAATGTGCTAATTCCCCTCACCTTAGAGACGCCCAGCAACTTTGCTGGATTTTGAAGACTTGATTTTTTTTACCTGGAAAGAGTGCAAGCCTTTTTTCCCACTCATGTGTTTTGATGTGCGTTTTACTCTTGTGTTCTTTGATAATGGAGTTTTAAGATAACTCCATAGCCATATTTCCATGTGTGATACAGCACCCTCAGTGCAGTAACACAGGGATGTCTTTTTAGACTCCCCAAAGGTTTAAATACCGTATCTGGGATGAACTACTGTTTCCCAGAGAATGTAAGGTTAAATTGACTTTACTAGTCTTCTTAAATTCCTAGACCCAGCAGACACTAACTTCCTATAGAGTGGTGGAGCGGTTACCTAGTATCCACTGTGTCTAAAAACTCATGAAGCAGTCAACTGCTACCCTTTTCTATTGGAAAAGGCTGGTGGCAGTGGTTTTACAAAGAACTACCATGATTTTCCTGACCGCGAACACTGGTAGCTAAAAATCGCAGCCCCTTTGTTCAAACGGGTCCCGTTCTTCTTTTTTCGCCATTTCTTTTTGGAAAGGTCCTTCTAGTGTTTGTCTGCGTGCCAAACCAGGTTTGGTCCCTTTCTTACCATGCCTTTGGCGGGCTTTAGGACTGAAGACCGGTTCTGGTGTCTGTCTGGGGTGGGCAGGAAGTGAAGGAGGTGCCCGAAACTCCCTGTGCTTAGTCTCCTAGGAGACCCAAATGCATTCTGGCGTGATTGGCTGGCTGACTGTCCGGCATGGACAGCCACCCTGCTGGGTGAGTGGTAGCTAGGCTGGAATGAATGGGGGGAAAAAACTGTTTAAAAGGCGAGTCTCCTGGACTGGAAAGCAGAGTCGACCACTGGAACGAAAGAACTGCAGACGAGCTGGAAGAGGACTGCTGCTGCTACTCCTGGACCTTTGGTTGCCTGTTGAAACCCTGCTGCAGGTCCAAATTGACAAGTTAATCTCGACAGAGAAGCCCCTTCAAGGACCACTTCTTCCTTTTGAGTTGGTGGGACCAAGCAGCTCGTAAGCCACCTGCATATCATTCTCGAAGCTGGTGAGGATTAACCAGGGGGAAGGACACAAGCTTGTGTGCTTGAACAGCTACTTGAATTGCTTACACATGTAGTCCTAATTGTGTGTGGTGGTCCCATAGAGTACTGCATGCAATTCTGCCTAACAGGTGCTACACCTCAGTCCCCTTTTCTGCATCGACGGGAACGGGCCGAATTCACCAGTGCTCCTGGGTTTGGCTTTGGCCATGTAATTCCACGCAATGATACTTCTCTCTTTTTGTTGTCTTTATCGTTCAGGTACTCGGTCCTCAGGCGTGGCGCGCATGTCGACTTCCAAAGGGTTCAGCAGGTGTCCATCCTGCAATGGTCTCTTCCCAACTTCAGACCCCCATGCCCTCTGCCTACGTTGCCTTGGCCCAGACCACGGTTTGCAGGCTTGTTCAGTGTGTGGCTCGCTGTCATTGAAATCGCTGAAGAACAGACTAGCCAAGTGGAGGGAGCTCTTCCTGAAGTCTCCTCCAAAGGACCTCAAGAACTTTGTGTGAAAATCATCCGAGCCAGGCCCAAGGTAGGGCTGCTATTCTCCATCGCACCCCGCAAAGGAGACTCCTTCCCAAGGACTTTCCTGCGTGGGTGGGACCGTTCAGGTCCTTGTACCAGCATGTGCACCAAGGCTGCTGCAGCTACCTTCGGGCCGAGGGATCCTTGGATCCTCCCAGTGGCAGTGGTGAGGGACTGGAAGGTTCTCATACCGGATTGTCATCCGAGGGGTTCTGCCCTTGTACTGACAATATGGCTGAGGGGCTATGCCCTAGTACTGGCAATACGTCAGAGGGGGTGCCTAAATGCAGCTCTACCGACCCCCGGGTCGTGGTGGGGGATCACACCTACCGGGTTTAGGCCCGAGGAGCAGGGTAGGCCTCGTGATCCACATGCAAGAGTCTTGGAGGAGGCTGGGCCCAACAAGCCGAGCAACACGTTGCAGGCAGCTAGACAAGATGGCCGCCGCACCATACAGGCACCTGTCCGACTCCATTCCTGGAGTTTGCCGAAGAACGAGTGTCAAGGTGGGACTGCCCTCAACCAGGTATGTGGGCTACTGCCTATCCTTAAGCGCAAAGCAGTTTTCCACTGCGTCCATACGGACAGGTTATGCAGCGGCTCCAGCAGCTCCCGTCAGTACGCCCTACCACCTCTCCGGGTAGGGAAGAGGGGTTCCTTGGGCTCACGAAGCCCCCTCGGATGGGGGTTATCCTCAAGGACGCCATCAGGGATGTCCTCTATACGATGCTACCGGCACCACAAGCTCCTCTGGTGGCACCCCCTGCGCAGCCGCTGCCTCCCCAGCCGATTCCTCAGGTGGTTCCGTACCAGCCTCTGCCTCCTCCTTGGCCTCCGGCCAAGGTCACTGTACCCCAGCCTCTGGCTCCAGCTACTCCTCCACAGGATCCTCCCGATCCACAGGATATGGATGAAGAGGAGGATCCGGACATGCCATCCTCACCCAGGGCCTTCCACAAATGTCTTGCAAGGCTGGCGGAGTACCTGGGCCTACCCCAACCCGATGCTGAACAGCCGACAGAGGGGGTTCTGGCGGAAGTCCTCACACAATGCCCCTCTGCCAAAACGGGGATTCCACTGCAAACCGATGTAGTCTCCCTGGCCAAGAAGGGTTGACTCAAGCCCCACTCGGTCCAGCCGGTCAATCGACGCCTGGACGACAAGGACAGGCTGATGCACTCATTTATTTATCCGTATTTGTAGAGCGCGCAACAGCCTGTGGGCATCGTGGTGCTTGAATACCAGGCCATCCTCGGCCGCACTCCACTGTGATCGCTGCAGCATCACTATACTCCAAGCCTCAGTCGTTGACGCTGCTAGGCAAGGCGGAGAAGATCTTGGAGGCGTACAGAAAGAAGCTGTATTCCAACGCGTCCTTGCATCTTCGTCAGGCTAACACCGATGCCATGCTGGCTGCCACTAACCAAAGGTTACGGCGGAACATTGCAAACTTCCTCTCAGAATTCCCTACACAGAACTAATCATGTTTTAAGGCGGGACTGGCTGAGGCCTAGCTGCTGGCGCAGGACCTCATGGAATCCACTGTGGCCCATATTGACACCTCGAGCTGTATCGCCATGGACTTGAGAAGGACAACCTGGCTCTGGGCAAAGAAGTTCAACCCGGCTGTCCAGGAACGCATATTAGATCTACCATTCGAGAGGGCTGGGGGAACCTCATCCACTCCTCCATGGACAAAGAACTGGACAAGAACAGCTCACAAACAGCCAAGTCGTACATCCAGTCACAGCAGCGCTCCGTCAGAGAGTGTATGCACGGAGGGTTCTGCGGCTTTCAGGAATGGAGATCCAGGCAGCCTGGCGGCTCCCCGTCTCAGAACCGGTGCAAGCAACAAAAAGGGGGAGAAGGGAGTAAGGGCTTTTTCCAGTCCCCCCTCCTCTGCGACAGCCTCAGAGGGAAAGAAGGCATAACACGTCCCTCCGGGTTCACATGTCTCCAGTGGGGGGCAGGCTTGCTCTCCATGCACATTTCTGGTGCCAGAATTTCACGGACCCCTGCTGGATCCTCTGCATAGCCTCTCCTCCCTCCTGGCTCCTCCCCTCAAGTTGGGACAGCAACTCTTCTGGCAGAGATCCGGTTGCTCGTAGAGAGCCAGGCAGTGGAGGAAGTCCCAGCCTCCCAGTGAGGCTTGGCCTTTTACTCCAGGATTTTCATCATTCAGAAGAATCAGGCAGGCCTGAGAATTGTGCTGGACCTTACCACTGCAAAAATTTGCGATGGTTAAGCCAGCTTTTATAGCGGAGACATTGTGCAAGGGAGACTGGATGTACTCCCTGGTTCCGAAGGACCCTTACCTACACGTCCTGATTTGGCAGCCCCATGGTTCAGGCTCATGGGCTAATATTTTCAATACAAGGTCCTTCCTTTTGGCCTCAACTCAGCCCCCAGGGCCTTTACCAGGCTCATGAATACAGTGGCTGCCCTCCTCTGAGCCCAGGGCCGCCACATCTACCCATACCTTGACAACTAGCTCGACAGTGCTACATCTCTGGAAGCGATTCACCACTCCTCCCATGCCCTTATGAACATGCTGCATGATCTGGGCTGCTCGCTCAATCTCAAGATGTTGCAGCTGCAGCCCACGCAGACTCTGACATTCTTGGGCCTCATCTGGGACACGTGCTCCGAGAAGGTATTTCCGTTGGAGGACAAGATCTCGGCCAGCAAGAGGGCCACCGCCCACTTCCTCAGCAGAGAGGTGACCTCGGCTTGGTGGTACCAGCATCTCCTGGGTCTCTTGGCGGCGGTCCTATAAGCCGTCCCACACACGAGACTGAGGACCAGGAGCAGGGCTCTCAATCCGAGAGGATCAACGTTCCTCCATCTCTCCACCCGGACCTAACTTGGTGGTCCATGGACTGCAACCTACGGACGGGCAAGCCCTTTCGGCCGCTCACTCCCCAGGCTACCATCACCACAGACTCCTCACTCAAGGGCTGGGGAGCCACCCGGGACGATCTCTTGGTCCATGGTACCTGGACTCGACAGAAGCAGGAATACCACATCAGTTGGTTAGAGCCGAACGCCATCTGGCTAGCGCTCGGAGCATTCCTACCACTTCTCGGGGGCAAGGTTGTCCTCATCCAGACAAACAACTCGACCAGAATGTACTACATCAACAAGCAGGGAGGCACCAGATCCCCCTCCTCTGTGCAGACTGGCAAGAAGCATGTGGGAGTGGGCCCTGGAAAACGACATCTACCTCATGGCAGTCCACCACCCGGGGGAAGCCAGCCTGGAGGCGGACAGCCTCAGCAGGTTGGGAACAGGCAATTAAGAGTGGCAGCTAAACTACCTCATTCAGGAGAACTTCACCAGGTGGATCTCTTTGCCACCTGGCACAAGAAGTGCCCTCAGTTCGCCTGCTGGCAGGGACAGGATCCCGGCTCCCTGGGTGACGCATTGACTTCAATGGAACGGCATGAAGGCTTGCACCTTCCCGCCCACTCTGCTGATTCACAGAGTGAATCGCAAGATCAGGAGTCTCGCCAACTCAACATCATTCTAATAGTTCCATGATGGCTGGCCAGGCCATGGTTTTCGGAGCTGCTCAGCTTCTTGGAGATGCCTCTGATTCACCTCCCCACAGGCCCAGCTCATCTTCTGGCGCAGCAGATGGGTAGGGTCATCCACCCTGCGCCACCGAAGCTAGCCCTCACAGTGTGGTACCTGAGCAGGTAATGCTGCGGCACCTCAGCCTCTCCCAGGCTAATCTGGAAACCATACAAGGAGCAAGGCTACCGGGGCCCAGTATAAAAGTAAATGGACCAGATTCTGCCACTGGGCAGAGTCCAAGGAAAATCAACCCCCTAGCATGCACTTTGGATGACGTGCTCCTTTTCGGCGCACCTCGCCCAGTCAGGTGTGCAGGTGGACACCTGCCGTACATACCTCATGGCCATCGGGGCTTACAGGAATTCAGAGGAGGGGTCTTCTCTTCCAATCCTATCATCAAGAAACTTTGACGGGGTTCGCAAGGCTCTACCCGCCTGTCAAGAGGCTGCACTCAGTGTGGGACCTCAACATAGTTTTAGGTGCCCTGGCGCACAAACCATTTGAGCCAATGGCGTCTGCGGACATCAGGCTGGTAAGCATCAAGACGGCCTTGCTAGTCGGCCTCACCTTGGCTCGTAGAGTCAGCGAAATACAGGCGCTGGTTCCCTCTGAACCATATACTACCTTTCACAAGGCCAAAGTAGTCCTACGGACACACTGTTACGCTCACCTGGCTCCCACAGGAGCGTCGGTCGGACCCGGATAGCTGCGGTCTCCACCCACGTGATGCATAGTGCAGCGATGATTGACTGGATCTGCCCTCCTAATCTTGTCTGCTTAACCCGTAGAAACATTCTCCTGCAAGTGGAGAGATGGATTTAGCCACTTGTGGATTAAAGTGATGGCACCCCCACAGTCCTCCCCAACTAATCACCTCCGAAATGCCCTCAGAGCAATCTCACCTTATATTCTTGAAGGATGAGCTATCCATCCTGCGTGGATTTGCAGGGGCTCGTCGATTCCAGTTACTTCACTGGTTTGAAGGCTCGGGAGAGTTCCGGAGAGTATTGACTCTGAGGTTCCTGGTGAGGACCAGTAAGTATTAAGTTCATAGAGTTCAATATGACCGATGTTCACTCTTGTTCCCCCCCTCCCTTTCTTGTCTTGCAGCTGGCTCGTGAAAAGATGCTCTTGTGGCAGCTGCTAGCGCTCAGGTAAGAGTCTGTATTACCCGGCGCTGTCCGGTAAATGTTGCACGAGGAAAACGTGGTGTTTTGTCTCTCTTTACAGATGCGGCACGTAAAAATATGGAGAGTCACAAAAGGATGCTGCCGGTGGTAAATCAAGTAAGTCTTTGGTGGTAAGAATTATATTTGTTGGTTCCCTCGGTTCACCTTGTGGTTTTCTTTTGTCTCCTAGGTCCCGAAGTTCGGTGAAGAAATGATGGAGGCCGTGCCGACCCGAAGGATGCTGTGAAGACTGATGAGTATGGCGCGGCGCTGCAGCTGGAGGTGCAGCGCGTGCAGAAATGATGTTCTTTACAGGTCCGGAGACAAGATGGATCCAGAATCAGGTGTGGAATAGAAATAAGTTTGTTTTCTAACCTTGTCCCTTTCTTTCCTCTTTGTTTTAGGAGCTCCGGATTAGAGACGGGCGTGGCAGAAGACTGGATGCAGGCTGCAGGCACGGTGAGTGTTACGCTGCTGGATGCAGAATAACGTGAAGCGTGTGTTGCTGGTCGGGTGTGGTTTAAATAGCCTCAAAAGTAGTCCCAGGTAAGAAGTCCCTAGAACCACACCCGAGTAAAAAGTAGTCCCTGTAGAAAAATAGTCCCTTTCAGGCTTCATGTTGGATTGGAGTCATTTGCAGCATGGTCTGCCTGAGGTAAGTAATGACTATGAGCCTGGCGCCTTAGGTGCCAGGGCTGATTCCTACTATGAGCCTGGCGCCAGGACTGAACCCAGATAGCCCCTAGCCAGGGCTGCTGAGGTTTTACTAAATGTCTAGATGCCTGCTCCCGGGGCTGATGGGCTTGGTCCGGATGCATGGGGGTAGGCATCATGACACACACCAGGCATTTCTGCCCAAGGTGCTGTCTGCTTTTCACTTGAATGAGGAAATAGTCCTTCCTATGTTCTTTGCCGATCCCAAGGACGAAGCACAGAGAGTGCTGCACTGCCTGGATGTCAGGTGTGCCCTGAAATTTTACTTGGACATGAACAAGGGCTTCTGCAAATTGGACGCCCTGTTAGCCTGGGTCTTGAGCCTCCGAAAGTGACTATCAGGCCTCCATATCCCACTGGATGGTCTCGGCCATCAAAGAAGTGTACGAGGGCCAGCACAAGCCGCTTCTGGCCAACATGCATGCCCACGCAGTCAGGGCCAAGGCAACGGCCATCGCATTCCAGCGCCATGTCCCCTGGCAGGTCATAAGCAGGGCGGCCACTTGGGCCTCTCCCTCGGCTTTCTGCAAGCATTACTGTTTGGATGCCGGCTCTAGATCTGATGCAGCGTTCAGACAGGCGATTCTCTGGAATCTATTTGCTTAAGGAGGGTCTCCTCTCCACCCTGGGGCTACATTCAGTTGTAATCGCCCATGCAGTATGGAGGAAAGGGGACTACCCGTATGTTAGTCACTACGGTGAGAAGCTTACAATATTTAAGGCATCCAGTAGTACCCATACCTGGGTGACTGGCTTGTAATGGGGAACAGCGACGTCAAGTGTTCGTGAAAGACTCAAAGAACCATCTCTTTCCTACATTGTTAGGGAGATTTAACCCTATGGCCAGGGTCTTTAGCTAGATTTTCTTGACTCTGGTATTACTAGTGGTTCCCTGAAGCGCACCAGGGTCTCCAAGTCGCCGTCGTGACAGAGCAAGCCTAACTCAAAGGAGATGGAGTGGGTGGTTCATGGGTACAATACGCTGGTGTTGTTGTTACCAAATGAGTCCACACATTATTTCTATAAACATTTCTGAGGCTTGTAAATCTTGTATTCCTGTGCTATGCATAGCCCAACATCTAGTGATTGGTGCAAAGTGTTAACATCTTTACACATCAACAGGGGGTGTTCCTGTAACACTATCCCCAAACTATGTGTGCAGTTACCCGTGATCCCTCATGTATTGATGTCCTTGGCTCCTTTTTGAGTTTGCTTACACACAGCATTCAATATTAATATTGATTGCTTGACTCTGAACTTTATTATATTTGTTGAGCTCCCAGTTGATCTCGACACCAATCACCTCCGCATCAATACTGTAATCCTTTCTGTTTATGGCGATGAAAAGGCTGGGTGAAGACTTCTTGGTGACTTCACATCCCCACGCCAAAAGGCTTACAGTAGCGAGAGTGAGGGAAACGATTTCCATTTCATTCACACACAAGTCGGTTTGCAGAATGGCTCCATTGCCCCCATTTTCTTTTAATGTTACTGGCTCCCCTACTTTCTCGGCCGCAATGGCAAACACTCCCGTTAAGTTCTGTCCCTCCTCAATGCTAAAATTCCCCTGGGTAAACCTGCACTACATGTGCAACAGTTAACTTCCACAAGACCTTACAGAGAAGAAGTGGCAGGCCTGCCAGTTATTCAAGCCCCAAACACTGGAAGAATGCAGAACAAAGTGCTGAGTTCGATGCAGACATAAAAATCCCTAGGTGTGTCCGCTGCAATAGCAGAGAACTTCTAAGCCGAAGAACTATGCATCTGCTTCGAAAGCCAAACCAAGATGCTAATTTTGGAGCGAACGCCAGTTTCCCTGCAGCTGGTCCCGTGCTCTGTAGGGCAGACGTAGTTTTCCTGTGCATGCCATTTGATGAATTGGATTCTGCCCTGCAGAAGTACTAGGGGGAGTAGAGGCTAAAATGGCCACTCCATCCTCAAACTGCTACAAACAAGAGCCAACACAAAATGCCGTTCGCCAGTGATATAGCTCATTCGCCTTTTGTGGTAATGCTGGCTGAGGGAAGGCTATCCTCTTAAGGGGTGTGTGAATGTGATTAGTAGCGACCCAAACAACAAAGCAGAACAGTCCAAAATAAAGGGAGTGTCCAAGGTTTTATAAAAATGGATATACTTTAACAAAACATGCCATTTGCAAAATAACAGCAAAAGCCCTATACAAAACCCACCCTTGAGGAAAGAACTGAGACAAAGTAAAGACACCCGATTCATTACTCGTGCTATAAGGCAAGTAATAACGACAATGTTCTTTAAAGTTGATGTTTTTTGGATGCAAAAAGGGAATTGTTTACCTAAACAGTCTCTAAGGCCCAAAACTGGACCAAGGGGACAGTTAATAGTTAGTTTGATGGGGTCTAACCCAGCTTCGAGCAGTGATGTGTGCAGATCGAGCTCAGTTCGGGTGTCTTGGGTTGTGCATTCCCAAACAGCAAGCGGATGTTCAACCGGTTCAAATGTGGTAGCTCTGCGCGGTTCGGATGCAGTGTTCGGCAAAACAGGTCATGGCACTCAGTAGGAGCTGTAGAGCCAGGTCAAGTTTGGTTGTAACCGCTGGGAACAGTCTGAGTGAGGCTCCAGCGGTTAAAGTGAGTGGATGGCAATGATTCAAATTTGTGATCCTGTTGCTTTGGTGTGAGGTTCGGCGAAGTGGCAGCTCAAAGGTGAGTCAGGTCAAGTCTGTGTATAACCTCTGGTTCGGAGTCGTGCGAAAGGCAGCACTGGCAGGATCCCTCTGGTTCGATGATAGAGGATATTTGTACCGTGCACTATCGCCACCGGAGTGGTCCCCTGGCACTCTGGTGGCTCTAAAATGGGAAGGGGGGGTGAGTTAGTGGAAGTAAGCAGGAAAAGTGCAAGAGAGCAGTGATTTGCTGTAGGCAACCACAACACGGTTAACACCATTTGCTGGGCTTGGGGGGGGGGGGGGTGTTTCTGGTCGGTAGACGTCATGTGAGTCTGTGAGGTTTGTTTTGTTTTTGCGGTGTATTGAAGTTTGTTGTTGGAATAGGGTTGTGGTTGTGTCTGGTTAGAGTTTGAGAGGTTTAGGCGTAGGGGAGAAATTGTTAGTGGTTAGGTTATTGGCGTCGTTGTCTATAAGCGATGTGCTTAATGTCCCCGTTTTTCATTTCATTTTTTAAATTTTTTCTTTTTTTAGGTGTAGTGTTCGAACATCGCTGCAAGTCAATCTAGCTCTGGTATCAGCAGATATTCATTATCCCTTCCATAAATGATGCTCACCAATATTCACAACTGCGCCCCAATTCGGCCCCTACCAACCATTGGGCCTGTCTGTGTGTGGGGCTAGTTGGAATTTGTGATTCCATCCTAGTCTGGCCTCAGTGGCATTCCTGATGCAGTCCAGATGCAGCTTCAGTCAACAACTGCTACTCTATCCAGATGTGGCAACCCTGTCATCCAAGCGAGGTACATGCCAACACTCGTAGCTACGTCTAGGCGCAGCATCTGTCATCACTCACAACTCCGTCCGGGCTCTGTGTATGCTAACTTTCATAACTCAGTCCAGAGTGGTAGCTACTCACATTCATATTTGGCACTTGGTGGTGTTCATGGAGTGGGTGAGGTTGTAGGATTGGGCAGGGATGTTAATTCTGACCTTGTGGGTTTGTTGCATGTCCTATTCAACCTAATGTCTCTTGTTATTGTAGGACATTCCCTTAGCTGTTTCTGGGCGTTGTCTGTGTCATCCTAACTTCTGTCAACCTGTTCTCTGTGTTTCCTGTTTGACTGATTAGGTGTTTCAATTTGTTTCTAGGGTGTTGAAGAGCCAGGTTTTTAGTAGTTTCCTGAATTGTAGGTGATCTTTTGTGTTTCTTATTTCTTTCAGGGGGGATGTTCCAGGTTTTTGTGGCCAGATGGGAAAAGGAGCCTCCTAGTTTTTTCTTGACGTATGGCTTTGGCCCCAGGCGGATTTCATTGCATGATCAGAGTAGTCTTGTTGGCTTGTAGATTGTTATTTCTATTGTAGGAATTCAGCTCCCTTTCCGCTGATTGCCCTGTGTGCTATGCACATTGTTTTGAAGGTGATGCAATGTTTGACTGGCAGCCAATTTAGTATTTTTAGTGCTGGAGTGATGTGTTCTCTTCTGGATAGTTTGAGAAGTCTGGCTGCTGAATCTTAGATGCGCTGTAGCTTCTTCAGGAGGTATTCTGGCATCCCGAGGTAGAAGCTGTTTGCATAATCGATTCTTGACATGATGAGGGCGACAAGTGTCAGTTTTTTGTGGGTGAAGGAGAGGAAAGGTAGGATAATGATTCTTGTTGTGTGAAGGATGAAGAAACATTTCTTGATTGTGTTTCTCCAGCATGGGGTCTGGCATGGATTCACATGCTCATGAATATTCCCCGTCGTCAGGCTGGGAATCCTTGGTAAAGAAAAAATAAGTATCAGTTTCGTTTCTGATCTGTCTTTCCTAGTAGTAACCAATCACTGATCTCTGCGTCATACTGACCACAGACAATGACTGCCCTCTACCTAAGCCCCGCCTCTGGCAGCTATCTTCAGATTTTTACCGCACGTTCAAGTGTTGGGAGTCCTCGTGCTTAGCTCTCGAGCTTTTACTGCGTGTTTCGCGCTTTTTCAGGTGAATTTTCACATTTTTTTTGGTTAATCGAGCCTCAAGCTCCACCGTTTCTACTCCCGTTAACGGCTACCCGTGGCGGGATTTTCCTACGCCCCTCAAGGGTGAAGATTTCGTCGAATCAACTTTTTGGAGGATTCCAGAAGATTTGCGGCCTACTTCGAGATGGCCCAGGATGCAAGTTCGTCGCCCGGACCCAAGCTGTTTCACAGCTGCCCTGGATGCGGGCTGCAGAATGTGTTTAAGGAAGACGAACATTCGCGATGCCTCTACTGTCTTCATGGGGACAAGACTCATGTAGAGAAGGACTGCCAGTTCTGCATGAACTTGTCGGAGCGGACCATGAGGGACCGTCGATCCCGTCTCGCAAGCTGGTTGGAGAAGGGCTCGACGGGTGAGAAGAAGAAGAAGAAAGGGTCCGAGCGGGCTTCTAAGTCCTGTGCGGGCGCCCCTGCGACGGGGGCCCAACACCAGGCCAAGCGCCGTGAGTCCGCTGGCTCCGGGAGCGCCGAAAGGTCGGGCTCTTCGGTCGCCAGGCTGGGCGCACCTTCCACGGCACCGTCAACCATGAGCCAACGCTCCGGTTCGGGGAAGAGAAAGTCAGAGACCCCGGGTAAGCTTCGGGAGAAGCCCCGTCCGATCTCGGAAGAGGGGTAGCGAGGCGTTGCCCCTCCCCCGAAGAAGGCCCGGGACGCAGCTAAGGTGGTGAAGGCCCCTACCCAGCAGGCGAAGGCCTCTATCGAGGCTATCGCGGCGACTCTTGCCAAGCCGGCAGAGACACCGCCAGCGGAGACTGCCTCCGGGACTAGAGTTTCCCTGCCGCCAAGGAGGGAATCCTCTTTTCAGCCCATCGTCGTGGCCGCCATGATGGAAGAAGCGAGGGGGGGCACGGTGCCCTCCTCGAGCTCAGTCAGCCTCGGAGGAGGAACTGACCGAGGCCGTGAGGAACCTCGAAGTCCAATTCGAGAAGTTTCGATCCCGTCAGGAAGATCCTTGGGAGATAACCGAGGAAGACGACGATGGTGAGGAAGAGCGGCCTTCCCTTCCGGCGCAGCCGGATCCTAGGCCTCAGGATGGCTCGGCGGCCATTTTGTCTGCCATCCAGTCCTTATGCTCTGAGATAAGGACGAGATTCCCACGGCCCAGGCCGGAGGACCCGCAACCTGGCCCGTCGGGAAGTCCTCAGAACAAACGACGGAGGACCCAACCCTCTCCTCCGCTCGCCCCCATAAGGCCTACAGTTCCCTCCTCATCCTCCCACGAGTCGGGAGATGACGGTGCGTTGGGCTCGATGACGGGTTCTGACGACGACGGAACGGGTCGCACGGGCCTCACCGCCCGACGAGATTGGCTCATTCCACGCCATGATCGCCAGGGCGTCCGAATTGTTCCAGCTCTGCCAGGAGGAGCAGAAAAAGGAAGGTTTCCTCTATCAGCGCCGGGAGGCCAAGAGGAAGACGGTCAACGCGGTGTCCCTAATCGATGACATCTGGGAGGAGGGCCTGTCGGTTCTCAAAAACCGCTCCAGGGCACCAGCCAAACGGGACCGGTACGAGAAGAAGTACCGGGTCCCCGAAACCGTTCCCATGTGCCTCAAGGCCCAGCCAACGCCAGACTCGGTCGTCTCGGCGGCGGCGAAGAAGAAAGCGGCGGGGTCAGGAGCGAAGGAAAGAAGTTGGACGCCATGGGGGGGCTGGTCATTTCGTCGGCGGCGACGATCAAAGCGGCCAATGCCCTGGCGATCGTGGCCCGTTACGACAGGGAGCTCTGGTTTAAGCTGGCCCCCATATTGGACTTCCTGCCGGACGACAAGAGGTCCGAGGCCCTGGAAATACTGCAAGAGGGCGAGGTGGCGTCGGACCACGCCATAACGGTGGCAACCGATATTGCCAATACCGGGTTCCGCCAGCTGGGCAACGGTGTTTGCCTACGACGACGGGGTTGGCTCCGGGCGACCGACTTCCGTCAGGACGTCCAGACCAGGGTGTTGGACATGCCGTTCGACGGCAGCAACTTGTTCGAGAAGGCGGTGGACGAGTCCCTCCAAGCCATAAAAACGGAGACGGCCTGCGCCCTAGGAGCCCTTCAGCAACGACGGCCCTTTCGGAGCTCCAGAGGCAGACAGGGTGCCTCCAAGGGATCTAGCGGTGGCTCGTCGTCCTACCGCCAAGCGGCACGCTCCTCGTCTCAGGAGGCCTATAGGGGTCACGGCAAGCAGGCAGCGCCTCGCCGCCGTCGGCAAGGTGGCCAGGGTGGCAAGGCCTCCACCTCCAAGCAGGACTGAACCGGCCGTGGTCTCGGGCCCCCACCGATGCACCCCGGTGGGAGGCCGGCTAACGAATTTCGTCGGCGTGTGGAAGTCCATCTCCACCGACCGTTGGGTGCTGGATACCCTGGCAAGAGGACACACTATCGAATTCCTGAGGAAGTGCCCTCACGTTCCACCTGTGGCCAGGAAGGAAAATCACGTCCCGCAACTGCTGTTGGAAGTACGGGCGATGCTCAGGAAAGGCGCCATCGAGCTTGTCGCGAAGAGGCTCCAGGGCTCTGGGGTGTACTCAAGGTACTTCCTCGTCAGGAAGAGGACGGGCGGCTGGCGCCCCATCCTGGACCTTCGTCGTTTGAACAAATACATCAGATCACAAAAGTTCAGGATGGTCACCCTCCAGCACGTACTGGGACAGCTGGAGGAAGGCGACTTTCTATCGTCGTTGGAACTGGAGGATGCATACTTCCACGTTCCCATCCTCAAAAGTCACCGAAAGTTCCTCTGGTTCGTCGTCCAGGGACGCCACTACCAATTCAGAGCACTGCCGTTCGGATTGAAGTCGGCCCCCAGGGTCTTTACCAAGTGCTTAGCACCAGTGGCGGCGCGGCTGCGCCTACAGGGGATTCACGTCTACCCCTACCTGGACGACTGGCTCATCCACTCAAGGACGAGGGAACTCGCCGTCGAACACACTGCGAGGACCGTCCAGCTACTCACAAACCTGGGATTCGCCATAAACTACCCGAAGTCCCACCTGGTGCCGTCGCAGGTGGCCCTGTTTCTGGAAGCGAAGCTCAATACAGTGAGGCTCCTGGCAGCCCCGTCGGAAGAACGGACGAAGACCATTCTAGGCAAAGTGCAGCGCCTGCTAGCCACGGACGTGGCCAGGGTGAGGTCCATCAAGTCCCTCCTGTGGATGATGTCCTCTTGCATCTACCTGGTGCGCCTCTGCAGACTACGGATGCGCCCTCTTCAAGAATTTCTCGACGCCCGTTGGATACAGACGATGGGCACCTTCGAAGGCAGGGTCCCCCTCAACGAGGTGTTCCGGCGGGCGATTCAGTGGTGAGGCGTTCGAGCGCACCTCACGGCGGGCAAGGACTTTCAGACGCCGGCGTACCAGGAGACGGTGACGACGGACGCCTCCCTGGAAGGTTGGGGCGCCTACACCGGAGATCTCCACGCAAGAGGCCTCTGGCTCCCGGAGGAGAGGCTCCTGCACATCAACATCCTGGAACTCCGAGCCGTGTTCTGGGCTCTCAATCGTTCCTCCCTTCGCTCAAGGGCAAGGTGGTGCAGATCTTCACGGACAACACCACGACAATGTTTTACATACGGAAGCAGGGAGGCACCAGATCCCCATCCCTATCCAAGGAGGCACAGGATCTGTGGCACTGGGCGGTCGCCCAGGGTATGTTCCTGGTTCCCTTCCACCTGGCAGGAGAAAGCAACACCATCGCCGACTCGCTCAGCAGGGAGATGCGCGCGTGTCACGAGTGGGAACTGCGCCAGGATCAGGTGGATCAACTCTTCCGACGATGGGGCAAACCCCAAATCGACCTGTTCGCAACAGCGACGAACTCGAAGTGCAAGAGGTTCGCCAGCAGGTTTCCCCAGCCGGGAAGCATGGGCGATGCGTTCTCGTTCCCCTGGGACGGCCTATACCTGTATGCGTTCCCTCCGTTGCCGTTGCTGCTTCGACTCATCAACCAGCTCAAGAGGTCCCGGTGCAGGATGATCCTCGTCGCACCGGCGTAGCCGAGGCAGATCTGGTTCCCGGACCTTCTGGACTTGTCAACGTCCCCTCCCATCAAGCTGTCGGCGGACGCGGACCTTCTCTCCGGAGAAGGAGGCGCCATCTTCCACCACGACCCGGTGTTGCTGAACCTGCAGGCTTGGCTCCTGCAGCGCTAGAGTTTGGAGGCTACGATATACCGGCCGATTGCAGAGAGGTTCTTGCAAAGGCCAGGGCATCCTCAAATTCTACGGTCATAAGTGGAAGAGGTTCTCTATCTGGTGCCGTGCACAGAAGATCAACCCCCTACGGATTACAGCCCCTCAAGTGCTGCCGTACCTGCTATCACTGGCAAAGGCTGGGCTAGCCCATGCCTCCAATAAGAGTCATCTGGCGGCGATCTCCAGATATACCAGAACCACAGGACGGACGTCCCTGTGGTCCCATCGACTGGTGAAAGAGTTTATGAAAGGACTGTTCCGGTCGTTCCCGCCGGTGAAGGCCCCGGCGTGGGAACTTAATGTGGTGCTGACCAGGCTCAGGGGGCCCCCATTCGAGCCGATGCACTCCGCACCTATGAAGTTTGTGTCGTGGAAGACTGCGTTCCTGGTGGCCATTACCTCCGCACGACGAGTGGGAGAGATCCAGGCCCTATCCTGCAAAGCACCGTACTTGACTTTCCATGCCTCGAGGGTGGTGCTTAGGACGCACCCCTCCTTTATGCCCAAGGTACTGTCGGACTTCCATCTTAACGAGCCCTTGGTGTTACCTGTTTTCTTCCCGTCTCCTTCGTCGCCGGCCGAGAGGACTTTGCACTCGCTGGATGTGGCTAGAGCGCTGAACTTCTACGTGGACCGCACGAAGAGTTTCCGGAGGACATCACAGCTGTTTGTGAACTTTGGACCTGTGAATGAAGGGAAGGCTCTCTCGAAGTCTCCTATTTCCAGATGGCTCTCTGGCTGCATCATGCACTGTCACCGGTTGGCTAACCGACCACTGCCAGGCCGTCCGAGAGCCCATTCGACCAGAGCGATCGCTGCTACTACGGCGTTCTTATCTGGTGTGCCCTTGCTGGACATCTGCAGGGCTGCTACGTGGAGGTCGACGCACACCTTCACGAGATTCTACTGCGTCGATCGGGATTCCAGGGAGGAGTCCAGGGTCGGCCAAGCAGTGCTGCGCAACCTGTTCGCTTAAGGTGAGCCTGGTGAGGAGGTAAGAGATGCTTAATGTTGCGTTTTTTGTATTGCTTAATGTTGAGCCTTTTACCACCCCCCCGTGGTTGTGCATGTGTGTACTGCTATTTAATCTTATATTCATGAGCATGTGAATCCATGCCAGACCCCATGCTGGAGAAGGAACAAGTTACTTACCTGTAACTGTTGTTCTCCAGCGTGGGTCTGGCATGGATTCACATGCGAACCCCGCCTACCCCTCTGCGGCTATTCACTTGGTCATACTGCCACTTCACGTGCTACCAAATCTGAAGATGGCTGCCAGAGGCGGGGCTTAGGTAGAGGGCAGCCATTGGCTGTGGTCAGTATGACGCAGAGATCAGTGATTGGTTACTACTAGGAAAGACAGATCAGAAACGAAACTGATACTGATTTTTTCTTTACCGAGGATTCCCAGCCTGATGACGGGGAATATTCATGAGCATGTGAATCCATGCCAGACCCACGCTGGAGAACAACAGTTACAGGTAAATAACTTGTTCCTTATTTGTGGTTCTAAGGTTAGGGTGTTGTCCATCAGGTCTCCCAGATTTTTTACTACCTAAAACGGTGCAAGTGCGGTTCCCATTTTCGTTGGCCAGGGAATGTAGGTATTGGTCTCTTGGTTTTTTGGATATAATCATGATTTCTGTCTTTCCTGGGTTGATTTTTAAGATGTTGGCCTTCATCCAGTTAAAGACTTCTTTTAGACACTCAATTAGGGTTGAGTGATCAGTTTGGATGTCTTTGATTTTGTAGATTTGTGTTATGACTGGCCAATGCGCTTGGACTGGGTTGGTGCAGCAGAACAGGGGCCCAATGCTAATATGGTCCTCCAGATGTTGTGAGATGCACTGTAGAGGCTCAAGGACCGGATGAGTCCAGGTTTGTTCTCCCAGCATTGGGAGGTTCTGTTGCAAATTGGCAGGTCCTGGTCCCCAGCAAGAGTCCTCCTCCCCAATGTGCCCTGGGAGTGGGTAGGGGGCAGAGTAACAGCTCTGCCCTGAACTGCCCCTTAACCTCTTGTTGAGGGCTTTGGAAAGTACCACACTCCCAAAGGAGGTCCAGTGAATCCTTCTCGGGTGTTCCAGAGTGAATCAAAGTAGTGGTAGGAGGCCCGTTGTGTTAAAGAAAGGCAAAGGTCCACAGGTGATTGGCCTGAAGTTAGCCTGCCTTAGTGGTCCAATTCCTGTTTTTGAAGAAGTGAACATTGTTCTTCTGACATCACACCCAAAGTGATTTGCTCTAGAGGAAGTGGCAGGGACAGGAAGGAGAGAGATGAGGCTCAGTAGGGATATCCGTCCTCCCCATCCCCAAAAACCGATGGGTCCTTTAGGGATTTCACCAAATCACTCGTAGATTGGTGCACCCCACTAACCTAGTTTTAAAAATGTCTTTGGATAGAAATCCACTCTGAACCCCCCGGAGTGGTTTGGGGCATGTTCACTTAAATTGTGCAGCCATTGAGAGGTCCCTTAATGAAAACGACGCACTGTCCCAGTTTGACACCGCTTATATAAGGGGTACATTTTTTTGGGCCCCCAACCTAAAAACTGCAGTTAACATAATGAAACCTTCACCAAATAGTAATGGTAAAGAGTGTATTCTGGATTATTTGATGCAATTGTGTCCATGGGTGGGGATTGCCTATTTTATAGCTCAATGGCCCTCTGAGATTGTCTCAGGGTGTACATGTTTGTTTCTTGAAAAGAGCATATCGCACCCCAATGGGCATGCCGTTAGGCTACCCATAGTGTGTTTATAAGGACATTTCAAATATTTTTGCAGTTCAGGATCTGAATCCAAGATGGAGGACAGGCACACAAATTTCAGCCTGGCTTCATGTTACATTTCTTGATCATCAGTTAGGTCCACCCAGATATCATTAATGGAATGTTGGCTACTTTTAAGCAGATTTAAAAGAAACCGATGGGTGAATTTGCACCAGTTTATAAAAGCATGCTTTCTAGACCAGACATGCACACCTCAAAAAAGTTTGCCACTAGTGCCAATGGGAAATTATTGAGAAAAACTACATTGTGACCACTCTACAACTGCCTCATCCTTGACGAAGCCTTATGAAACTTTTCAAAAACCGAAGCAGGTTTATATATATATTTATTTTGTAAATCGATGTTTATTGGTTTTAAACGGTCATGAGCATGAAGAAAAACATAACCACATGAGGAGTATGTGCTCTACAAATCCTCAGTGACTCATCTTGTTTTCCCCAAACCCACCTCCCCCACCTTCCCACTTAATATTCAAATAAACTCTTCTTCAGGCAACAGATTATAACAGACTACATACTTAATCGATAAATGTCAAGTTGTCTGCGGGCTCGTACCTCACCTTATCTCTGTTTTGATATACCCTTTAAAGAACTCTTTGGGCCAGGTAGGCTCTCTCTGTACAAACCCTCTGTTTTCCTCCCTTTCACACAAATGCATTGCAAAATTGGAGCCATTCAGTTTCTATGGATGCACTTCCCCCATGAATTGCTGCTGTGATCCTTTCCATTGCATATATGTCTTTTGCAGTGTTTGACCACTCTTTCACTTTGGGAAGGATCGTCCTTTTCCAGTATCTAGCACGACAGGCTTGTGCTGCCAGGAGGAGAAAGTGCACCAATGGTGTGAGGGGAAGCCACTGATCCTGCCGTCTCTCTAGGCCTAACGATACCAACATGGGATTGAGAATGTATTCCCCCCCCAAACCCTGCCTCCTTAATCCAGCCTTGCACCTCAGTCGAACATCTTGGACAGGTGCACCGGGTCATATTGCCACCAGTGTTACGGCTTCACATTGTGGAGCTTGTACTGGCACGCTATGGACGTTTTAAAGGCCCTCCTAGACATCAGCTGCCATAAGTGCTCCCCCACCTCTGTCCCCCAGGTCCCTTTACCACTGCGTTAGAAGCCCCCGACATGGTCCCCTCCTTTGATTCCAAGAGGGCTCCATAGAGACGTGAGATAAGGCCCTTCATTTCCATATGCCCGTCGAGGACCCTTTCAAATGGCATGAGATCTCTTTGTATGCGCTCTCTCCACTTCACTACTGTGAGGGCACCCTTCAACCTGAGGTACAGGAACACTGACAGTTTACCTATTTCCAGCACCTCTTCCAAGTCCTGGATACTTGTGAATTCCCCTCCTTTCCACAACTGACCCACCCTAGCGAGACCACCATCAATCCATGACTGGTACCTTTCAATCTCCGGTATTGCGTCTCTCGCTGGTAGAGCCCAGATGTGGCTCATCGGGGAGGGCCAGGTAGTAATCCCTTCTTTCCTCTGACTCATGTGCAGCAAATCCCAGTGGACTCAAATGATTGGATGTTCATGGATTCGCTTGGGGAGTCTGTTTTTTGGGACCCAGAGCCATACCCCCACAGTTGCTGGGATCATGTGCTAATTCTCCAAAAAATACCCATTGCCTCTCCGGGTCCTCCCTCAAGTGTGGGACCAGAGCCCTAAATTGTGCCTCCTTATAGTATGTTAACAAGTCTGGGAGTCCCACACCTCACCTATCCTTCAGCAGTATTAGCATCCCGTATCCCACCATGGGCTTCCGAACCTGCCAGAGGAACCTTACGATGCACATTTTCCTTCCTTCAGGGGTGCTTGTAGGCAACATTTGAAACAAATATAGAACCCTCTGTAGAAGGCTCATTTTTACTGCATTGAGCCTCCCCATCCAAGAAAGCTGCCCCTCCCCCACGCATTCATTTCTAAAAACAACTTCTCGAACGGGGGGTGGGGGGAAGTTAGCGGTGCCCAGGTCCTCTCCCGGCCTAATGATGTTGACACCCAAATACTTGAAACCTTCTTCTTGAACCTGCAGTCACAGGGGTCTGAGCGTCTCCACGTCCCTAACATCTGTGGCAAAAGGGAATATCATGGACTTATCTCTATTAACCCTGAAGCCAGAGAGCCTCCTGTATTCTTCAATTACTGCCAAGGCTGTGGGGACATACCCACCCGGATTCACCAAGTGGAGCAACACATCGTCTGCATACAATCCCAGTTTGAATTCTTTACCCCCACCGTAATGCCCTCAACCTGTGGAGCCCGCCTCACAACTGCCAATACCTCCATCGTCAACGTGAATAAGAGCAGGGAAAGGGGGCAGCCCTGCCTCGTCCCCCTCTGTAGTACAATGGACCGATACAGGTGCCCATTTACTGGGTCCCGGGCCGCCGGTGCTGCGTAGAGTGCCCGTATACCCCTCTGCATCCCTTCTCCAAACCTACATTTCTTCAATACCCTGTGGAAGTAGCCCCAGTCTACCCTGTCGAAAGCTTTCTCCGCATCCAAAGCAACCAGTACCGCGGTTCCCTTCACTCCTTGCTGCAGCCCCCATTGAGTGTAGCGTTTTATGCAGGGTGTCGGCCCCCTGCCTACCTTGCATAAACCCCACCTGGTCGGAATGGATCAGTTTCGGTATGAGACCCTCCATGCGTGTGGCGAGTACTCTGGTGAAGCGTTTGGCATCAATGTTAAGCAAAGAGATTGGCCGGTACGACTTGCACATCTCTTGGTGCCTGCTTGTTTTTGTTATAACTGTTATCAGTGCCTTCCTAAAAGATGGGTTGGTTGGGGTGGGGGGAAGGCCCTGCCCGTGGCCATAGTGTTATTAAATAGAATTGCCATGTGCTGCGAGAGTGCTGCAGTGAAGGTCTTGTAGAATCCGGCCGTGTGCCCTTCCTCACCCGGAGCCTTCCCCAGTTTAAGGCCCCCAATTGCTTTCAACACTTCCTCTTGGGTAATTTGCTTTTCCAATTCGCTGCTCTCGTGAATTTGAAGGCTCGGTAATGGAACCCCGGCCAGGTATTGGGCCAACTCCACCTCCTCCCTACCATACAGGTCCTCATAAAATGCTGCCAATTCCTGGGCCACATCCCCTGCCAAAGAGTGAAGCTGCCTCCCTCCATCCCCAACACCTGTCACCCATCTTTCAGCCCTTTGGCCCCGAAACCTGGCCGCCAACAAAGCATCAGCCCTTGTCCCCCTTTTTTGTAATATCTCCAGTTTCAGGAACTGGAGGCAGGCCAGCACCTGGCCCATCTCTAGATCCCTCAGCTCTCTACGCTTTTCCCTTGCCAACTTGAGGTCTCTGGACCACTCTCTTTCCCACCTTCCCCTCTGTCTTCTCTAGCCCTCTTATCTCTCCCCAGAGTTTCCCGACTAGCAGGGTTCTAACCCTCTTTTTGCAAGCGCCCTCCTGTATAAGAAGACCCCTCCATGGTGCCTTTGCTGCATCCCAAGCAATCCTCTTCCCCCCCGTGTCATTGATTCGGAAGAAGTTCACGATCGCTGCTCTCATCTCTTCTGCAAACATGGTATCCCTTAAGAGGGTATCATTACAACGCCATAGGGTCTCCCGGAGCCTCAATCCCGTCGGGGTCATGGCCATTTCAACCATATCGTGGTCCGACCAGCTGATTGGGCCATGGTCACAAGTGGCAAACCTGCTGGGATGCCACTGGTGTGTAAACCAATAAACGATCCTTGTCCGTGATCCATGGAAAGGGGGAAAAAGTAAAACCTCTATCCACTGGGTGGGATTCCTGCCACATGTCCACCAGCCCTTGGTCTGACATATAATCCATAAATCCACCTGCTGGTTGCATTCTCCCCCGTTCTTTGAGGGCTCAGAGGCCCAGAAGGTCTGCCCCACATGTGCCCCTGGGATACGTCTCGTCTCTCTGGACCGTCCTAGTCTCTTGTACCAACAAAATATCAAGGTCTTGCTTCCGCATTTCTTTCCCCCAGCAGTGAACATTTGGTGGGTGAGTTTAGGCCCTTAACGTTCAACGTACCCATCCTGAGAACCTCTGCCCGACCCCCCCCTTTCTCAGAGTGCACCATTTAAGAACATGAATCTCCCTACTGACCACTTGACCTCATATAGTACTGCACTCTACACGTGAACGTTAATTTTGTCATTCAATATCAACCGTTTAAATGCCCCTATTACCTGGCCCCCCTTGCCTCTCCTCCTCCCTCCCTAGCCCCCCCCCCCCTCCACAACTATCCTACCCTCAGACGCCCACCAGCGATGGGCGCTTGCTCGGCCCGTCGTCTCCGTTACCACCATGCCTCCCCCCCCTTTCACGTACCACCCCATGTCTCTGCTCTCACATTTGTAAATTATACAGTCTCTTTCCAATCTTCGTGAGTCATAGATCGTTAGTCCCTGGATTTCTTCTGCGGAGGGGTGTTGAGCTTTTAAATGTTTTACCACCATCCATTTTCTTCTTTATACTTTGCGGCCCATCCGGTCTGTGCTTCTCTGGTGGTTCCGTCACTGCCCCCTCTTGATCTTCCCGGGAGTCTCCTCCTTTAAGGACCTGGAGGAACTTATGTGCCTCCTGTCCGCTGGTCACTGTGTAGTCTGCTTCCCCTTTCTCGAACGACAGGGCAAAGGGGAAAGACCAACAATACTGTATGCCCCTTTCAGTCAGCCATTGCGTGAGGGAGTGATGGTCTCTGCAACGGGTCAAGGCGATTCCTGACAAATCTTGGAACACCCTGATTGTGTCCCCTTCATATTGGAAGCTCCCCAGTCTCTTGGCTTTCTCCAGGGCCTTCATCTTTTCCCTACATCTCAAAAAGTGGATACTCCAACATCTTTCGGTTCAGCGGCCCAGTTGGCCAACGCTGGCGCTTTGATGCCACCAGTTCCCCAGTGGCAGCAGGACAATAGTTCTACTACCAGTTCAAGTTGTGGGGGGGGGGCATAGGCTAACAGGGCACTTAGCCCAGGGATGGGCGCGCTGTACCCTGTGGGGTCCGGCTCTTCACTCATCACAGCAACAGAACATAACAGCAACTAAGCCTTCACCAGAACAATGCAGCAATCGATCTCCTCCAGCAGTTTCTCGAACCCGTGGTGAGGTCAGGGATCGAAACATATCTAATGCGGCAGCAACTAGCAATGGCTGATGCTAGTGAGATAGTAATACTCTCATGGAACGTCCAAGGCCTGAACTCGCCAAGAAAGCGGAAGTCAGTTGAACACATATTGGGGCAATTATCGGGAGACTTCGTTCTTCTCCAAGAAACTCACCTACTACAGGAAGATGAAAACGGGGTGAGATTCAGCAGGTATAAAAACAGGGCATACTTTGCCTCCTCTGGACAGAAAAAAAGGAGAGTAGCAATTCTACTAAGCGACAGAGTCCCACTATCGAAAATCGCCATAAAAAGAGACCCGGAGGGCCGCTTTCTACTTCTAAAGGGCTTATTCGAAGAACTTCCCATCACCATAGTCTCAATTTATGTCCCCAACACCTCCCAAGCCAACTTCATCACAAACTATATTCCGATCATTACAGCCTTTTGTGAAGGTCATCTAATCATGAGTGGAGATTTTAACTGCATGCCAAATCCTCAAATAGATAAGACTTTACCTCCCACAAACTCAGACTTTGCACAAGCACTATCAATAGCCAAACTGCTCAGAGAAACCGAATCCGTGGATCCATGGAGACTATTCAACGGCACTACAAGGGACTACACGCACTACTTCTGTGTTCATAGAGGCTTTTCAAGAATAGATCTCATACTAATGTCTGGGGTCCTATTCCCCTGCCTTAACAATGCAGAAATCTACACCTGCGTGATATCGGATCATGCCCCAGTATCAGCTAAATTAGCCATTTCAGGCAGTAAACGACTTGCGCAAAGGCACTGGAAACTTAATGACGCACTGCTATTAGACGTATGCATCCGATCGGAGACTGAAGAAACGCTCCTCAACTATTTCAAAGAAAATACAACAGAGAGCTTGCCTATCAACATCATCTGGGATGCCATGAAAACAGTCGTCAGAGGCACACTGATTAGCGCTGCAACGGAACAGAGCAGGATCGCGAACATTATGGCAGCTAAACTGGAAGGAAAAGTAAAACACCTAGAGGATGAACTGAAATTACGCAGCTCCAGGAAAATGGAGAGAGCCCTGAAGAAAGCCAAAACAGCACTGGAAATGCATTGTGCCGATCGCACAGCGAAAGCTTTAGCATTTACTAAGCAATTTTATTATACCAAAGGGAACAGGGCGAGTAAAGTGATCGAAACAATATTCTGAAACTAAGAGGGGAAGATGGAAAAATGCACTACTCGGATGCAGAAAAAATTGAAGAGCTAATGAACCACCATAAATCAATCATGGCCGGGAACCCCACAGCACTGGACAATCTGCCAGAATATTTGAGCACATTTCCCCCCCCGAGACACATCCCAGCTCGAATCCCTAGAACTACCCATCTCCACCGAAGAAATCATAGACGCAATCAAGTCTCTCAAGCCCGCCGCGCCGGGCCCTGACGGCCTATCTGCAAATTTCTATAAAAAGTTCGCTAGAAACCTAGCTCCTCAAATGACAGCCCTATTTAACTCCTTCATTGACTCAAAATCAGTAACCGGATCAATGGCAGAATCACTTACTGTACTGTTACACAAACCTGGCACGCACCCCGAACTAGCAGCTTCTTATCGGCCTACCTCACTCCTAAACAACGATGGGAAGCTCTTTGCCAAAGTACTGGCCAGCAGACTGGGTCCAACTTTACCAATCCTAATTGATCAAGACCAGACGGGATTCGTCCCTGGGAGGGGAACTCACGATAACATCAGAAGGACGATAAATATCATCGAATGTGCCCACAAACTAAAGGTAGGCATGGCCGCTATATCGCTAGATGCACACAAAGCCTTTGATCTGGTAGACTGGGGGTACATTCGAGCAGTCCTGGAGCATCTGGGTTTTGGCCCAAATTTCATCACTTGGGTAATGGCCAACTACCAATCTCCCACCACGCAGCTACGAGTCAATGGGGCCAGATCTAGCAAAATGCACATAACCAGGGGCACTAAGCAGGGATGCCCACTCTCACCTTTAATCTTTGCTCTGTCTATGGAGCTCTTTGCCGCAAGAATTAGACAAAACTCCAGCATAAGTGGGCTAACGGTTGGGGGCCATGAATATAAAGTAGCGCTATATGCGGACAATGTCCTGATAACAGCGACTAACCTGGCAACGTCCTTGAAAGCTTTATGGGAAGACATTTTAGAATTCGGGGCCCTGTCAGGGTTCTCGGTAAACCTATCCAAATCCACAACCTTGGCGGTTAATCTCTCTGAACGGGAAAAAGACGCTCTCAGACCACTAATGTCAATCGCATGGTCTACGGGCCCAATCGGTTATCTCTGGGTACACATCTTCAAGGACCCATCGCGCCTGTATTCGAGTAACTTCCCACAATTGATCAGAGATCTCCAAAACGATCTCAAAAGATGGAAGCCCCAGGAAATATCTTGGTTCGGTAGAATCACTGCTATCAAAATGAACCTAATCCCCAGATGGCTGTACCATTGCACAGCAATCCCCGTCCATATACCGGGTCCGGCCCTAGCAGCCTTACAAAAACAAATCCAAAAGTTCGTATGGGGGGGGGGGGAAACCTTGCATAGCCAAACGAATAATGTTAAGGGGCATACCACAGGGAGGCCTGGGAGTACCAGACCTAACAAGATACACTCTAGCTGCGCAGTTATCTCAAGCTTTCGCATGGGTCCAAGAGACAGACCAGCCGAAATGGACACAACTCGAAGAAGCTTGATGTCCGGTGCCTCTCTGTTCTCCCACACCTGCCAACAATGAAACCGCAGGCAAATAGTGGACCTCTACTAGCAACAATGACAACAGTCCGTTGCTGGAAAGAAGCGGCCTGTGAATGGGGCATCCGTGGCCCCATGGGCCCCCTAACTCCCATTTGGAATAACCCAGAATTCTCCCCAGGCCTCTCGACGCACGACTTTCAACCCTGGATAGAGGAAAGCCTACGGACGACTAGCGACTTCCTAGAAACAGGGGCGCCTATCTCGTTTGAAAGGTGCAAAGTAAAATTCGGGGTGGGGGAACGGGAAAGATTCCACTATGCCCAAATCCGTCACTGGCTGTCCCACAGAGCAACCAGGGAAAAGTGCTCTAGAGAGTTAACAGCACTGGAACTTTCTTTAGCAACCCCAACAAGTAAAGGCAGGATCTCGACCCTTTATCGACTCCTCGACAGAGCAGACCCCTATAAAAAAGAAAGGTATATGCTTGAATGGGAAAAGGATCTGGGAAAGGAAATTGCAGTCGAAGAATGGGGAAGAATTTGGGCCAGACTACATAAAAGCTCGCAATGTATCACAGACAGAGAAGGGGGGCTATAAACTCTGCTACAGGTACTACGTAACTCCGGCGCAAATTAACAAGGCCAATCCATCCATACCCGGAACTTGCTGGCGAGGATGCCCAGATCCTGGCTCACTATTCCACATGATATGGACATGCCCGAAAGCTGAAGTGTACTGGAGAGAGATAATCAATCATATCAAAGAAATCACGGGCCTCTCCATCCCGTGGGATCCCCGAGTCATTCTCCTGGGCGACACAGGTGGGGGTGAATTCCCAGTCTCAGGCCACATCCCCAGGCTGTGTACGCATCTACTTCTAGCAGCAAAAATAGCAATGGCCCGGGTGTGGAGGGATAAAGAATGCCCCTCAGTGGCCCTTTGGTGGGCGAAATGTTGGGACATAGCGGTCGCCGAAAAAATTATGGCGATCCGTACGGGCTTCCTAAATAGAACCTTAAACATATGGGACCCATTTATGGCCTATGGAGCCAAATTTCCCGCACTCACCAGGAGGCCACCGTTGACCAGATAGCTCCAGGGCAGCCCGCTCTACTAAACCACAACCCTAAGCTATAGCCCCCCTTTATGCCGCAACCAGTATATCCCACCTGGCATCCAAGGACAAGATGGACCATGGACAATGATGCTTCTCCCAGCATTTTGGCCCCTGCACACCAGTCTCCCCGACAGTCACTGCTGCTTTAACAGATTATTGAATGCTACACTATAACTGCTGTTATGTTCAATGTAATGCTCTTTAAAAATACCAATAAAATGTTATGGGAAGAAAAAAAAAAGTGGACACTATTGACCTTGGACCCTTTGCACCTTCCGCCGCCTCCCCTGTGTGCCTTCTCCAGTTGTACCCCCCCCTTTTCCATGGCAAAAAGTTGGTTGATGCAACCTTGCACTTTCCTTCCAACCTCCACTGGGGACTCTCCCCTTTTTTTTTGACCCTCAGGATGCGTAGGTTATTCGGGCGCTCTGTTTTCCAAATTGTCCAGTTTTAAGATAGTTTTCTCCTCAAGCGTTTCCCAGTCTGTTAGGCGAGCCTCGTACTTCATGTCCATCTGTATAAACTAAGGTATGAGGGTCGACTACTAGTCCCAAAGCCCACTAGTACGCAGTCACTGAATTGTTGTGAACACCAGTTGCTAAGCTCAATCCTGCAGACAACCTTCAGGTCCAGTGTTCTGACCACTCCTGGCCTGGTTCTTTGCTGTAACCAGGCAAGTACTTTGTTTCTGCGTGCTTTTCTGGGTTCTTTCCCCTCCACTTTACGAACATTGGTGATTGCAAAGTTCATTTGATCCAATACGAAAGATTTAGTATCCTTATTCTCGATATTGAGCATATGCTGCTTCTTTGATTGCAGGCTACGAAAGGAAACCTGTTTATGGACCGACCCTGCAGATTGATTAGCAGAGGTTTGGAAGGGAATAGGAGCAGGTGACTCATAAGTTCTACAAACAAGGGAGAAATAGTCCCAACAGGGTCAGCCTGACGGGCTAGCCTGAGGCAGATGGCATTGCTGCATCTGTTTGACAACCTTGGTGGGTTCCGTGTTGGAATAGGAGTGGTTGTAACAGAATTTCCGTTCCTACTAGATCCAACTGGGGAGGCTTCTGCTGCTGGCCCAATAGATGGGTGCCTTTATTAAAGCCAGTGAGTAACACCAGCTTCTGAAAATCTTCCATGTTGGAGCAGGCAGTGATATCCAGCAGTATCTGTTCCTTGAACAGACACCAGGCTGATGGAAGATTGGGATCTGTGGCCCCCTTAGCCATGCTGCTTATTGGGGCATCCCCTATTTGATCAACATTTGAAGAGTGGTCGAGTCCCTCCAAATGGGTCTCCATCGAAGTGTGGCTTTTAGTAATTACATGTTCCTTGTTCGTTGGATTAAGTCCATTACAGCTTTCTTGTTCTGAATGGTTAACTGCATTAGAACGTGGAGACTTTGGCATGCATAAGGGGGAGCACACTATTTTATCATTTTTTAAATCTAGCAGGAGGTTTTTATTAAGGTGCAGCATTTCCGTGAAGGAGAGTTGCTCTAGTAGGAGCATATGTCTCGTTTTAGCACTTTGTGACAAGACTTCGGATAACCTGTTTATACTCTTACGTCCCGTCCCCTTTCCTCCATACTGTATGGGTGTCCCTTCCAAGGGACGGGAGACGGAACCTTTTTCACCAGAAAAACCTTCTTCCCCTTTAAATTTAGAGGCGTGTGGGGGCACGGCCCAGGGAGCATGCGCTGCCCTGACTCCGCCCTCCAGCGCCACACCTCGGTCCCCTTTTCTGCGTCGACTGGAAAGGGCCAAATTCACCAGCACTCCTGGGTTTGGCTTCAACCATGTAATTCCACGCATTCTCGTTCTTGTCTCATCTATCATTCAGGTACTCTGTCCTCAGGCTTCAGGCTCCTCCTCAGCACATGTTGACTTCTACAGGGTTTAGCAGGTGTCCACCCTGAAAACAGGCTCTTCCCAACTTCAGACCCCCACGCCCTCTGCCTGCATTGCCTTGGCCCACACCACGGTTGGCAATCATGTTTGGTGTGTAACTCGCTGTCCTCAAAGAATCTGAAGAACATACTAGCCAGGTGGAGGGAGCTCTTCCAGAAGTCGCCTCCAGAGGATCTCAAGAACTTTGTGAAGCTTCGACCCAGGTCCAAGGTAGGGCCGATATTTCCAGCGCACCCTGCAAGGGAGACGCCTTCCCAGGGACTCTCGCGCGTGGGAGGGACCGGCCAGGTCCTTCTACCGGCATGTGCACCGAGGCTGCTACAGCTACCAGACTTCGGGTCGTGGGGTCCTCGGATCCTCCCGGATGCAGTGTCGAGGGACCGGACGGTTCTTGTACCGGGCTTATACCCGAGGGGCTCTGCCCTTTTGCCGGCGCGGTGGCCGACGGGCTACGCCCTAACACTGGCAATACATCCGAGGGGCTACACCCTAATACTGGCAATACCTCTGAGGGGGCGCCTAGACATAGTTCTACTGACCCCCGGGTGAAGGGTGTCGCACCTACCGGGCCGAGAACCGAGGAGCAGGGTAGGCCCAGTGATCCACATGCTAGAGTCTTAGACCAGGCCGCACCCAGTGGGCTGGGCATCACATCGCAGGCATGTGACAGGCAGCTTGACAAAATGGCTGCCGTGCCAAGCAGGAACACCCGTCCGCCATTCCACAAATTCGGCGAAGAACGAGTGTCAAGGTGGGACTGAACGAGGGAATAGTCCTCCCTACGTTCTTTCCCAATCCCAAGGATGATGCACAGAAGGTGCTGCACTGGCTGGATGTCAGGCGTGCCCTCAAATTCTTCTTGGACAGGACCAAGGGCTTCCGCAAGTTGGATGCCCTGTTGTCACGTTCGGCGGCTTGATGCCAGGCTACCGGGCCTCCAAGGCTTCCATATCCCACTGGATGGTCGCTGCCATCAAGGAAGTGTATGGGGGTCAGCACAGGCCGCTCCCGGCCAACATGCATGCCCACGCAGTCAGGGCCAAGGCAACGGCCATTGCATTCCAATGCCATGTCCTGTGGCAAGTCCTAAGCAGGGCGGCCACATGGTTCTCCGCCTAAGCTTTCTGCAAGCATTACTGTTTGGATGCCGGCTCTAGATCTGATGCTGCTTTTGGACAGGCGGTTCTCAGGAACCTATTTGCTTAAGGAGGGTCTCCTCTCCACCCTGGGGCTACAATCAGTTGTAATCGCCCAGACAGTATGGAGGAAAGGTGACGGGACGTAAGAGTAATTATAAGTTACTCACCGTAGTGACTAACGTACTCTTAGTCCATAGTCCCCTTTCCTCCATACGTCCCACCAACCTCCCCCCCGCCCCTAATAATTCTGGTGTCATTAGGCAATGTTAAATCTATTGTCGACGCATCAATGGGGACTGAGGTGTGGCGCCGGAGTCAAGGCAGCGCATGCACCCTGGGCCGTGCCTCTAAATTTAAAGGGGAAGGTTTTTCTGCTGAAAAAGGTTGTCTCCCGTCCCTGGGAAGGGACGCCAATACAGTATGGAGGAAAGGGGACTATGGACTAGGAGTATGTTAGTCACTACGGTGAGTAACTTAATGGAGAGCACAGCAAGGAATCTTCATTCCGTGTGGCGTCTGTGTGAGGGCTAAGCATGACCGTCCCCGGGGTAGGAACCCTTCCAACTTCCATGATCGTCAAGGCAATATGGTCAGAAGTTATGTGAATCACAGCAAGGGCAGCAATGGAACACTGAAGGTAAAACCATCAAGTGAAAAAATTGCATACCCTTCCGCACTGCCTGAATCAGCTAAAGTGCTGGACGTGTAGCTGCTGCATGCAGTGGGCAACGTGTTCCAGTCTGGATACGCCAAACCCCTTCCGACGGTGGTCGCGGTGAGGGGGCAGTGAAGGCGACGATGCTGGTGTACAAAGTGTGCTGAAAAAATTTAAATAGCTGCTAAGATTTGTAAACACAGTGATAAAGGCTGCTTGAGAATGCCAAGCGAAATGCTCTCTGCTCGCTACTCTGCTGCTGCGAGGCATTCGGAGGAAAGGACCCTAACCAGTGAAACGAACATCAAGCCGCACTGCCTAACATGGCCGCCTCTGATGCTCTGTTGTCCAGTTCTCTTGGCCCCTGCCCTTCGCTTTCATGTGTAACTGGCCGCCGGGCCCCCTGTCTGTGCGTGGAATCATGTACACACTCCTCAGCCCAAAGTTCTCGCCCCTTACACTGGATGGGGCCAGGGGGAGTGTTCACTTCTTTTTCTATTTCTCCTTCGGGCCCAAGTTCCCCCATCACTCCCAGTGCACCCGGGCCGCACTGCCGGGGGAAGGCGGGCGGATCCAGCGTGGCTTCCGTCTCGCGCGGGGCTGATGAGGAAGCTATGCCCAGTGCAGACAAGTGTCTTCAGGCACCACCCCTGCCCCCCCCCCCCCCATCTCCTCACCTGATTCCCGCAGTCTGGCTTGCCGTCCTCTCAGGTGTCTCCTCAGATGCCGCAGTGCAACCGGGTTCACTCTGCGAGTACACGTGGCAACTCCTCCTCACCGCACTGCAACCTCTACTTGTTGTGTCTTGACTGTCGTGTAGAACGAGGATACCTCCGTCCACAAGTGCCGCACAGGGAGACTACAAATGTCACTCTCTGTACAGCCCTTGAGGCCACAGGTGGGAGATGGTCTTCCGGAGCCACGGACTTCTGGGAACCCCTGGGCCTCTGCAAATAAACACTGGTTAAGTAACTAGTCACAACAATAATCACAAACCAAACAACAAGAAAGGAACGGTCTTACCAATGGCTGATAGATGTAGTTCAGTGAACCTAGTGATGGGTTCCGGGACCCACCAGTGTCTTGCCTTCGATGCAGGTTGTACCTCCTCAGAAGGTAGGTGGAGTCCTTTGAAGGCACCGGGCCCACCTGTTGATGGAATCCAGCAAGAAGTCCAGAAAATCAAAACCAAGACGAGTATCAGAATGAAAGACCGAAGGCAGTCCGTGATTCGTAACCAGAGTTCCGATATCCAAGATCCAGAACACAGGGCAATCCAAAAAACAGTCCGTGAAACAATCCAAGATCAAATTCCAAGAGAGCCAAAGATGAACGTAGCGCCAAACAGTAGTCACTAGAACAGCTGTGAAGCACTGAACACTCGTATTCGAGCGTTTAAATAATGGCGCTACGTTTGTTTTCCGGTCACGTGGTCTGAACCCGCATCACATGGTCCGAACCCGCATCACGTGATCGTGTTGTTTTTACATGTGAGTGGGAGATGTTGGCCACGTGACGTGGAAGCAGGAAACGAGGCCGATCCCGCAGCCGCCACGGAATCCGCCAATGGAGCAGGCGTCCGCAGTGGTGGGTTGGCCATTGGCACTGCCGCCCCGGAACACGGGAAGAAGGCAGCGGTGGGTCCCGGATCCTAGCCTGCAGATGGGGCATAGTGGAGGTATGGGGTTCTGGGGGGTGACATCGGGATCAACGGGAACTCCTAGGGACGTGACGGAGCCCCCACCCAAAGGCCCACGACCCCGTGGGCACGAAGGATTGTCCCTATGGAAACGTGCCACCAAGCGCGGAGCGCAAACATCCTCAGCGGGAACCCAGGACCTCTCCTCAGTCTCAAACCCAGACCAATCCACCAGATAATGAAGGCGACCCCTACAAAGGCGCAAACCCAGGATCCCAGAGACCTCAAAAACATCAGAGGAGGACAAGGACACCGGAGCAACAGGCGCCCAAAGCCGAGTCGGACCAGGACAAGGCTTGAGGAGGGAAACATGGAAAACCGGGTGAATCTGCCAAGACTTTGGGAGAGCAAGCCGGAAGGCCACAGGGTTGATGACCTGGGTGATAACATAAGGACCCACAAAGCGAGGGAGAAGCTTACGGCATCCCGCCAGTCGCAAGTGTCGGGTGGACAACCAGACACGAGAACCCACTGTATAAGATGGGGCCACCACCCGTTTCCTATCCGCCTGAGCCTTCATGGACGCCTGAGCCTCGAGTAGATGAGTCGTGGTCTGGGCGTGGATGGAGGACAGGTCCCTAGCACAAGCGGCGGCAGCAGGGGTGACTGAGGAAGGCATGGCAAGGAAGGGCAGAACCCGGTTATGCTGACCATACAAGACATAGAACGGGGAGAACCCAGTGGAAGAATGTTCCGCATTGTTATAGGCGAACTAAGCAATGTGGATAACTTTCAGCCAGGAAGTTTGTTGCTGCAGGCTCAGGCAATGCAAGAACTGTTCCAAGGTCTGATTGAGTCTCTCCGTCTGACCATCCGACTCGGGGTGGTATGCCGAAGAGAAATGTACATCAATGCCAAGCAGTTTGGTCAAAGCACGCCAAAAGCGTGACGTGAATTGGGGACCCCTATCCGAGACAATGACCGTGGGTAAACCAAAGAGACAGAAAACCCCTTCAAAGAACAGTCTGGCTAATGCTGGAGCGGAGGGAACACCCTTGCAGGGGATAAAACGAGCCATCTTAGAGAAGGAATCGATGACCACCCACAGAGTGTCAAACCCCTGGATCCGGGGCAGATCGGTGATGAAATCCATAGTAACAGTGTGCCAGGGCCTGGGGGGAACAGGTAATGGAAGCAGGAGAACAACAGGGCGACCTCTGCGGTGTTTACATTGCGCACACACCCCACAAGTATTAACATAGCACTCTACGTCCCTTTTCATAGATGACCACCAGCACCAGCGTGTCAACAGCGTTAGAGTACGTTTCTGACCACGGTGTCCATGTATAGGGGCATCATGAGACCATGCAAGGGCCATGTTACGGGTTTCGGTAGTGGGCAGAAAAAGTCAATCGGCAATAAACGGTAACCCATCATGAAGTGTGAGATCCCACTCAGCTAATTGGTCAGGATGCAGGGAGACCCAATTCCGAACAGCTTCCAGCAGAGGTGGTGATGGGGTACATAGACAAACCACCTTGCTGCAGTCCAGGAGAGTGTCGGGATATTTCGGTAGAGTGACCCCCCCAGGGGAGCGAGAAAGAGCATCGGCCTTCCCGTGAGCCGAACCTGAGCGATCTTTGATAACAAAGTCAAAGGCTGCAAAAAACAAATGCCATCTGACCTGTCTACTGTTAATGCACTTTAGAGAAGCCAGATCCTGCAAATTTTGGTGATCGGTGTACACGGTGACCTGATGTTTAGCACCCAAGAGGTGGTGTCGCCAAACACGTAAAGCGTCCATGACTGCCAACAATTCTTTTTCGGTCACCGTGTAATGGGATTCTGTGAATTTGCGGGAGTGAAAGGCCACGGAGTGAAGCCGACCGGTAGCGGGACAGACTTGTGACAAGACCGCCCCCAAGGCAAAGGAGGAAGCGTCAGCCTCCACGATGAATGGCAATTCCGGGTCCGGGTGTTGTCAGAACAGGGGCGTTAGTAAATGCCGTCTTGAGGGAATCAAAGGCCTGTTGGTGTGTTTCGGCCCATAGAAAGGGAACACGAGGACTTGTCAAAGAAGTAAGAGGAGCCACTAGAGAAGAAAAACCGGAGATAAACCGTCAGTAAAAGTTTGCAAAGCCAAGAAATGACTGAAGCGCTTTTAGGTTTTTTGGAACCAGCCAGTCTAATACGGTGTTTACTTTGGAGGAGTTCATGGCTAAGCCTCCAGGCGTAATATGAAAATTGAGAAATTCCACGGTGTCAGTGTGGAATTGGCACTTCTCTGGTTTCGCAAAGAGTGAGTGTCTTTGTAAACGCGAGAGTACCTCCCGTACATGGGGTACGTGTTCTTTCAGGGTTCGGGAATAAATCAGGATGTCGTCTAGATAGACAACAACAAACACATCCAGAATATTGGAGAAAATATCATTCATGAATCTTTGAAATGTGGCCGGGGCATTGCATAGACCAAACGGCATGACCGTATACTCATACAACCCATACCAAGTGCAAAAGGCAGTCTTCCATTCGTCCCCAGGACGAACGCGGACTAGGTTGTAAGCCCCACGAAGATCTAATTTCGTGAATACAGAGGCATGAGAGAGACGGTCAAGCAGTGACGTAATCAGGGGAATGGGATATCGTTTTTTTTCTGTGATAGCGTTTAGTCGCCTGTAGTCTACACATGGGCGGAGGTCGCCCTCCTTCTTGGGGACAAAAAAGATTGGACTGGCTGCAGGCGAAGTAGATGTACGGATATGGCCTAACGGGAGGGACTTTTGGATATATTCCTTGAGTGCTGTCTCTTCAGTAGGGGTCAGGGAATAAATCTGGCCCGTGGGTACTGTACTATCCGTTATCAGATCTATTGGGCAATCGTAGGGACGGTGGGGAGGAAGCACTTCGGAAGAACCATGGTCGAATACGCCTGCAAAATCATGGTAACGATTTGGAATGAGTGCAGAAATCAGTCCCACCATGTGGTGTTCTGTTGGCAGACTGTCATGCATGCTGGACGCTACGCTCGTAGAACAGCTAGACCGTTCTACTCCAAATGGAGGTTATTCGATACGTTACCGGGAAAACGACGTTTGCACTTTTCACGTCGCTAACTTCACGTGACTTTTGCTTCGTCACGTGAACTACGGTATTACGTATTTAAGCAGCGTAGAAACTTCACTCGCTGCTTCTGATTGCATCTATTGGCGTTGTGTAGCTGAACCTCTGATCTGCATCCTGGCATATTTCTACAGCTACTTTTGGGCCTTCAATAGCGTGTGTTCCGCCACACGCTGATTCCTGGAGCTATTCCTTCGCGTGATAATTCACACGCGTTCTCTGTCTTCAAGCGTGGCTGGTCCGGACTGTGGGAATCCTGCCCGCGTGTACATCCACAAGTACACTCTGTCTTCATACGCGGCTGGCCCGGACTGCGTAAATCCTGCCCGCGTGTAATTCCACACGCGCACGCTGTCTCCAAACGCGGCTGTTCCGGACTGCGGGAACACCGCCCGCGTGTTATTCCACACGCGCTCTCTGCCTTCAAGCGCGGCTGGCCAAGGCTGCGTAAATCCTGCCCGCGTGTAAAATCCACACGCGCTTTCTGTCTTCAAGTGCGGCTGGCCAAGGCTGCGTGACTCCTACCCGCGTGTAAAATCCACACGCGCTTTCTGTCTTCAAGTGCGGCTGGCCAAGGCTGCGTGACTCCTGCCCGCGTGTAAAATCCACACGCGCTCTCTGTCTTCAAGCGCGGCTGGCCAAGGCTGCGTAAATCCTGCCCGCGTGTAAAATCCACACGCGCTTTCTGTCTTCAAGTGCGGCTGGCCAAGGCTGCGTGTATCCTGCCCGCGTGTAAATCCACACGCGCACGTTGTCTTCACACGCGGCTGGCCCAGTCTGCGCGAATCCTGCCCGCGTGTAAAATCCACACGCGCACGTTGTCTTCAAACGTTATTTTCTTCGCGGCTGTTTATAACCGCGTGTACTTTGTTTTTCCTTAAAAAGAGCGCTATTTCTAACTCCTGCATCTGTGGAATTAACAGAAGGATTGATCCCTATAGTGGGAAGGAAGCTTTTCAAGGATTATTGGAAGGTGACATTGAACTGAAATTTTGGACGCTATCCTGTGGTGAATTCAACCCGTATCTAGCGTGAGCCTCGTTCCGTTCGGGATAAGTCTCCCTTACTAATTTTCCCTTCCTTGTCGTTTGTTCTTCATTCAAATCCATCAAGAGACTTCTGGATTATTCTACCCTAAACTAAAGGTCAGTGTGAACATTCCTGTCATTATCTAATTCATCATACTCAGGTTGGAGCAGTTATTCATGATACTTTAATTTGTCCTAGGCTGGCTTTCTATACCTTACCCACGCCCTTTCCAGTGATCCATCGCTCTGCCTGTTTTATCAGCCAGAGGGTTGTATCATTTGGAAGGTCTTCAATTGACTTCACAACTATCAAATCGTGTGAACAGGGATCCGGAAGACCCTACCTCCTGTATCCTTTTGAGTATTGTATCCTTTTCAGTTAATACTTTGGTACATTCTGACACAGACTCATGGTGTCCTCTATGGTTAAACGGGCTATAGCCCCTAGGGCTTGAGCAGGCGTGTGATCGTGGATGTTTGCAGGAAGACAGAAGCATTGGCACAACTCTGACTCAAAGTGAACTGAACCCGTCTTCCAGTTTATCAGCGGATTATGCTCATGGAGCCAGGGGATCCCCAATATTAGGCCGAACTGGGGCATGGCAATGAGGTTGAAACTTATGGTTTCTTTGTGTGTGTCTTGAATTGTAAGAAGCATAGGAGCCGTCTGCTGTTTAATGGGCCCGGATATCAGGGATGTGCCATCCACCGCCTGAACCGGTTCCGGCCTGGTCTTAGTCAAAAGGGGCAAGTTGAGTGTGTGGGCAAGCGTGATATCTATGTAATTACCCATAGCCCCGGAGTCAAGGATGATCGTGACCAGGTGTGAAATCTCAGGTGAGGGTTGAAGCTTGGCCTGTAAACGTATGGGCCTGATACGGCCAAAGGCAGGTATCGGGTCTGGAGTGAGAGGGACAGTGCTGGACCCAGTCCCCGGGTCTAGGGTCGAGAATTCCGAAAACCCAGCGTTTTCAATTTTGGCCAGCGGGGGCATTCCTTAAAATAATGGCCAGTCAGACCACAGTAATAGCATGCATTTTCCACCCACCTGCGCTCCCTCTCTGATGGTGTGTGACTGGACTGCGTATGCCCCCTACCTGCATAGGTTCCTGATTGGAGCTGGAGGCAGTAGAGGTGGAGGATGGTACTGACACGGAAGCAAAACTGGCCTCGGCTCTGCGTTCTGAACGTCTAGCATCCACCTGTAAAGCCAGATCCACCAGATCACGGTATGCCGTGGGTAAAGCAGGGACTACGGCAAGTGCGTCTTTCATGACATTGTTTAGACCCCTGTAAAAAACAACGGCCTTTTTACTTTCAGGCCATGCAGTTTCTGCTGCAAGTTGGTTGAACTTGGTAATGTACTCAAAGACCCCCTACCCTGACCCAGATCCAATAGTTCCAAATCTCGGGACTGCACCTTATGGCGGGTGTCGAATACTCGGGCCATCTCTGTGATCAACAAGTCGAAATCATAAAGCACTGGACTGTTGCTTTCCATTAGCCCAAGTGGTAGCTATGCCCGCCAAATGTGATAGGGTAAAGGCGGCTTTTGCAGCTGAATCTAGGAAGGCCTGGGGCCTACACAAAAATTGCAGTTTGCACTGATTGACGAACGTCCTAAACTTGCTGGGGTCCCCATGATACCTCTCTGGGGCGGCCAAAGGAGAAGGAGTGGGAAGTACTATAGGCGTGGGAGTCTGTGGAATTGGAACCGGAGGGGGAGCTATTGGTGGGGCAGAAGAGGCACCTCTGAATTCCAAATCAGGAGGCAGGGGGTGTCTGATACGTAACACGGTTATGGCTTGAACCATAGTAGTCAAGTGTTCTTCCGCGGCCCCCTCCATCGCCTACACGGCAGGGTGGCTTCACCGTCTGTTGAGTCTTGACTCGTGTAGAACGAGGATACCTCCGTCCACAAGTGCCGCACAGGGAGACTACAAATGTCACTCTCTGTACAGCCCTTGAGGCCACAGGTGGGAGATGGTCTTCCGGAGCCACGGACTTCTGGGAACCTCTGGGCCACTGCAAATAAACACCGGTTAAGTAACTAGCCACAACAATAATCACAAACCAAACAACAAGAAAGGAACGGTCTTACCAATGGCTGATAGATGTAGTTCAGTGAACCTAGTGAGGGGTTCCGGGACCCACCACTGTCTTGCCTTCGATGCAGGTTGTACCTCCCCAGAAGGTAGGTAGTGTCCTTTGAAGGCACCGGGCTCACCTGTTGATGGAATCCAGCAAGAAGTCCAGAAAATCAAAACCAAGACGAGTATCGGAATGAAAGACCGAAGGCAGTCCGTGATTCGTAACCAGAGTTCCATTATCCAAGATCCAGAACACAGGGCAATCCAAAAAACAGTCTGTGAAACAATCCAAGATAAAATTCCAAGAGAGCTAAAGATGAACATAGCACCAAACAGTAGTCACTAGAACAGCTGTGAAGCACTGAACACTCGTATTCGAGCGTTTAAATAATGGCGCTATGTTTGTTTTCCGGTCACGTGGTCCGAACCCGCATCACGTGGTCCAAACCTGCATCACGTGATCGTGTTGTTGTTACACGTGAGTGGGAGATGTTGGCCAAGTGACGTGGAAGCAGGAAACCAGGCCGATCCCGCAGCCGCCACGGAATACGCCAATGGAGCGGGCGTCCGCGGTGGTGGGTTGGCCGTTGGCGCTGCCGCCCCGGAACACGGGAAGAAGGCAGCGGTGGGTCCCGGATCCTAGACTGCGGATGGGGCATAGTGGAGGTATGGGGTCTGGGGATCTGGGGGGTGACATCGGGATCAACAGGAACTCCTAGGGACGTGACACTACTTCCTTCATGCCTGTTCTGTCACTGCCCGGCACCTCAGGACAGATGATCACCACCTGTCCCCAACTCTAGTCGTCTTCTCTCCCTCGCTTCATGGACGACAGGGAGCACCCACACGAAAGCTTGTCAAGCGTGGGCCTCTCACCCTCTCCAGGTACGTTCCAGCTTCGCTGCGCACACCACCCACGTTGCAGGGTGTCAGCACTATGAGCCCCATGCAGACCCCCTTCGGGGGTATGAGACTGCACGATGTGGCTGGTTATGGTGAGGCGGAGTACAAGCAGCTCTGATTTAACGGGCCTCGAGCGTAGCTTCAGCTTCACGCGGCATTTCCAGTCCGCGCCCCCTGGTGGTCTCGGGTTTATATTTTCTTTGGCAAGTTTTGTGCGGATTTGTTGAACAACTTCATAGTTGTAAGCATTTAAAAAAGTGTGCTTATTGGAAGTCCAAATTAAGCATGACTAGAGCCACTGTTGCTGACCCTGTAATATATGAATTTCCCTGTCACACTCTTCTCTCGTTTTCTTGATCTTTATCTCCATCTCACCCTCTTTCTCTCTCCCTTCCCCTCAACCTGGCCTAAGGGAAATAAATCCATGTTTGTCACAACAAATTGTTTTCCTCGTGCGGGTCGGGGTGTCAGTAGTTCTTAGCGTCAGATCAAGTATCCCTACAAGCCGTTCTTTCACTGCTGTTTGAGCTGGGGCTTTCAGTCATCTAGAAAAGGTTGGAGGAAAAGCAATCTCAGAGCGGCCTTTTCATTGATTATTGATGGAATACAGCCAGGGATTTCAAACTGAGGAGAGCCTTTAAGACATTAAGGCCACACTTTCCTGACCAGAAGTCGCACTTCATCATGGTAGTTTCCAAAGCTGCTGGGTCTAATGGCTTTTTGAGTCTGGGCATCACTGCTGCAGAGACTGAAGAGCCATTTCTAGCTTCCCCTGGCCAGCTCCTTAATGAGCTATGTCACAGTGAGTGGTCGAAGTGTACGAAAAGACGTAGAGGAGCTATGTTCTCTGCTGATCTGCCCCACTCCCCACAAACCCTATCCCTGCGCCCCTCCCACACACAATCCAAACACCCAAACAAACACACCTGCTGTTCATGGGAATGTGCAGTGCAGTGCACTGAAGTGCAAACTTCAACTTCTTCCTACACTTTTATTTTAAAACTAAACCATTCCTGAACGGTTTCTTTTTAAAATAAAAGTATAGGAACTGTGAGACTTAAAAATAAAAAGTATGGGAGCACCGCTCCCTCCCACTTCGACCTCTGAGTAGTGGTGCCACAACCACAAACTACTAAAGGGTATGCCCTTTGAGAACCCTTAGCACTCACTGGTGCTGACCACAGACTACTCACTCATTGGGCGGTGAGCAACCCTACCAAAGCTCTCAATCCCCGGCCTTGGTCTAAAATTGATGAAATATAAAATATCATTATGCTAGAGCTCCGTGCTGTTATTCTCACCAGCAAGACCTTTCTGTTGGTGTTTTTGGTCAAGGTAGTTCTAGTGCAGACACACTACTTGCATGTATTAATAAACAAGCAAGGGGGTATGAGCAGCCTTCCCTGTGCCTGCTATCCATGGAGCGTGGGAATTGGCTCTTCGGCAGAATGTGCACCTGAAAGCCATCCATGGGCCGGATGAGAACAATGTGGAAGAGGACTATGATAACTACAAATGGGAAGCTCACCCAAAAGTTCTTTCACAGATCTTGTTGGTTCAGGAAGTGGATCGTTTTGCTTCCGAAAAGAAATGCGAAGTTCTGCCCATATGCATCCCAGATGGGTAAAGGAGCGGACTCCTTATGGGATGATACCTACATTCTGTGAGGACGGCATGATGGCTTGCACCTTTCCTCCCATTCCACTAATGCACAAAGAATGACTGTAGATGAGTAGGTCCTTTGGAATGTGCTGAATGTAGTTCCTCTTCCCTTGCCGTTGAGTTTCTGCTTTAAAGATTTCAAGAAACCTAGTGGTTCAGTCCAGTTTCTGCCAGTATTTCTGCATGGGGGGGGGGGGGACGTCCTCAAACCCTTCTTCAATTGATCAACATAGCTGCCGGGTTCCTAAGGAGTTCGCGCTAGAGCTCATGGGCCTCCCTTTGGACAAGATGGCTATTATTCAGGTGATAAGAAATACATTGACTAGGGACCAGAACAAGAGTAAGTGGGTGTGATCCTGCCCTTGGTCATTAGAGATGATAGGTAACCTTTTGGGCATGCGTCCTGGATAAGGCACTGTCCTATATTTATTTGCATTTATAAATCCAGAAAGTATGCCAAAACTATTCAGGTGATAAGGGAAAGGGATACTTATTTATTTGGATTTATAGAGTGCGCATCTACCCGGGGGCATCGTGGCGCTGAAAGCAGTCTTACTTGTTACAGACATAAATGGTGAATATACAGATACAAAGCAGAGCATAGATGCATATGCTCATACATTTGAGGTTATTTACATATTACATGTGGTGAAAATACATTAGGACAGGTAAGTAGTGGTTAGTTAATGGTTTTTAGTAGTCTATGGAAGGCATGGTATGATTTTTTGTTCCTTAAGGCGGTGGGGAGTGCGTTCCAGTTTTTGGGTGCTAGGTGTTGAAAGCTGGACCCTCTGGCTTTGTTTCTTTTGAATGTGGGAACATAGGTCTGGTTAGTCAGGTGTGACCTGATGGGTGTAGTGGATGTATTGAGGGTGATTCTTTCAGAAAGATAGGGTGGGGCATTGGCAGAGAGGCATCTCTGGGTGATGGCCATGGATTTGAATAGTATGCACTCTTTTATAGGTAACCAGTGAGCTTCTTTTCTAGCTTGGGAGATGTGCTCCCTTTTTGGTATGCTTATTGCTGCTCTTAGAGCATTGTTTTGAGTGGCTTGCATTTTTTTAACGTTTTGTGCAGATGTGCCCAGGAAGAGGGCATTGCAGTAGTCCAGTTTGGTACCTACTGTGGCTCTGGCTACATTCAGGCAGTTTTTCGATGATAGGAAGGGTTTAACAGCGTTATTTATCTTAGTGGTTTAGTTTAGTTTATTATTTATAGAGCGCACCATACCCTGGGGCATCAGGGCGCAACAGACAAGAAAATGCTCAACTTAGTTACAAGTACATAATAAGTGGGAAAATACGGACATCATCAATGTTACAATAGGTAGGAAAGTACAGACATCATCAATGTTGCAATAATCAGATATATACACATATGTACTCAGGATCAGGTCAAGGAACAGTGAAGTAACAGGGTACCTGTGTCCTGGATAGTCATGGGGTTATGATATACAGTTGTGTCAGGGGTAGTGCATCTAGGGGTTATGCCAGTTGTAGTAGTTAGATGTCATTAGCTCTCAGCCACCCGATCCGGGTCTGTCTGAAGTTAGCAAAGGGGTGAGGTTCTCTGATGCCTTGGGGGAGAGAGTTCCATAGTTGCGCAGCCTTGACTGGGAAGCTATGACCTCCTATAGTGGAGAGTTTGAAGCGCGGGACTTGGAGGCAGTTTGAGTTGGCTGTTCTTGTTGGTCTGGATGAGGTTCTTTTACATAGCCTGTCCATGAGGTAGGGTGGTGCTTTATTGTTGAGGCACTTGTGTGTGAGGGAGGCGATCTTGAGTTGAATTTTATCAAAGGTGGATAGCCATTTGTATTCTCTTCTTACAGAGGATATATGCTCTTTTCTGTTAATCTTGAGCGCTGCTCTCAGGGCATTGTTCTGGAGGACTTGTATTTTGTGAATGGTCTGTTTATTTGCCCCATTGTATGGTCCGTTAAAATAATCTAATTTGGATAGTATAAAGGGCTCTTGCCAGTGTGATGCAGCAGTCTGTGGAAAGGAATTACTTACTAGCACTTATAAGTGTGCATGTATATGCAGTAGCAGAGGCTAAAGAGTTATCTTAATTGGCAAAGTTCATGGTGGCGTCTAGGTAGAATCCTAGAGTTTTCACTTCTTTAGCTACTTTTATGTTGTTTCCATCAATAGTGAAGTTGGCATAGTCCAGGCTAAGTTTGGAAATATAGGTTGGGGTGCCTAGCATGATAAACTCAGTTTTATCATCGTTCAGGCATAGGCCGTGGGTGGCCATCCAGGCCTGAACGATGCTATAGATTATATTCACTAGAGCCGGGTCCCTGGAGTAAACTCCTGAAAGCGGGAGGAGGATCTGGGTATCGTCTGCACAGTTAGTGTAGGCGATACCCAGATGATCCATTTCGTCGATGAGGGGCTTCGTGAAAACATTGTAGAGGGTAGGTGACACACAAGATCCTTGTGGTACTCCGCAGGTCATAGGGATTGGATCTGCTGCGGCTGATGGAGAGAAGACTTTCATAGTCTAGTTACTCAGAAATGACTTGATCCAAGTTATAGCCTCTTTAGAAAAATGGGCTGCAGAGTCAAGGTGGCTACATAGGACTGTATGGTCAACTAAGTCAAATGCAGCTGAAAGGTCCAGGAGGAGGAGTAGGGCTGCTTGGCCGTTGTCTCTGCATTCGTCTATTTGGGCCTTAAGATCTATTAGAGCAGTCTCAGTCCCATGTTTCGGGCAGAATCCAGATTGGCGAGTTCCAAGTAGGTGGTTGGATTGTAGGAAATTTTGTATTTGCATGTAGGCCACTTTGTCTAGAATTTTTAGAAGAAAGGGTACAGTCGTGATGGGCCTAAAGTTTGTGGGAATGGCAGGGTCGAGGGTTTTTTTCTTTAATAGTGGCAGTACCCAGGATTCTTTTAGGTTGTTTGGTACCGTGCCTGTGGTAAAGGAGGAATTGATGAGTTTGGTTATAAATGGCGATAGTTCTCTCGCGGCATCCTTAATGGGTTGTGCTGGGCATTGATCCCCTTTACATTTGGAGGATTTAAGCCCCAGAATGACCTTTTCAACCTCGATGGTTGATACCTTAGAGAAGCAGAATCTGGCATCTTGATTGGGCTGTGGTGGTGGCGCTGAGATTTGAGGGATGTGAGGCGTTAGAGATGCTTTCTTTAGAGCAATTTTAGTTTGTAAGTTAGCCACTTTATTTGTTAAGGAATGTTGTATGCTGGAGCACCATTTTTTGTCCTTAGTGCAGTTTTCTTGAGGCACAATGGGGGTTTCCAGTTCTTTCAGAATGCTGAACAATTCTCTGACACTAGATTTTGATTGAGATATTCTGGTATTATAAGTTTCCTGTTTGGCTACTAGTATTTCTTTCTTGTAATGGGAGGAGGCTTTTGAGAGGTTGAGTTTGTTTTCGACTGATGGGGAGAGTCTCCAGGCGGTTTCAAGTTTTCTTTTAGTCAGCCTAAGGTTTTTTTAGATGGGGAGTGAACCATGAGTTGAGGTGCTTTATCGGTTTGCTATTCCTTAGTTTGAGCAGGGCTATGTGGTCAAGGGCTGAGTTCATAGCTTGATTATACTGTTCAACTAACACATTAGGGTCCATAACGTCTGGGAATGAGTTCAGTTTAGGTATTATGACGGGCATCCATTTTTCCGCTGTTATGAGTTTTTTGTTCCTCGTGGGCAGAGGTGGGGCAAGTAAGGACTGGGCATTAGCAAGGTTAGTTGTTACTGTGAATAGTAGCAGGTGATGGTCAGTCCAGATCTAAGGTACAGAGTCTGTAATATTTATTTCGCAATTGTGTTCCGCTATCCAGTCAAGGATGCAACCTTTATTGTGGGTGGGTAAGTTAACTTTCTGGGAGAATCCCAGCTCTGTCAAAGTCAGGGCGATCGCCGTAGATTGGATGTCCTTAGTGTCATTATAGCCTAAGTTAAAGTCACCTAGCACTATTGTTTGGGATGTATTTTTTAAGTTGTTGGACAGGGATGTGGAAATGTCCTCAGCAAAGGTTCCAATAGGACCTGGAGGTCTATAGATAAGAATGATGTTTAGTGTTTGGGAGTTAGCGATGGCTATTTTGACAGTGAGGCATTCGCAGGATTTTATAGTAAAGGTTGTGATCATTCTAATATCTAGGCGGATCTTAGCTATAATTGCCAGGCCTCCACCTCGGGAGGTATGTCTGTCAGCTCGTAAAATTGTGTAGTTATCCGGAACTGCTAATGACAGGGCAGGGCCTGCCGGGTCATGTAGCCAGGATTCTGAGATGGCCAGGAAATCTAAGTTGTCTTTAAGAATGATATCTGATATCTCTGTTGCATGTGCGACTAGAGACCTAGCGTTTATCAGTGCTCCTTTGAGGGAAGGTTTGTGGCTTTCTAGGTTAGGGCAGGTAGTGTTATGTCTATCTTTGGCGGTCTGTTTGATGCCATTTAGTACGGGTCTTTTGGGATTGGAATATTTCCTAGTGGGTTCTGCAGTTGCCTTTAGGGGTAACTGTTTTTTTAGGAGATTTAGCTGTTCAATTTTCTTAGCTGGTAGCTCATGCAGTTTGGACAGGCGAGCACGTAATCTTAGGTTCCTGTCTACAGTGTTACATGGCATTTGTAAGGTAGTACTTTCTTGATGCTGGTTCATTTTGAGTTATGTATTGGGATGTTGTGTGTCGAGCATGATGGGGTAGGTGAGATGGGTGGTAGAGGATGTGACATGAAGGCTCAAAGTGTTAACTTTGGTGGCCTGGCTGGGTTTTTGTGCTACTAGTATGATGGAGAGGGTGATGTACAGTGGTAACCAAGGTGGCCTGTAGGGGGTGGTTGTAATGCGTTTGCCTAAACCCAGGGTGTACATGCTAAGAGCCTAAGTGCAGGCAGGCTAAATGCAACTTTCAGGCGAGATGCAATTACAGTTGTCGGAATACAGTTAAAAATGGCTAAGTACTGGCAGGCTAAATGCAACTTTCAGGCGAGATGCAATTACAGTTGACGGAATACAGTTAAAAATGGCTAAGTACAGGCAGGGTAAATGCGACTTTCAGGCGAGATGCAATTACAGTTGTCGGAATACAGTTAAAAATGGCTATGTACAGGCAGGCTAAATGCGACTTTCAGGCGAGATGCAATTTCAGATAGCAAGACTTAGATGGGTTAGGGCAAGTTAATGGGTAAGGTGCAGTTTCATGAGTCAGAGTGCAGATAGGCTGTAATAATGCTATTAACAGGCTGAGTGCAGTAACATCTGGTAGAATGTAGCAGAACTGGGTGCAGCTATCTGGCTATAGGCAGTTTCAGATGTCAAGGTATAGGCAGGCTAGCTATAGATGGCAAATTAGGTGCAGTTACAGTTGACAGGCTCACATAAGTGGGAATACAGTTTTAAGCCCACTTCTCTCTTGTCAGTGATCATTGTGCAGTATTCAGCAGGTCATACAGAGTAGGGCATGAGTTAGACATGTGCATTTTGCAGAGTACATCCTAGCATTCACAGCCATAGACTCTGAGTTACTGCGGAGGGCAGTGTGTTAGCAGGCAGGTTGTCAGGGGCTAATTGACATATGGCAGGTGAGTGAAATTAAACGTAGAACATACCTTTGTTCAGGTCGCTCGTTGAGCGGTAGGCGCACAATACACGTTAGCAGTGTGTCATGTGGCTGTATACATGGTATTGTAAGGGGATACGTTAGAGATAGGTCATATGTTTGTGTCAACGGCAATACATAGACAGGAATAGCAGCCGGGAGGTAGGGTCAAGTAATAATACGGTGCGTCGTGAGACAGTACCTTGGGTCAGTGCCCTGGAATCAGGTCCGGCGATGCAGGGTTCCTAGCAAGAGGCAAGATCAGGCAAGGACAGGCGAAGACGGGAAGTAGCCTTTGTTCCTCCTTGCCTTCGTTCCGGATGCCGGCTCACGCCTCCCAGCTCCGGATTGGATACTTATATTCAGTGTAGGCCAATCAGGGGATTCGTGGCCAGGCAGGCTAGTGGTGCAGATCAGGCAGTAGGTATCTGGGGGCTAGGTGGCCATCTTGAAGTGGCCGCAATGTGCATTCGTCAGGGTGCACACGATGGAAATTAGCTTCAATACCAATTTCGGCAGCTTCACACGGCTAGATGGGTTAAGCACGGTGTTGGCGTGCTAATCCCACGCTTGTGCGGAATAATAGTGCAGATGGAGGTGCAGTCGGCAGTCATGGGCGGATATATGCCCGGGGCTTACCTTGCGGAAGGGAAGCTCCTGTTTCACCTTTACAAGGCGGTGCACTGCTCCAGCAGTGAGGAGGGGAGCACCTGCTCCTTACGAGGGTGAAGTGCAGCGGAAGAGGCTACAGCATTGACTTGCCGTGTCATAGACAGAGTGGAGTCAAGATATACTCCTAGCGTTTTTACTGCAGTGGAGACAGTGATGGTGGAGTTGTCGACGTTAAAGGATTTGTATTGCGGCGGGAGTTTGTTTAGCTTTTGGTGCCAACTAGTAGGATCTCTGTTTTGTCCCCGTTTAGGCAGAGGCCGTTGGCTGCCATCCAGGTTTGAATGGCTGTGTATATCTTGGTTAGTGCTGTGGTGTCTTGTTCATATACCCCAGTAAGGGGGAGCAGGACTTTTGTGTCGTCAGCATAGTTAGTGTAGGCTATGTGGCGATGGTCCAGGTCATTGAACAGTGGGAGCGTGAAAATGATGTATAAGGTGGGTGCAGTGCAGGATCCTTGTGGGACGCCACAGTGGATAGTGGTGGGAGTAGCGTTCGCAGATTCAGAAAAGACTTTCATAAGTCGACCCTCGAGGAAGGATTTAACCCAGGAGACGGCTTCAGGCGAGAAGTGAGCTTCATTTTTGAGTTGCGTGCCTAGAATGTCATGGTTGACCAGGTCGAAGGCAGCAGATAGGTCTAATAGTAGGAGGAGTAATGGTTTGCCTTTGTCGATGATGTCATTAAGTTGAATTTTAAGATCTAATAGGGCCGATTCGGTCCCATGTCCCGGTCGGAAGCCCGATTGCCTTTTGCCTAGGATGCGATTTTCTTCGAGGTAGTGCTGTATTTGTGAGTAGGCAACTTTATCGAGGATCTTGAGCAGGAAGGGAACTGTTGTGATGGGTCTATAGTTGTTGGCGTTTTCTGGGTCTAGAGTGGGTTTCTTGAGAAGAGGGCGCACCCAAGCTTTTTTTAGGCTGGTTGGGACTGAGTTTGTGTTGAAGGATGCATTGATGAAGGATTTGATGAATGGTGCTAGTGTTTCAACGCAGTCTTTGACTAGTTTGGTGGGGCAGGCGTCACCTTTACAATTGGAGGGTTTGATTCTGTTGATGATATCGATGACCTCTTTTTCTGAGACTTCTCTAAATTTAAAAGGTGTAATATGACTTGTCTTTTTGTTCTCAATCACTGTTTCCTTATGGGATGCAGCTAAAATTTGCTGAGTGAGATTTTTGTGATGGTCTAAGATTTTAGCTTGGAGGAGTTCCATTTTTTTTAGGAGGGCGGATTGTATGGTGTTAAACCAGGCTTGGTCTTTGACAATCTCTTGGGACTTAGTGGCCGGTGTGGAGAGTTCCTTAAAGATGGCGAAGAGCTCTTTGGATTCTGAGGTGGCGTTAGAGATTCTTTCGTTATTTGATGCAGATTTAGCTGCTATGATGCTTTTTTTGTTTTGGGTGGCCAGTGATTTGTAGGACGATAGTGAGGAAGCGTTGGGCGCTTTTTGCCATAAGTTTAGGGCTTTTTACGTTTTTTGGTTCGTAGTTCTTTTAGTTCTGCTGAGAACCAAGTATTGGAATGTTTGGAGTTTTTGGATTTTTTCTTTTGTAAAGGGGCGATGATATCTATGGTAGTGCTAATGGTGGGTTTGTAGATATCTGCCAGTGCAGCTGGGTCAGATGTGGCAGGGAGGTTGTTCATGAGGGGGACTAGGTAGTGTGAGATGCTTTCTTTGGTGAGGTTCTTGATGCTCCTGGCCATGGCTGGGGGTGCGGGCTTGAGTTTTTTTACTGAGTTATTGGGTAGAGGGGATGAGGAAGTGAATGAGAAAGTGGTCGGACCATGGGGTAGGCGTAGTGGAGCTGATGTTGATGCCGCAGTTGTGGTCAGCTACCCAGTCAAGAGTGCTCCCTTTATTGTGGGTAGGATGGAGTACTTTTTGTACAAAGCCCATTTCTTGGAGACATTGTGCTAGCTTGGTGGATGGTTTATCTTTCTGTTCATGGAACCCCAAGTTAAGGTCTCCTAGGAGGATGGTCTTGGTAGTAGTTTTAAGGTTTTTACCTATTAGGTGTGTGAGGTTGTCCTGGAAGTCCAGTATCGGGCTTGGTGGGCGATATACTAGATTAAGAGTGATGGTGGTGTTGGGAGATCTTCGTGGATAGAGAGTCAACGTTATCCCCTAGTTTGGAGGAAGTTGGTTTTAATTCAAGGTGGTCTTTGACTATAAGTGCCACTCCTCCACCTGTGGATAATATTCTGTCCTGTCTGAGGATAGAGTATCCCGGTGGGATAGCTAGTGAGATGGCTGGGCCGGCTGCATTGTGTAGCCAGGTTTCGGTGATGGCGAGAATGTCGAGGTCAAAGTTGGTGAGAAGGTCATGGATTTCAGTGGCGTGGGCGGGGAGGGATCTGGCACTGATTAATACATACATGGTCGGTCAGGTTAATGAGGCCAGGGAGATGTCTTAAGACGGGCCAAAAATATGAAGGAAAGATGACAAGCGGACAGATGGTGAGTTCCAGTGTTCAGGAGCCAATATTGAGAGAGCGGAAAAACCAAGCGCGAGTCAGTTTAGGAACATTTATTAAGAATTGATTTTGAGAGCGTGAGAGAATATAAGAGAATGGAGCGAGAGAATGAATGTACTTGGGCAAAATAGAGTGCGCGAAAAAGAATTCAATTATAATTGTTTATTCAATCATAATGTGCTTAATACCCAGATGTTTCTAAGCGTGGACCGGGGATTGAACCTGTGTTGCTCTGTGTCTTGCTTCCAAGGCGAGTGGTTGCCCCTGATCTATCCTCCAGAGACAAGAGTCTGAAGGTAGTAGTGTAATATGCAACTCAAAGGGTAGGTGTGAGATGGGCAACTAAAAGGGTAGAATTGAGATCGACAGTAGAGAGGAGGTGATCGAGGTGCAATAATAGAGTGGAAATAGGAGAATCGCAGATTTATAGATAGAATGCAGAGGAGTGAGATGAGAAGCAGGGAGACTCAGGAGGAGAGCATAGCAATAATCAATATGGAAAAAAGCCTGGAATGATCAGAAAAGGTGAGGGATTCTAATGGTAAACTGAAAGGAATGACGGGGACAGTCAGTGTTGGAAATGTGTAGAGAGAATGATAGGGAAGGGTCGAAGATGATTCCTAGATTATGAACTGAAGAAGAGAATTGAAGTGATGGAGGGATGCCAAGGGGGCAGGTACAATAATAGGGGGGAAGAAAAGGAATTCCCTTTTTTCGTGGGTTTGTGGTGAAGAAAATTAGACATCCAGTGCTTAATGGCAGAGAGACTGACCCTGTATAGTGAAGTCGGTGAATGTAAAAAAAGAAAAATGTGTGCATCGTTGGCATAGAAATGGCATGAGAAGTTATAAAACATAATCCAGGCAGAAAGAGTAGCGAGAAATTAAAAGGGGGTCAAGTGCAGAACCTTGGGGGTCACCACAGAGAATGTAACAGAGCGAAGAGGCATGTCCGAACTAAAAGGGCCACCAGGGATCTGAGGACACCATCTGGAAACTTTGTTGCAGACTGCTGTCGGCCTTGACGCAAAGCAATGTGTTGGTGATAGGGGATTGCGCAAGGGCAACGCGTTTGACTTGGAAGCAAGACAGTACAGCGCAACGGGTTTGAATCCCGATCCCATGCTTATAAACCAAGCTCTGGTATCAAGTGCGCTATAAAAGAACAATTATAATTATAGCGGAACCCTGGCATGTTTACTGCTGTCCAGTGTTCCATGTTCGTTTATGTTGAAGGGGTTTTGTGGCTGAGCGGACAAGGTGTCTGTTTCTGAGGAATAAACTCTGTGTTTCAAATACCTGCTGTGTCCCTTCTTGCTTCGCTGGCGAATAGGATGCGGGAAGCGGACCAGTAGACCCACGAGAGTGTGCGAATGGAGGAGGTAAAGTGGGGGAGCCTTTTGTCAAAACAGAGAAGGGACTCGTCAGCGACGGCCGAGTTCTGAGAATCTGGCTGCCTCTGATCAAGTAGAGAGTGTTTGGTGAGGTTTAAGGAAGTAATGTTGTTGAAATCTCATCTGTATTATAAGGCATCTGTGCATATTGTTTTCGCAAAGTGTATGCCAGCATTCTGTTTTATCCCTGTTTCTTATCCCACCCATTTTATGTATCTGTTTTCCCTGTGTGTGTCTATCCTTTGTTGCATCATTAAGTGGGGGAGAAGTGTTGTAATGGAACCCTGGCATGTTTACTGTTGGTCCAGGGTTCTGTGTTCATTTCTGTCGAAGGGGCTTTGTTGCTGGACAGACAAGGGGTCTGTTTCCTGAGGAATACATTCCGTGTTTCACATACCTGCTGCGTCCTCCCTTGCTTCACAATACCTTTTATTGACCAGGGTAAGCCAGCTGAAGGTTATTACCTCACTTGAACCGGTTGAAACAGATGTACTCCATGACTGGCTGGGGCTCTCCTGGAACAAATGGCTTGCTCAGCCTGAGAGAGGGAGTCCTGTTATACTGGACCTAAGCTAGCATTGTGTGCCGCTCTCTAATTGTGCCGACTTTGAGGGGCATTCTGCCTCATGGCACTACTCCTTGTCGTTGGACAAGTGCTGGGGCCTTTGTCCCCCCCTGAGTCAGCTGTGATCTGTTGCTTGTGCCACCCAAAGACTGGTCAACATCTGCTGTGCCTTTCTCCGGCATGGGTATTTGGAAACGGTCAGCCACCAGAAAGTATCCTGAAGTGCAGGCCTTGACCCCTCCTAATACCTTGAGTTCACAATCAGAGACCAGAACCAATGATTGCCCAATCCCGAAACCAGAACTTTCCTCTGAATTTTCAATCCCAGGGCGTTCATTGTAACACTCTTCAATGTGAAGTGTTCCCGGGGTCCTTCAATGTATGCTCCAGAGGCTGGTCTTCAGAAGTTGGACATCTGGGGTTTGCTTGCATACTTCTTTTGTCGCCCCCTTGAATGCAACGTTCTTTTGTAGGGCTTGTGTCCCTGTACTGCATGCAACCCCCTGCCTTTGGTGGTGGAACATGGGCTTGAGACTCACCTTTGGGGTTCTTCTCTCTTGACTCCCCATCAGGGTGACTGCCTTCATCTTCAGTTTAGTGACACTTTATTGTGTTACGTTTTAAAATAAACCCTTCACACATGGCTTGCATAACATAATCTTGTTAGTTAACAATTTAAAAGCTGGTTTGCTAAAGCAGCAATACATAACTAAGTTTGTTGAGCATTTAAATCCAATACCAAAATTGGTCAGTCGATGGCATAAATTCATGATGAACAGATCTTCTAAACCAACATAAACACAACAGCATTAATGGTGCACATCTAGTTAATAAATGTATTAATGTTTCCACCTTTAGGTGACAATAGTGGCATAGTCCTTCAGACTTTGTTGTCCTGTTTCTTGCTCCAAGTACCTCGATTGTTAAAAACAAAATCTCAGAAAGCCAGCTCTAAAATCGCAGAATGGATGTCTTCATAAATAACAAGGACCAGTAAAAGCTTTTGCTTCAAATCTAAAATGATAAAATAGGTGATAGTTCATAACCTGGTCTGTTACAGATCCAATCATGTTCATATATCTTCTTTTTGACACTGTCTGGGTATGTTATCAGTTCCTCCTTAGGGAAATCCACTGCAGACAATTTACTGTTAATTTTCTACCCATGATTCCAGCACTTTACAAGTGTTGGTCCCCATTTGTTCAGGCAACTTCAGAAAGAGACTAGTGTGACAATTCATGGGGTCTGGTCACTTCTTCCCAGACGGGAGCCCTTCCCTGTGAGGCTTGGGAGGTGAGCCGACTATGCAGCAATCAACCTAGGGGTGTTGGAAAACAAGACCTCACAGGGAGAGACTCCCCTCATGGGGAAAGGATTCCCGTTCAGTGATGGTATTCCCTCACCCCCTTGCCTATGAGACCATCCTGAAATCACTACGGTTTGTTACTGCAATATTCCCTCCTTTTCGCACTTAAGGTTTAATACCACCAAAACAAGGAGGAACCTACGATACTAAGTTATCTCCCAAAAGTAGTGAGGAGAGGAAGACTGAAGGAGTGATGTGAACTACTCCTTTTCCAAGTCTAGACAGTACTGAGAAGAAGTAGCCCCAAGGAGGCATGAAGAATGCTCCATCAATACAAATGAAGGACTATGGCACTCTGCTGGGGAGAACCCAGCTACAGGCAAGACATAAACGTGAAGGGACTCCAGCGTGAAGCTGGTCAGCCCAGGGAGATTCAAACCTGGGAACTGACGTGAGCAGAAGAAGCTGGTCCTCTGTCGTGAGGACACCCTGGAATGGTCGGCAGAGCACTCTGTAATCAGACAGAGACCCGACCTACACAAACTGGAGAGAGGCCGATGCTGGAGTGACCTCTGGGAGGTGGACCATGCAGTCCTTCAACTACACCGACACCGAAAGGCCAAGAAACCCACAGAGCCAGCATGGTGCAGCTGGAAGCAGAGTGAGGGAGATGCGAAGAGTGTTTGACAAGAGCGAGCAAGACCAACACCCCAGGAAGAACCAGTGATGTGACCCTACCCGAAAGACGGTAACGGGAGCCACAGGAGACCCGGTAGGGGTTTGTGCAAGGGTGAAGAGTGCTTCCGGAGTAATCTTCCTCGCCACAGTAATTGTAAGGGTGGGTTCTTTGTCATTTCATCGACTGTTGTCATTTCAATGCTTTTTTATGAGTATCTCTTTAATGAAAAAACTCATTGAAATTGATTTTATTTTTGGGGGGGTTCCCTCCAAAGACCCCACCCCCTATTGTTTTTTTTTTTTTTTAACTATCCCCGAACCCCCAGTCTCATTATATAGTTTCCAAACCCCTATATATTTTTTTGGTAAATTCCAACGGTCCGTGAAAGAACGCTTTACCGTAAGGAAGATACTGACAGTAAAGACTGCTTCGGGAGTCATCTCCCTCGCCACAGTAATTGTAAGGAAGATACCAGGAGTGAAGTGTACCTCAGGAGTAATCTCCCTCATCACCGTAGTTTCAAGAAAGATACCAAGAGTAAAGTGTCTCAGGAGTAATCTCCCTTGTCAAAATAACCAAAAGAGATATCTAGGGTAACGATTACTACAGGAGTAGTCTCCCTCATCAGAGAATTTGTGGAAAAAGCCAAGGACATTGCTGGAGTGATCTCGCCTGTTGCAATAGCCAAGAGGAATATAAGGAAAGTTCAAGAATATATATATATATATATGTATAATGTTGAGAAGGAATAACTGTTGGACATTTAACCAAGCCCTGGATGAAATTACAAGGACTTCTCAGAATTGTTACAAGAGACTATCAAAAACCAGCGCTTAAGGCTGAACTAGTTGGCCCAGGAGAAGGGAGTCCTTCTCCTGGCTTCGTTTCTGTATGCTGAATACATTTGATTAGTGGTAGGGGACGGAGGAGGATTGCTTTGGACGGAGGACTGATTCTTTAGTTTGACAAGCACCGGAGTTGGAATTCAGTTAGCTAAGGCAAACCTTCTAGTTATAGGGAAATATAGGTCCTTTTCTTATTATCGAATCCTTCGACCTCTGGCTTACAAATGCCCTTACAGCGCTCACCCGAACAAAACAAACCTCACATAAATCAGGACCAACGCCTAGGTGGTTCACCACAAATCTAAAACCACTCAAAACTCTCAAACACCTTCTGGAACAGGCTTAGAGAGCTGACCCATCAGCCCAGAACAAAACCGCCTTAGCAAGGACAACCAGAATATACAGACTGGAAATCAAAAAAAGCAACACAAAATTCTATGGGAACCGAATCCTAAATGCTCGCAACCCGAGTAAGGAACTACATAGAATCATAGCCGAATTCAAATCCTCTGCATGCTCGAGCCTGCCCACTCCCAATCTCCCAAGCCCGCTCCACTATCCACAATGCTGCTAATGAAAGACATTCCACCATCATCGCTAAACTGAAACATATACCACCGCCTCCCCCTCGCTCACAGACCTCTGTCCAAAACCCCTCCCAGACACATTTCCTTGACTCGTTCTCTCCCATCACACACCAAGAATTCCTCTTGCTCATAGCAGTCAGCTGCCCGTCAGGCTCCCCTGAAGATCCCCTGCCCAACCCCAATCCTCAAAAACATCCTAACCGCCACCTATGTAGGTAATGTCGCACGCACAATCCTTAACCACTCACTGACATCAGGATCTTTCCTGAAAGCCCTAAAAACATTCTACATCAAACCTATCCTCAAAAACTCAACCCACCTCTCTCTCAAAACTTCTGGCCTATCTCCAACACGTGTTCATAGCCAAACTCGTGGGACGCGCAGCATACAAACATCTAGGCCAATTGGCCAAAGCCAACAACCTCCTACATCCTGCAAAATCACATTTCAGACCACTAAGGGGAACAGAATCTTTCCTAGTCGCCATCTGGGATGACCTAAAAAGAACCGGTGATGCAGAATACTGCGCTGTTCTCATCCCGCTAGACCTCTCCGCAGCCCTTGATACCATCAATCACTCCAACGTACTAGACAGGCTACAAACACTAAGAATCAGAAACACAGCCCTCTCGTGGATATCCTCCTTTATCTCTAATCGATCAAAATCATACACCTCCACCAGTTCACATCCACATCACAACCAGTAAGTAAAGGTGTCCCTCAAGGAGCATCCCCATCACCCCTAATTTTCAACTTCTACCTAAAACCCCTTCCCACAATCATCCGCTCGTACAACCTTACCTGCTACAGCTATGCAGACGACACTCAGATCATCCTCAAAATCCGAAGGCTCTGGCAGCCGGGACCTGTCATCATGCCTCTCTGATATTGACCAGTGGATGATGAGCAACCACCTCATCCTCAACCCTGGGAAAAATGAAATCCTAGTTTGCGGGAAAACGGCACTTCTCCCCCAACCAATCCCGTGGCCCAAACCACTAGAACAAACGCTGGCAGCCTCTCGTGGTAATAAACCTTGGATGCACGTTGGACTCAGACTTATCACTCACCCAACACACCTCCATTGTATCCAAAACCTGCTTCTACCACCTACAGATTCTCTGGTGTACTTTCCCCTACCTCACCTATCCACAGTTTTCTTTTTATTAAACATATTTGTTTTATTCAACAAAGGTAAACATGGTACAGAAATGTAAAACAAAGCGAACGCATTTCCCCCCCCTTTCAGATGCGGTAAAGTTGGCTTACCCTTTGGTGCAAGTAGAGTAGGTACCTTTGCTGGTTTTAACATTTAGTTAACTCAATTCCCCCCCCTTCCCTCCCGGGTCCCCAACTCCAACGTCCTCTGTTTTGTCTCCCCTTCGGCTCTGTGTCTGTAAGTCTCTGGCCCTTGCAGTGCCTTAAACATACTTGAACGTTTTTGAGGATTCGAGGCCTGTAAAAGTATGCTTGTCTTTCCTCTACAAGATCTTGGAAAGGTTCCCATATCGACTGGAATTTCAAATCCCCACAGTTTTTCGGCCATCACCTCCATCATCCTGACCCACCTAGACTACGCAAACCGCCTCTACCTAGCAGCCCCGGCACCTCAACTAAGTAAACTCCAAAGAATCCAAAACGCGGCAGCACGCCTGCTCATTAATCTGCCCGCCAGAGAACACATCAGCCCCACTCTTAGAGTCCTCCACTGGCTCCCAATTTCTCGACACACCACCCTTTAAGCCATGTGTATCACACACCAGGCAGTCCACAACACCGGCCCGGAATTCCTCTGAGACAGAATTGTTCCCTACCAACCCTCCGATCTTGCACAGCATTTCGCCTAGTGATCCCACCCCACAACTCCGCAAGACTGGGCGGATCCTCCTTCTCCGTCCAAGCACCAACCATCTAGAACTTCCTACCACTACATATTCACAACACTGAAAACCACCTGAAATTGAGGCAGGCCCTTAAATCCTTCCTTTTCCCAATATTCCCCTGAATCCTGGTACCACGAGACTACAGCACTGAAACAGCACCCTTTCCCCCAATCACAACACAGGGGCTAACAGCTTACACAGCGGCTCACCTAACACACTATCACCACATGCACAACTACATTCCCACCTGACAAATACACCAGGTAAGCCAGCAGCCTTCACTGTGGCACACCTGCAATAATCTCACCTGCGCTTGCCGCTCATCAGATCCTTCCACAAGAGAGACCACAAATAATGAGACAAATAGTCCAGGGTAGCCTGCACCTCTTGCTAACTCACACCGCAATAAACCCACCCATGCTCGGCGCATCCTCTGACTCTTTTCACTAGAGAGACCATGAATGACGAGAGTCATCCGCTCTGAACGGGGATCGCACCAGCCGAATAACTCTGAAGACCACGGTATGTATAATCCCTGAAGACCTTCGGTACGTATACCTACACCACATCTGTGGACCCAGGCCGCAGGCATGGCCAAGTACCCATGCATCATAGAATGCAGCTACAGCTATGCTTTCCGGTCTAGCAGCACACATAACCGTCCACACTGAAAAACCAGACGTACCTCAACACCTCTGCCACTAGCATATGGCGACTACCAACGAAATTGAATCTCTCAACAATAGCACTCTATCGCAACCTCCACGAGCGCCCTCCCACATGCCGGTACCTTTCAGGCTGCTTAGTTGAGCCTAGCCAGCCACCCAAGTCCTAGACCGGCAAAAATGCACACACGCATTTCATAACCTAAACTTTTAGAACCTTCTAGCACATTGACTACGGTCACGGAGGGCGTTCCGATCCGTAAAAAGCACATTGAGGCCGTAGAAACGGGGAAAGAGCCCTATATAAATAACCAAATACAATACAATTATTTGACTAAAACCTTGACCTTGAAATACCACCCCATTGTCCGACTCCTTCTGACATACGACACTAGCTTGAGGAGTAGTCAATAACTTTGCATACAGTTGGAGTAGCTTCGAATCAATTCCAGCTTGCACTGATATCAGCCCTAGTTTGTGTCATATTACACTCCTTAAGGCAGAGCTAGCTTCTTTCTATATATCGGTTCCTCAATTTTGTCCCAGCGTACCTCATCAATTTCTACACCAAAGGTCACTTTTTTTTCCCACATGTTTTTTATTGAATGTTCTTGATATATAACATCGGCATGACAATTGAACAACCAACCCTCACCCCACCAGAAGTATACTCTCTTCTTCCAAGTAAATGGGCTTCATTACGGGACCGGCGGTAACCGTGCCGGTGCTACCGGCGGGTTGCCACTGGACCTGTAAATATTTACTGTGCCTGACTTCCCGGTACCACCGGGAGACTACAACCCCGTTGGCCCGGAAAGTCAGGCGCCGGTAAATTGTTTAGTTTCCTGTTCCCATAGAGTGCCATAGGACTCTATGGGAATGGGGATACAGAAGCACTGGCACCGGTGCTTCCGTGACTGGTCTGCCAACATGGCTGCTGTGCTTAGCAGTGTCAGACCTGTCGGGCACAGTGGTTCCGGCAGGCAGACCTGTAAAATGCCGGTCTGGAAATAACGGTGCCGTTAAGCTTACCAGTACCCTTGTTTCTGGACCTGCACGGTCATAATGAGGCCAAATGTCTTTTTCTCAGGATCCCATAATGTCCAATATTCTAATCTTGTGTGGGCACCATTGCTTCATGTAGTCACTTGTAGGTAACTCAATACTTCCCCCAAGTCTTTCTTGAATCCCTCTTGGTCGCCATGAATTTTGTATGTTACCCATTCCAATGAAACAAAATTCCACACTTTCTGCAGCCAGTCTTGGAGTGTGGGTGGTGTTTGTTGTTTCCATCATTGCGCAATGACCAGCCATGCAGCGATTAATAAAATCATAAACCCCTGTTTCTGTGATTTAGTTGGAATCTTCGACTTTGGCTACCACATACCTATACTTTTTCCTTCAGCTGTCCCACCCCCTGACACATCGCTTACATTTGGATTTTCACCCTGTCCCAGAATGTCTGATGCCTGTAGCACTGAGCATTCCCTCCAAATGTGTTTCCAGTTCCCCACCGTCTTACATCCCCCTCCAACATTGATCTGATGCCTGGGGGAACATTATATGTATCCTCTCGGGGGTGTAATGCCATTGTGAGGGGATGTTGATCCATATTTCTCACCTGTGTAGATCGTGTTCATTTTGGAACAGCTCCCCAGAAGGTATTCACATTGACTATTTTGATTCTTTGAACTACTTCCCCCTGTTCCATCAGGAATCAATAGAGGTTTGAAACAAGGCTCTTTGACCCTGAGTGGGATGTTATATATTTTTCAAATGTTAGTTGTCTGGTTGCCGCTTCCTTAATGGTTGGAGTGGTCAGCCAATGCTCCATTTGGTTGTATTTAAAGCTATCTTTACCTGTCAGACCCAGATCTTGGATACATTCCTCAAAAGTCTTAATATGTTGTCCCTGGTACATAGCTCATATCTTAACACAACCAGTTTCCTCCCATTTCTTACATGCCCATTTTCCCATCTCTGGTTGAAATTCTGGATTCCCTCATATCGGGCAGAGTAGGGCTAGTTTCACCGTGAGTAACCCTCTTTCTGCTGCCAAATACCTTATTTCCACCCCTACCCCTATTACTTTGCTGATATTATAATTTGGGTGTCTGTTTTGTTTATTTATTCGCATCAGCCCCGAGAGTGATGAACCCGCTAGTGCCCTATCCTGTCTTGCTCTTATTTTGTGTAGCCTTTCTGCTGACCATTCTCTCATAACCCGTACCTGTGCTGCCTCATAATATTTGTGGTAATGTGGTAGGGCCATGCCCCCTTTATTCTTTGGGGCTGTTAGGGTGGCAATTGCTACTCTGGCGGGGGTGGGAGGGTCTTTTCTTTCAGATATGAGATTGCCTTGTTGAGGGACTTAAAAAAAGGTCTTTGGAACTCTAATGGGCAGTACCTGAAAGTAATATAATAATTTCAGTAACACCATAATTCTTATTGATGTCAGTCTCCCCCACCATGATACTGTAAGCGGATTCAATTTTAGAAGGTCATGTTTGATTCTTTCTACTTATACAGGTGCCCTATCTTTATTGTAAGTATTATGCCCAAATATGAAATTCCCTTATGTGCTTTTTTTAGTTGCATTTTTATGGCCAGCCTATCTATCACTTCCTAATCTTTCGAGAGATTTAGGATTTCCGATTTCTACCTTTTGAATTTTAGCCCAGAGATCATTCCATAGTTGTCTAATTCTTGCATTGATACCTGGAGTGAATGTTCTGGGTCTGTCATTGCTATCCGCATATCGTCCATGAATGCTATTACTTTATGTGATTCTCCCACTATTTCTATTCCTCTGATCCGTGTCCCGTATTGTAGCTATTAATGGTTCTAGGTAAATTGCATAGAGTAATGGTGTAGGGAGGCAACCTTGTTTAGTGCCCCGTCCTAATGTTGCTTTCTGTTACTGTTCCCATCAGGGTAATGCGAATCCCAGGCAAATTATAATTGGCTCACACCATTTGAATAAATGTCATCCCGAATCCCATGTGTTGTAAAATGCGGAACAGTAGAGACCATTTGACCCTGTCAAACCTTTTCTGCATTTAGGGAAACTAATATTGTTGGGGGTTGGGTAATCCCGATTTTCTCTATTAAGTGGTCTATTCGGCGTGTGTTATCGAATGTTTGTTTTGAGGGTATAAACCGCAATTGATCATATCCTATTAATTTTGGTAGCAGTTAGGTAAGTCTATTTGCTAATATTTTAGTATAGTTTTGCATCTAGGTTAATTAGTGCTATCGGTCTGTAGGACCCTGGTAAGATTGGTTCTTTCCCCTGTTTGTAGAATACCAACAATTTGGCCTTGTTCATTAATAGTGTGATATTTCCTTTGTTTTTAAGCATGTTAAACAATCTTGTAAGAGTGAGAGCTAAAAAGTCGCACTTTTCTTTAATAGAAAATCGCTGTGTATCCATCGGGACCTGGAGCATTATTTAATGGTTCTAATATTGCGTTTGTAACTTCTTCCCTTATTTCTTCTTCTTAGAGAGTCTTCTCTTCACTCAATATCTTTGGAAGTGATGACCTTGTCAGATATGCTTCCTGATCGCATCCTGATGGATTATCTGATGTGTATAATGCTTGGTTGTAATCTCTAAATATTTCCCCTATTTCCTCATTCTTTGTCTTCACCTGCCCTTCTTTGTTTTGTCATTTTATGATTGTTTGAGTGTGCTGTTTGTCCCGCAATTGCCTGGCCAGATGTCTGTGTGTTTTGTTAGCCTTCATATAGTGCCTTTGTTTTAGATATATAAGTCCTTTCTCTGCCTGTTTTGTTCTAAGGTTTTCTAATTGTCCCTGATCGTGTCACTGTATTGCCTTTCAAAAAGTGTACGGACAGACGTATATCTTTTTATCACCAGTACACTTAAGGGCAAACATTGGACGCGGGTAGGCAGTGCAACAGTGCAATGATTCACACATACGCAGACATTTAGAAGATAAGTTAGCTGATAAAATAGCTCTTGTACAGTTATTTATAAAGAGCATACATAAGTGGATGAACTGGAACAGAAATAAATCACAGAAAAGACAGTAATCTAAAGGGAATACGTTGCCATTGTTATGTTAAGACAATTTATAAAGCGTGCGGTCACCTGAAAGCATCATGGCGCTGAGAGGGAGGAAGAACAGCTGGCGAGCCCCATCTAAAACCGATAAGTTTTCAGAGATCTTTTGAACACAAAATGATTAGGCAGACTTTTTAACAAGAACGGCAGGGCGTTTCACAATTGGGCAGCTGCCACAGAAAAAGCCCAGCCTCCAATGTGGGAAAGACGAAAAGATGGTACGCAGAGCAGACCGGCAGAAGCAGTTCGCAATGCTCAATTCGGACAATAGCAGATGAATTTGGCCCACAGATATTCTGCTCTTTCTTCATGCAAGCCACGGTGGACCATGCAGAGTGCTTTGAATTTAATGCATTGGGCCACCGGTAACCAATGCAGAGAAAGTAAGAAAGGGGAGGGAGATATATGCCCCATAGGGGGATCCAGTTGCCACTCGTGCAGCCAGATTCTGAAGGCGCTGGAGCCGCTGGACAAGGCCCTTAGGCTGGGCCAAGCATAATGAATTACAGTAGTCCAGCCAGCTCACAACCAGAGCTGCTACCACTGGGGGCCTGAGCTTCAAAGGTTAAAAAGGAGTACCTTTTGCAGTATTTTAAGAGGATTGCGACTGGCTTTACAAACAGCAGACACCTGTGAATCCATCGCAAGGATGGAATTAATGACCACTCCCAAATTCTCAACCATAACAACTGGAACGGGAAGCGGGCCCAAAGAAGACGGCCACAAAGAGGACATCCAGCGTGCAGGATCAGGGGGAGAGCCCACCACCAGCACCTCTGTCTTGTCTCCATTCAACTTCAGCCAATTGTGGTTCATCTAATCTCCCATGGCAGACAGGCACCGATGCAGGCACAATGACATCTCGGCCTGATCAAGATCTAACCGGATCAGGATCTGAGTGTCATCGGCATATGAGTAGCACCTGTTACCGAAGGAGCGGATGAGACACACCAATGGCCAAATGTAGATGTTAAAAGGATAGGAGGACAGGCAGAGCCTTGAGGAAGCCCACAACCAAGGGAACAAAGGCATGAGAAAAAAGGAGGAAGTGAAAGCCTTTGGGATCTGTCTGCCAAAAAAGAGGTGAACCAGGCCAATACTTGGCTAGAGATTCCGACCTGGGCGAGACGGGCCACCAGGATAGGGTGGTCCACGTTGTCAAAATCTGCTGAAAGATCATGTAAAATCAGGACACCCACATCCTCTGCATCGACCAGTCTAGCCATATTGTCCTGTACTGACACCAAAACACTTTCTGTACCTCGTCTGGGCCTAAAGCCCGATTGAGCTGGGTCAAAAATGTCAGATGACTCCGTAAAGGATGACAGAAGTGATGAAATCAAGGACTCCAAGAGTTTCACAAAGACTGGCAAAATTGAGAGAGGCTGGAAATTGGAGGGGAGTGCAGGATCAAGGGAAGGTTTTCTAAGAAGGGGACTGACACAAGGCATTTATGGCCGCCGTGATCTCACTTAGTAAATCCGGAAAAATATCCTTCAGTACTGCCAGAGGAACCGAATCAGCTGGAGCCGCTGATTTAAGATGACATTGTCAAATCTACAGCGCAGTAAACTTTGGAAAGCGCGACCATCCCACGGGTGCCACCACCATGTTCTCAATCGGTGGCTCCCTAACAGGGGAAGATGTCGGGGCCACCACTGATGTACTAGCCCGAAAAGACACAATTTTATTAATAAAAAACAGAGACAAAGAATCAGAGTTCCTGAGAGGGACTCGGTGGACTCACAATTAGCCGTAGATGTCAGGGATTTGACCACAGAAAAAGGTTCTTTGGGTTTACATAAGGCTTGCTCAACTTTCTGCGTCCAATATGACCTCTTTGCGGCCAAAATGGCAGCAGAATAAGTAGCTGCACAGACCTTGTATTGAGATCTAAGACATGGATCATAGGCACTTTGCCATTTCCGCCCAGCTTGTTTTAGCTCAAGTCAAGCCAATTTGAGCTTCTCAGAAAACCAAGGCTCGGACAGGAGCCTCCACGGCTGAATTATCCTTAAGGGGGACCACCTCATCAGCTGCCTCTTGCAGAGAGGGGGACAGCACAGAGAGGTCGACCACTCGGGCCACACCACATTTGGCTCTGACTGAGGACACAAGAGCCTGACGGCCAGCCATACGCCAACTGCGCTGCCAAACTTTAGGGGGAAAACTCCTTGGCAACCTCAGTGCCGTATTAAGGGTAAAAGTTAATGTGAAAGTATATTTGTACCGCGCACTATCACCACCGGAGTGGTCCCCTGGTGCTCTGGTGGATCTGAAATAAAGAGGGTAGGTTAGGTGTGTTAGTAGGATAAAGTTTGGAGATGAGCAAGGGATCTGTGAAGTACTGTTGGCAGCTTCGGTTCGGTTAACACTATTCGCTGAGCATATTGGTGTGTTATTGGGTTCCGAGTCTGTTGTGTGCTGTTCGGGGTTGTTGTTGCGGTGAGGTAGTTTCCTTTTGGTGGTTAAGTTTCAGCGTTATAAGGCTGTTTCATCTGTCATTTTGCTAAGTTAGCTACTTTCGTGTTTCCATCTTTGTATTCGGCCAGCCCTTTTATCCACGTTTTTCTTAGCTGTGACCTAGTTTTGGATTGATTTACTTGCCATTTATGCTTGTACCTTACGTCCTTTCTGAGTGGGTAAGGTTGTTAGTAATGTTGGGCATGTATGCTAATTTCTGTTCTCATGGGTTTGCCGCTTGTGTTCTAATTCGTTTAGCGTTGTCTCTCTTGTTCTCGTAGGGGTTACCCTCAGTCGGCCTTAGGTGTTGTCTGTGCCATCATATAGTCAGTCTGTTCTTTGTGTTTCATGTTTGATTGTTTTAGTTTCAGTTAGGCTCTGAGGTGTCGCAGAGCCAGGTATTTAGACATTTTCTGAATTTTAGGTGGTCTTTGGTGTTTCTTATATCTTTTGGGAGGTTATTCCAAGTTTTTGCGGCTAGGTGGGAGAAGGAGGAACCCCCTAGTTTTTCTTGACGTATGGTTTTGGTTCCAGGCGGATTTCATTGCTTGATCTGAGGAGTCTCGATGGATTGTAGATAGTTATTTTATTTTGTCGGAATTCTGCCACCAGTCCACTGACTGCTCTGTGCGTTATGCACATTGTTTTGAACGTGATACAATGTTTGATTGGGAGCCAATGTAGAGTTTTTAGTGCTGGAGTGATGTGGTCTCTTCTGGATAGTTTGAGGAGACTGGCTGCTGCATTTTGGATGCGTTGTAATTTTTTCAGGAGGTATTCCGGCATCCCGAGGTATAGGCTATTTGCGTAGTTGATTCTTGACATGATGAGGGCGACGATTGTCAGCGTTTTGTGGGTGAAGCAGTGGAAAGGTAGGATTCTTCTTGTGTGCAGGAGGAAGAAACATTTCTTAATTATTGTGTTTACTTGTGGTTCTAAGAGTAGGCCGTTGTCCATTAGGACTCTGAGGTTCTTTACTACCTTAGATGGTGTGGGCGCGGTTCTCATTTCCGTCGGCCAGGGAATGTAGGTGGTGTTCTCTTTGGATATGATCATGATTGCTGTCTTTCCTGGGTTGATTCTCAAGTTGTTGGCGTTCATCCAGTCAAAGATTTCTTTTAGACATTGTATTAGGGTTGAGTGATCGGCTTGAGTGTCTTCGATTTTGTAGATGATTTTAGTGTCGTCTGCATAGTTGTAGCATGTACTGTTCTATTTTTTGAAGATCCTGATTACTGGAGTTTGGTAGATGTTGAAGTATAGCGGTGATAGTGAGGATCCCAGTGGTACTCCGCAGTCGTTAACTCGTGGAGTACATTTGAAGGGTTTTATCCATACGGTTTCTGTTCTGTCTGCTAGGAATGATTTAATCCAGATTAGTGCCATGTCCGTTATACCTATATTTTCCAATCTTTTGATTAGGGTGTCATGGCTTACTGTGTCGAAGGCTGCAGAGAGGTCAAAAAAAATCTGAGGTTGAGTTGAAGTCTACGTTTGTTCTTAGGTTGACCTAAATGGATAGTAGTGCTGATTCTGTTCCTCTTGTGGGTCTGAAGCCGACTTGTGCTTGGTCTACCACGTGGTGTTTTTCAACATATTCTTGGATTAGTTTGTATCTGTATGTTTCTAGGAGTTTTGCTGGGTAGGGAATGTTTGAAATCGATCTGTAGTTGGAGAGGTCTTCCACGTCGCCAATTGTGTTTTTTAAAAGTGGCTTAATATAGGCTGATTTGAAGGATCGCGGTACGGTCCCTGTTGTGAGTGACAGATTTAAGAGGTTTCTGTAGTATTCTGATGGCGTCCATTGAGCAAGGATTGATTTGTAGATGTCAGGGGGGCAGGGATCCATGGGTAATCCTGCTTTCTTGCTGTGTTTAACCAGCTTGGTGAATTTCTCTACTGATATTTCTGGGAAGTTTTCGAGTATGTGCTGTGGCTCCTCGTTGGGTCCGGTTGGTGGAATGTTGAGTGTTTGGGTTGGTTGGTCTGTTTTGTATGATTTGTCGGATGTCCTTGATTTTGTTTTTGAAGTGGTCTGCCAAGTTGTTGCATAGTTTCTGTGAAAATAATGGAGTGTTGTCGGAACCTGGTGGATTTCTCATTTTTTTATGATGTTGAACATTTCTTTTTGTGTGTTGGTGGCATTGGGTATTCTGTCATCATAATGCCTTCTCTTTGCCTTTTGAATTTCCTTCTTATATGATTCGATTTGTTTCTGGAATTGTGTTTTCTTATCTTGGTCGCATTCTTTCCTCCATTCCATTTCCAGCTTCTTATTGTTCTTTTTCATGGGGCTTAGTAGTCGGGTGAACCATTTTGCCATTGCTCTTTTTCTCAGGGGGTGGGGGATGTGAATGGTTTTTCCGGAGTGATGTTTTTGATTGTATCAGCAATCCATTTGTGGAGTAGCTCCACTTTCCCATCCAGGTCTGCCTTCTCCAGTTCTTCCGTTGAAGGTTTGGTCGTCTCCAGTTCTATAAAGTTGCTTGCTTTGACGGTTTTCCAGTTTCTTTTTCTGGTGGTTGGAGTCTTGAGGGGCTGGATGCTGACTTCAGTTGGAAGTGTAATCACAAATGGAATGATGAGATGGTCGCGCCAAAGTATTTGTATCGGTGGTGCCGTGGTGATACATTTTTTCTTGGTGAAGATTACATCAAGGGTGTGTCCTGCCTAGTGTGTTGCTCCTTTGACCAACTGTTGTAGTTTCATGGTTGTTAGCTGCCAAATTAGTGAGTTTTGAGAGTTAGCTTGTTTTTCTTCGAACTAAATGTTGAAGTCACCCAGGATTATTAGATGTTCTTGTTCAATGTTGTTGATGGCTTCTATGAAGTTGTCGACGAAGGTTGCGTCGTATGTCGGTGGTCTGTAAACCAGTATGAATTTAATGTTTGTTTTTGGATTTGCCGACAGGTGTAGGACCATGGATTCGCAGTTCATGATGTTAAGAGGTTTGTTTGTTTTTACTTTCAGGTGTTCATTGAATGCTACTGCGAGGGCGCCTCCTTTTTTTATTTTTCCGAGTCAACGTAAGGAATTTGAAGTTGGTGGGAGGCAGTTTTGGAGTTTGATTTTGTAGTTGTTATCTAGCCATATTTCTGTGATGAATAGGATGTCGATGCCATTGTCGCAGAGAAGGTTGAAGATCTCTGTTTAGTGTTTTGACATGGATCTTGTGTTTATTAGGTTGCAGTGGAATATGAAGGTATAGTTTGGTTTGTGCTTTTTGTCGGCATTGTGACTGGTTTTAAGGTTTCCTTCCAAGTCGACGGTATTGGTACAGTTGTGTCTGTGTCGTCGAAAAGCTCTTCTATGTTCAGTCTTGGGTTTTTGTTATTATCAGGCTCCTCTTCTAAAATGTTGTGGCTGTTGAGCGCGGAGGGCCCTCTTGTTTTGGTGATTTAAGGGGTCAGGGCGTCTGTTATGTTCTTGTCCACTCTAGTTTTGTCCGTTCTTCTGCGTGGTTGCATTTGGTGGTTAGTCATTCTTGATTTGTGCGTTGGGTCAGTTTGTTTAGGTGAGTGGTTATTTGCATGGTATGGAGTTAGGTAGAGGTATTTCTCTCTTCTCTCTGCGCTGGTTCTGTTATCGTTCTGGTCTATGGGCATGTGTTCTGTAGTTGTGAGTCTTCTGTGGTGTTCAGTTGGGTTTGTTCTTTCTGCTTTTTGTCTTTCCTTTGGTCCAGTTTGTTTCTGTGGTGTTTTTGGTTGGTTTTATTTGTTCAGTTCATTGTTGCAGAGTTGGTCTTTGGGTTTTTGGTCCGCCTGTCTTGTGTTGGACTGGGTTTGGTGGATTGTCCGATCCAAGCTAGGGCTCTGTCTGTTGAGGTGGTCTAGTCAGGTGTTATCACTAGGGTAGTTCAGTCGCTGTCTCCAGTTTCGGTTGTCCGGTTGGGAAGGTCTACTACGGTTATAGCGCTAGGGTGTGTCTGTGGCTGTCCCTGATGCAGCTTTCCCTGGAAGGGACTTACCGCAACAGACAAGTCTCTGTGGTGTGAAGCAGAATATTGTTCACAGCACCATCTCCGAACATCAGGGCCAATGATCACAGTACTGTCTCTGTGCGGCAACCTCTAGAAATGGGTTTTGAAGGCCTTTTTACCAATTCACTAGTGTTGTTAGCTAGTCCAATATTCCAGGTTAATAGTCAGTGCTATCCCAGTGTGCCTGTAATCACAGTACTATCCCAAGGTGTTAGGGTCATAATCACAGTACTGTCCTAGGGGTGAGCAAGGTAATAATCAGTGTTATCCTAAAGGAACAAGGTAATGGTCTGTAGTCCTAAAGTGCAAGAGCTAATAATCACTGTGCAGTCCTAGAGGCAGAAGCCAGTAATCACAGTACTATCCTAGAAGGTGCACGTTAATATTCAAAATACTATTCTATGGAGGTGCTTTCTAGATGTGATTCAGGTCAATTTGTGCTAGTCTCTACAGGTAGGGCGCAGTCTAACAATCACACTGTTATCCTAGAGGGGCATAAGCTAATAGTCAAAGTGCAATCCTAGAGGGGGCAAGCTAACGATCACATTACTATAATAGAAGGTGCACGTTCATATTCACAATACTTTTCTATAATGGTGCTTTCTAGATGTGAAACTGGTCAATTTGTGCTGAACTCAAAGGGTAGGGTTCAGTCTAACAATCACAGTATTCTCATAAAGGGCACACACTAATAATCACAGTGGACTCCTCGAGGGCACAGGCTAATGATCACATTGCAGTCCTAGAGGGCACGCGCCAATAATCACAGTATTATCCTAGAGAGCACCTACTAATAATCACAGTGCAATCCTAGAGGGCACAGGCTAGTAGTCGCAGTGTAGACCTAGAGAGCATGAGCTAATAATCAATGTAGTCCTAGAGGGCACAGGCTGATAATCACAGTATTATCCTAGAGGGCACAGGCTAATAATCACAGTGTAGTCCTAGGGTGTACAAGCTAATAATCGCAGTCCTATCCTAGAAGATGCATGTACATTTTTACAATACTTTTCTATAGTGATACTTTCTAGATGTGAATAAGGTCAATTGTGGTAAACTCTAAGAGTAGGGTGCAGTCTAACAATCACAGTATTCTCCTAGAGGGCACACGCTAATAATCACAGTGGACTCCTAGAGGGCACAAGGTAATAATCACAGTGCAATCTTAGAGGGCACAAGCTGATAAGCACAGTACTTTCCTAGAATGACGCAAGCTAATAGTCACTGTGTAGTCCTAGAGGGTAAGAGCTAATAATCACAGTAGAATCCTGAAGGGCACAAGCTAATAATCACAGTGCAGTCCTAGAGGTTACAGGCTAATAATCACAGTCCTATCCTAGAGGGCACAAGCTGATAATCACAGTACTATCCTAGAAGGCGCAAGCTAATAGTCACTGTGTAGTCCTAGAGGGCAAGAGCTAATCACAGTACTATACTAGAAGGTGCGCGTTAATATACACAATACTATTCTATGGTGGTGCTTTCTAGATGTGAATCAAGTTAATTTGTGATAAACTCAAAGGGTAGGTTGCAATCTAACAATCACAGTATTCTCCTAGAGGGCACATGCTTATAACTACAGTACTATATTAGAGGGGACAAGCGAATGATCACAGTATTATCTTAGAGGGCACAGGCTTATCTTAGAGGGTACAAGCTAATAATTGGAGTACTATCCTAGCGGGCACAAGCTGATAATCACAGTACTATCAAAAGGTAGGTACATTTGTTGTGTGGCAAGGCTTCCAGAGTAGAGTGATTGCTCTACTACCCACCCTGGCCACCCCTACCTTTGTTTGTTGCTGCTGTTTGATGGCTAGCCACTGGCTTCCCCTGCTGACACCTGCAGCCGCCTCTGTTGGAGCTGCCCTTTGCCTTGGGGCCATTAGCTACAGGGGCTGCATAGGCAGAGGGCTGCCCAGGTTTTGTCATTGATGAGGGAGTAGTGCACAAATCAGGGTGGGAGGGAGGTCTGGGAGGCGGGCTATGGCCGAATCCGGAAGCGGGAGGCTGGGGAACACAAACCACGCGCCAAGTGCGCACTAGCAAGAGATTGCCCAAAAATGAAATTATTCTGAGTCAGCCAGGAGGTGTCAGGAGACACTCACCTTGGCACGGTCAGTCAAAAGATAATGGTCAGACCACGGCACGGGCACAGCCGGAAGTATAATAAGTTGGGTTTCTTTGGCCAAAATCAAATCAAGCGTGTTCCCCAGCTTATGGATGTGTTCAGATACAAATTGATGCCGGTCTAAGTCGGCCTAGCTATTAAAAAGAGTTTAAAGCTAGGGCCCGAGGGCCATTATATTTAAGGTTAAAATCTCCCAGTACAATAAAATGAGCAAACGTAGTCTGTAGCTCTGCTGCTAGATCTAAAAAAGGTTCCAAGAACTCAGTGAATGATCCCAGGTGACAGTAAATTATAAGAACGTGGCAGGTAAGTTGCAGCGACAGAACTAATCTCCACAGTAATGCTTGCATGGCTAACCTATGGGAGAATGGCAGCAGAGTAACCCCCAAGTTAAATTTAAAAATCATCACCATCCGACCCCCTGTTTGTGAGGAGGCTCGGTCAAAATGAATGATTTTGTAATCAACAGGAATAGCTGCCGAGCACTCATGCAACCAAGTTTCAGTCAGACACAACACATCCGGCTTACGCTCAGAGAAAAGGTGGTGTATTTCAGCAGCATGTGCTGGCAATGAGTGAGAATTAAGAAACATAACCATACATCCCACACTCTGCCCATGACCGGGTGCTTTAAGAGGGACATATGGTAGACTTGGAAGCACGGCAGAGCTCAAAGCCTCATCGAAGTTGTAGAACAGAAGGCGCTAGGTTTTAAAGGGCCTATCTGGTAAAATGTATAGTTCCATCCAGCCCGTCTATAGCACGGACGGGCACAGACAGGCTTTCCTTAAGCGCACCTTTGGCGCTCCCGCTGCGCCTCTCTGCTGCGTGGGTGGTCGATCTGGCACATAAAATGCTGTGAATGAATGAAGACAAGGGGTAAGAACGCCCACGCCAAGAAACAGAAAGAGGACTGTCCACAGAAGGAGGGGTCCTAAGTGAATCTCTCAGTCAAATCAGCACAATATCATTAGCACTTCACTGGTAAATAATAAAAGCATCAATTGGGTGTAGAACAACAATAAAAATAATTGTCCAGTGATGACTGCCGCCGAGTGGCTTTAAATGGTAAACCTCACAGAAGGCAACCTCATCTCTCACTAATGCGCGGGCGGTCGATCCGGCACATAATATGCCGTGAATGAATGTAGACAAGGTGTAAGAAAGGCCACGCCAAGAAACAGAAAGAGGACTGCCCGCAGAAGGCGGCCTCCTAAGTGAATCTCTCAGTCAAAGCAGCACAATGCTGGAACTTCATTCCTCATCTTGCGAGAAATGGCTGGAAATCCCCAGAACACAGCCAGGCACAGAGCACAGCAACCAACAGGGTCGGAGCGAAGTGTCCCCCCTCCGACTGAGGCCTTTGCTTTTTGCCTGACCTTTCCAGAGTTCTGCATTATTTAATTTTTTAAAAATGTCTTTATTGGCATTTCTCGTAATCACATTTACAGCATAACATCGTCAGCGTATGTTTTTTAAGACGTGGTAACTGAACAAACATAAGCATAACAGGTGTGTTAACAAAATAAACAATAACTGTCTCCTTGTAGGGGTAGCTTCAGTTCGCACTCGGGTTGGAGCGAGGGCGTGGTAGTCCAAAGGGTGGGGGGCGGGACGGGGGAGAAGGTGATGGTATCCCATGAGCGGTGAGGACCAATGTCTCAGGTAGCTTGTTGGTATTGGGCTACAGCTTGGCAGTGAGGCGTACTGTTCAGGGGGGCTTATCGTCTGAGGGGTGAAATGCGGTTCAGGTTAGGGCTTTCCATACATCGAGTGTTACACTTGCTTCATCTGTGGATTTAGATACACCAGCTTCCCATGCTGTGGTTTCTGCTTCTACCCATCTTTCCAACTCATTATACCATACAGCATACTGGGGGCCTTTAACCTTTTTCCATGCCATAGCTATGGTCCTTTTAGTTAGTATGCACGCTATGTCCATGAATTTCACAATATGTTTTGCTTTGGCTAGTCGGGGTAGGTCCCTAATAGACATTCCTTAGCGGACCATTCGTACCGCATTATCCTGGCTTTCTTGCTGGTGTGTTCCACCTTGGATCAGAGACAGCGTACTTTGGGGCATTGGGGCATTCCCAGAACATATGTATCAATCCAGCCTTCTCGGCGTTGCACCATGTACATGTGGGGTGTGCCTGCTTATTGAACTTGGCCATTTTGTTAGGGGTCATGTTGTACGATATAGTACGTTTAGTTGTATCAGTCGAAACCTAGTGTTTCTGGACACCTCTTTAAGGAACGCCAGGGCCCTTTCCCATTCCCTGTCTGTGATTTCTTGTCCCAGTTCTGTTTGCCATTTGGACTTCAGTGCGGTGCTTCGGGGGTTGGGTCTGTCTATCAGCTGGCTATATTTTCTGGATACTGTTCTCCATTCTTCACCTAGGTTATACAGCAGTGTCACGAGGGGATTTTCTATTGGTTCCTCTGGCCACACATCCCATTTTGCTCTCGCTACCCTCTTGATTCGCTGATACCACAGGAATTGGCCTGCCGGCATGTCCTCCAATGTTTGGAGTGAGGTAAAATCCCTGAAAGTTCCGCTCTCATATAGGTCTCCCCATGTGTAAGTCCCTCTTCTCTCCCAGAGCCTGATTTTCAGATGATCTGACGGGGTCTTGCATAGGTCTGATATCAACGGGATCACGGGTGAGTATGCATGTTCTAAGTGTAGGAGGGTCTCTGTTCTGTGCCATATCTGCCTCTCTAGAGTTACCAGCATGGGGGCATCTCTTAGGCATTTCTGGGGGGCCCAAATGAATTCTTTTAGGCATAACGGGGCCACTAGGTGTTGGAGCAGTGTCATTTCTGGGGTGGCCTCGTCCGAGAGCCAGCGGGTCACGAAACTGAGTTGTGCCGCTAGGTAATACTTTTCCATATCTGGAAGTTGGATGCCGCCTTCTTTGTGGGGCAGTGTCAGTGTGGTTAAAGCTAATTTATGTCTGCATGCTCCCCACAGGAACCCCCGGATCAGTGTTTCGAGCAGTCGAAAGAAGGGGGCCTTGATGTAGTAGTGCACATTTTGAAAGTGATAGAGGAACCTAGGGAGAATTATCATCTTGACTATCGATGCCCTACCCATCATAGATAAAGGGAGTTTAGACCAGAAGTTAGTGTATTTGCATAATGCTTTGGTCGCAGCCTCAGTGTCATGCTCGTGCATCAGTCCGGTGTGTGTAATTTTTGACACCCAGATACCTGAAGGTGACAGGTTGCCATTGAATCCATACCGCAGGTAGGTCCTCCAGTTTCCTGCCTCTTAAGTCTGCTAATGGGAACAGGCAGGACTTCTGTCTGCTAAACTGTATGCCCGACACCTTGGAGTAGTTGTCTAGAACTCTTAGCATGTTGGGCACGTTTAAATGTGGATCTCTTATGTAGAGGAGGACGTTGTCGGCGTACAGTGAGATTATATGGTACTTCCCGGCCACCCGTATTCCAGCATCAAAAAATTGCTTTCTGAAGTATATGGCTATTGGTTCCAGGCCCAGTATATAGAGCATGGGGGAAAACGGGCAGCCTTGCCTAGTGCCTCTGCATATATCCCATGCTTGGGATACGAGCCTTCCCGACTTCACTCTCGCCCTAGGTTTAGTGTATAGGATCTTTACCCACTTGATGAATCCCTCCCCGAATCCAAATTCCCTCAGGGTCACCTCAAGCCACTCCCAGTATATGGAGTTGAATGCTTCTATTGCATCCAATGATAGTAGTGCATAGGAGCCCTTCTCTTGGTTCGTTTGGGCAATGACGTGTTGAAGTTTACGGAGATTTGCTTTTGTGTTACGTCCCGGAAGAAAACCGTTTTGGTCCGCGTGCACGAGCGTTCCTATTTGTCTAGAGAGTTGTTTGGCTAAAATCGTGGTCAGTATCTCAATGTCGTAATTAAGCATAGCGAACCGGGCGGTAGGAGTCGCACTCCTCTGCCGTCTTCCTAGGGTTGAGCATCGGGATCACTAGTGTCTCCCTCATGCTTTCTGGGAGCATCTCCAGGTCATATGCCTCTTGGTATACTTTGTGTAGTAGTGGCGTGAGGGTTGGTTTGTACATTTTATAGAACTCTGTGGGCAGCCCGTCACTACCTGGGGTTTTGCCGGTGGCCAATGATTTTCAAATGTCTCTTTTTGACTCAGCTCTAATTTGGCTTAGGGTTTCCTCCTCCTGTGATGTCCCCAGGGCCTCTGTTCCTATCTTTCTGATTTCTTCCTCCCGCTGCTCCAGTCCGGTGCGCAATAGTTTTCTGATGCCGCCTGCCTTTGCTATAACCTCCCCACGTGTCACTACTTTGAGGGCCTCCCATACCGTGCCCTCCCGGGTCACGCTACCCATGTTTTCCTCCACGTATTTCTCTAGGGAGTCCCAAAGGTCCTCCCTGAAGGCTGTGTCTCTTAGTGCCTCAGTGGGCATCCTCCATAATGGGATTGGGGGTCTGGGCCTGGTTGTTCTCCACTCTATCAGTAGTGGTGAGTGATCTGATATAGATCGGCCTAGATATTGTGCTAGTTCTATTTGGGGGAGGTGTTCTCGCCCTACAAAGACGTGGTCTATCCTGGTGTACAGGTTGTGTGGGGCTGAGTAGTATGAATAGCCTCGCTCATTTGGGTGTAGCTCCCGCCAAGTGTCTGCTATGTCTAGTTTTGCTATTACTGAGTCAAATGCAGTCGAGACTCTGTTTCTCCGGTGTTGCGGGGGGGTAGATCTGTCTAGCTCTGGGTCTCGTACACAATTGAAGTCCCCGCCCCAAATGAAGAAAGAGTTCCTATGCTTAGTCAGTTTGTTACACATTTTGTCCAGATGAGCCGGGATATTGCAATTGGGGGAAATAAGAGTTTACTATGCATATTTCAGTTTGTTCTATGTAACCCCAGACTATTACGTATCTACCTTCTGGGTCGGTCTCTGCCTTGACCAATTTGAAAGGTGTCTGGGTGCTTATTCATATGTATACCCCTCTCGCGTACCTGGAATATGCTGCGCCAAATCCCTAGCCCCCCCCCAGTATTCCTGTAGCTTGGCCATTGATTCTCTTGTTAAGTGAGTTTCCTGTAGTAGGGCTATCCCTGCCTTTTTTCTGTTCAAGAAGGATTTGATTTGGTTCCTCCTTAAGTAGGTTCCCAATCCTCTTACATTCCAAGTTAGTACCCTGGTCTGAGTTGCCATATTTTTACAAAGTTCAAAGTTGCTGTCGCCCTGCTTCGGTTAGTATTTAATCCTGTTCCAGGCGCACCATCCAGACCTCCTGCCTTCCGGGCGTCGCGGCAAGCACCGTTTGAGTCCTCCTCCCCCCAAGCCCCCAGGCATTCCACCTCCCCCTCTAGAGACATCATGAACAATGGAACATTAACTGGTGTGAACGAAACAAATAAAACCAAAAACATATAACTGCACCCAGCGACTGCCTTGGTCTGGTAGCGCTCAGGTGCCCTTGTGCCGTCTGGCCCATCCGGGGCATTTGGCACGAGTGGTGTGTTGGCGATGGGCCTGCACTGAGCTATCATGGGGTGGGTTGAGTGCGCTGTGCGTGTGTCCCCGCAGGATTTCTGTCCGAACCAGCGAATTAGCGGCATGTGGCGATAGTCTAGAGTGTGATAGTTCTCTTGTCGCTAACTTTATGCTCAGTTTTTTGATTCAGGAAGTACCCCCCCTGCCGAGTAAGTACTAAGTTGGTCCTGCGATGGGCTACTCGTCGCTGGCCAGGTTGTTGTGCTCTAGCCACATATTAACTGCAGCTGGTGTTTCCAGAAATATCGCTTTCCCTTTGTAGAGCACCTTGAGGCAAGATGGGTATAATAAAATATATTTCAGGTTCAACTGCCGGAGCCTCACCTTTATCGGCACGAAGGAGTTTCTTGCGTTCTGTACCGTGGGTGTGTAATCCGGGTAGATGATGATCTTGGAGTTGTCTCTCGTAATTAACCCTCCTTCTCTTGAATACTTGAGTATTATTTCTCTGTCCCGGAAGTTAAAGATTTTTGCAATCATGGTGCGTGGGTGTGAACCTGGTGGTGGTTTCTTTTGAAGTGTTCTATGGGCCCGCTCTACTACAAAGCTCTGGGATAGCTGGCCAGCACTGATTTCCTGTTGTAACATGGTCTCCACGAATTCCGTCGGGTGCGTTCCCTCCATGCCCTCCGGTACGCCCAGTATACAAATATTGTTGCGGCGGGCGCGCCTCTCCGCATTCTCAGACCTCGCCTCCAGTCTTGCCACCTTCTTTTCCAGCTCTTGTACTTTGGCTTTCAGGTCGGCCATGATCTCAACAGTTTCCTGTAATTCTGCTTCTGCCGTGGTTACTCTCTCTGTCAAGTTGCGGGCATCTTGGCGCATTAACTGCGTGTCTGATTTGACTTCGTCTATTTTGACATCTATGAATGATCTTAGAGCCGCAATAGCCTGTAGCACCTGGTCGTCTTTGGCACCATCTTCCAGGGGCTGTGATTCTTGGTGCGTGTTTGCCTCTGGTTCCACCTGCTGTTTCGATTTGGCTGCTGAGAAGGAGTCCATTATTGTCGACTTGGCTTTCCCCCTGGGGTGGGACATCTCCTGTTGATGTGTTTTGGGTTCTGGTGGCTAGGTCGATGTGAAGTTAGTAGTTGAGTGGTTCGTGGGACGTGGATAAGTTTATTTATGGTCTAGCCTGGTTTACGGACCAGTTACGGCCCTGCGGTGGTCCCCACTGTGTCTGGGCCCTCTGTGCCAGTGTCACCAGGATATCTGTATCCTCTACTTGGTGCATCCAATTTTCAGGAGCGAACCCCTGTGGTTGTCTGGATGGTGTTGTGGGTTTGAGCTTGGGTTTTAATAGCAGGCGTCTCCTCCGGTGGGTTGGGCCGAGGTTGAGCACTTTTATAGGGCTGAGTGTTCCTTGGTGGTGATCTAGGAGCACTAGTGGGGCTGTGACAGCACCCGTGGGTCTCTCCCTCTCTGTGGGGATGTTCCAATGTGTTGGTGTGCGCTGAGCGTGGTTTAGCAGCGCTCGTGTGTCAGGAGGGCTCTGTGCATCCCTTATGATCCAGGGATGTGTGGCATCTGGTGGGGGTCTCTGTGCGGGGTGTTGGCGGGGGATGTCTCCTCGCCTGCAGCGATTTAGCCGCCTGTTGTTGTGAGCAGAGGCACCCGGTGTGTTAAGCCCCATAGTTGGGTTAGGGGCTAGTGTGTTGGTGCAGGCAGCTGCGGCAACCCCCTGTGTAGCGGGATTGTATATTTGGGCTGGGCGGAGTGGGCAGGATTCTGGCTGCTTGCGTGCGAGATGCTGGAGACCTTGCAGTATATTATTAGAGGTGCACACGTGTGGGGTGTGCTCGGTACCTGCTGTTTTTCCTGCTCTGGTCCCTCGCTGTTTCACCGTGGATGTTCCGGCTCGGGTACTGTCTTCCGGGTGGTTCGCTGGGCTCGAGTCCTGCATGTTGTGGCTTCTGCGGTTTGCCTCCTTGGTTCCTGGGCTGCAGTCGGTGCCCGCTTCCGCGGTGGGGGCAGGAGCGCCCTGCCTCTCCCTCACAGGCAACCCCGAAACGGCACCTTGTAGGGGCGCTGCCTGGTGTAGTCCTCTGCTGCAGGGCTGGCAAAGGACCGCCTCGAAGCTATTCGGTGCTGTTCGCAGGTCGGGGATGAAGCAGCGTTTCTGTCATGTCGTTTAGGGAGAGCGCTTCAGGTTGACGGGGCCATTTTGTGGGATGTACGGGGCTTCACTTGGCTCGGGCGCGTCAGTGATTTCCCAGCTCCGATTTTTCTCAGGAACTCTACAAGTGACAGGGGAAGGGTTCCTCTTCCTGTAACTGCCTTCAGGTACGGAGGACTATGTTTCTATCCGCTGTAGTAGAATCTGAAAGAGGATCACGGACGGGAGCTCAACAGAGCTCCTTCCTCATGCCATGCGCGCTGGCCACCAGAGTTCTGCATTATAAGCAATCCGCAAAGGCAGGTGGCATTTTCTCGAACCTTCTAGCCTGAGCATCTGCGCATTGGTGGTTGACCGCTTGTCCCCAGCGGGAGTGACCTACAGCAACCCCAAGGAGCTGAGCTCTTCCCTTTCTCAAAACAGCAAAGAAAAAACAACTCTGTAACTCATCCTCAACTTTGACAATGCCCATAGCAACCTTATCAGGTACCAGCCTTCACCTACGGATCCCAGTTTTTGCAAGCACGGTGTCCTTGGATGAGCCATGCAGACCAACATAAGCAATGAATAACGTTGAAAACATATTTTTCCAGTAAAATACTGCTAACAATGCTGAAAATCTGTGTACAGCTCACAGCAAGTGCAGCTTTCACTGAGAGATATGGAGCAAATATCCATTATGGCTCCGAGGGCACCAGAATGTACTGCGCGGGCCATATTTATCTCAAGCTTTACAGCCCACCGCTGGATATTGGACTTTCATAGCCCGGTGGCATTGGAGTCTGATTCTGAAATCGACGAAGCATCATAACTAAGTTGGGGTGCATTGACTACAACAGCAACCAGCAGTTATAATAGCTAGTATTATACAAATGCAAGCAAAGGCATAATGCAGGGTACCCCCAATATCATGAATCCACAAGAATAGCCAACCCCACCAATTCCCAGTATGATCTTCAGACACTTGGGATATCAAATCTTTCAAACCTTGAACATGGCTTTCAATGGATTGTGAATGATCACTCAGATTAAAACACATACCTTCAACTGCGTTACAACCCAGGTAATGTTTCAGCAACAAATAATCAATGGCAGCTCGGTTTTGCAAGGCTGCCTTTATAATAATTTTGCTATCAAGAAGCAACTCCTCTAAAACCTGAGAAGTGTGATTGAGTCCTTTCACTACTAAACTTGCTAATTTGATGAAAGATGTATAGCCCCCAGCCACTAAACCCCAAAGTCCCACTTATCAATAGGCCAGCGTCAATACCTTGGCCTCTGATAGCAAATGCACATGTGAATCACAATTTGGGGATAGCCCTACAGATTCAAAAGTTGATCTTTTGCTTCGATATACTGCTGGGTGTAAAGGAAACATCATTAATCCTAATCGGCACATGGACCTCCAGAAATGTTAGCTGGAATGTACGTGTATGTGATGTTGCCTCATGAAAAAATCCATCCCGTTGGAAGTTTCACATGATTTAAATGACTGGCAGCTATCAGTGTGTAATCACAAGTCATGTTGTTATTCACATTAGTACATGTGCTTGGAACTCGTGTGCACAACTTCCTCTCGAACACAGTTTGAGTTTTCTCTTTAGTTAGGTTCAGCTGTTGGCATTTGCCAATTTCTTTTGGTTGACAGGTCATACGATAGCAAACATCGCCTTGCGTGACATTGTAGTTTATCATTTGTGTCCAGTTTCTCCATTTGTGATTTGTTTCTTGGCAAAACTTGCAATACTCTACAGAAAAGGACTGCTGCACATCGGAATGCTGTACTGCAGAATCATTGTGTATGACCCTGAAAATTTGCCTCAGGATCGGAGCAGGCGTTAGCACTGCTACTAAACAGGTAGTCAGCAAAGCTTCTGCATGATGCACGTCAGTCAGGCAGAAATATGAAATGTTTAAAACTTGCCATGCTAGATATGTCCACATGTTCTTTGTTTGGGCCATCATCAGTGAATATATTTGCCGCCATAAGGACATCTCTTGCACAGCCGGCATCAATATTTGTGCTCGCACCTAACGGTTTTCGCATTCCACGAATCCCATTCTTCGGTCTGGCTGTTTTTTTGGCATCGGCATTGGGCTGCTTTTGGACATCATTTCTCATCATCAGACTCCCATGGATCACTTGCACGATGTGACATTCCGCATCGGTTGCAGCATGCTGTTTGACTCTCCCGAACGGAGTCCATTTAGTCCAACAATTACACCAGCCAGACACAGGATCTACAAAGCAAACCCAGAAAAGAGATATCCGTGTTGATAATCACTCCCTTAAGTAGCATTTGTCTGCGGGCACATAACACAATTTTTCCTTGCCAGGTTCCATCACTAAGATTACTTGGTCCTTCCCTGACGCAATAACATCTGCGGGCACCTGTGGGCCACTTGGTTTTTGACCCACACTTTAGCACCCAATACCATGCTGTCTGACCATGATCCCCACGTGTAGTTAACACTGCGGGGGGGGCTCCCCTTTTTTGTTTTTTGACCATGGACAACTTAACCGGGACAATAATCAATTGAGCTACTCGATCTCTTATGAATCAGTAAAACTTGGTCTCCACTGTTCATTAAAATTACTTTGATTTCTCCTTGGTAATCTGCATCTATGACCCCCTCCTAGCACTTGAATGCCTTTCAATGCTAATCCAGATCTAGGGGCAATCCATCCCACATGTTCTAGTGGAATCTGTACTCCAATCCCTGTTTCAATAACAATTATCCCTCTTGGTTCTAACCTGATCTCTTCATGAGTAAGCAAGTCTACTCCTGCTGATTCTGGAGTTGCTCGGTAGGGAGCTAAAGAACCCGGTGTGATTTCCCAGTACATTAAAGTCTCTCTAGCTGAATTTGGTTGAATCTGTAAAGCAGGAATCATTAATCACAGCAATGGGGTCTCATGGTTATTCACTGGTCTTTTATTCAACACATGTACCGCATCAAACCCTCGCTCATGGCAGCCTGCTAAACTGCCATTGCCAGATTTGAGCAGCTATTCTTTCAACAACCCATTCATTCTCTCAATCAAACCTGATGCCTCTGGGTGGTAAGGGACGAAGTACACCCACTCAATGCTTTTTTCCTGATAATATTCTTGAATCAATTTGCCTTTAAAGTGTGGCCCGCTGTCACTCTGAATATGCAAGGGTACAGCGTAATCTGATCTAGCAACTTAATGGTGTTCAGTTGTGTAGCATGATTACACAGTAATACCATCAAATATCCGGAGTATGTATCCACAATGGTGCGTGCATATTGGCAGCCTTTGCTGATTGGCGTAGGACCGATAAAGTCAGATCTGCCAGATTTGACCTGGTAACTTTCCACTTTGCAACATACCCTAGAAAATTTGATCAATGGGTCTATGCTGTTGGTGTAGAACACCGGACATTGCAAAATGATCATTTTCACTACCTATACTGATCCCTCAAGCTTGTGCCCACGTGATAGCTTTTTCTCCTAGGTGTCCACATTTCAGGTGAGCCCACTTGGCCAAATCCTCCTCCTGAGCCACTGCGTCCACAGATTAAATCTTGGTGTCTTCATCTGCGACAGAATGAAACCAACGTTGTAATGAATCTGTTGCGCAATGTGCATCTACATGATACACAGTGACTTCAAATTGTGAGAACATTTCCACAATATCTTGCCACAGTTCCTTTCCCCACAATTCTTTTGAATGATGTTTCCATCCATTCTTTTGCCATGTTGGCAGCCACACCGCCAACCCATTCGCCACTGACCATGAATCTTTGAACAAATAACATTGACCAGGGATCTCTTGTTTCAACGCTTGGTAAACTGCGTAGAGTTCTGCAAACTGACTGCTCTTTCCTTTCTCTGATGTCAAAATCTTTTTTGTGTTGGTATTGTATGACACCGCTTTCCAGTATCGCTCCGTTCCCACATAGCAAGCCGAGCCATCCGTAAACGAGGCATGCTCTGTGTGCTCTATTGTCAGATCACCATAGGGTACTCCCCATTTCAGGGGAGACTCGCTTACTTTAGTCACTTCCTGTGGCATGTAATCTGTGGGTGGTATACTGGCCACTTGCTCATGTAATTTTTGCGACGCCACCCTTTCCGGATTTAGCTCTGTCTTGAATGTACCATTTCCATTTGATTATACTGGCTTCTTGAGCGTGTCCTATTCTGCGTGTCTTAGAGCTCAACACCCATTGCATAGTCAGGATTTTGGGCCTCATCAATGCATCATGCCCCACTGTCATTTGCTCAGTAGGAACAAGAGCCCAATAAAATGCCAGCAACTGCTTCTCAAACGAAGCCTATGTGTTACCAGCCTCGGGCAACTTACGATTCCAGAATCCCAATGGAACATGTTTTCTGTCCTTTTTCTGCCACACACTGCAGTTAGCATAATTGTATTGTACAGACACATTTAACTCCACTTCGCCTTCCTTCATTGGCCACAAATCAAGCACCTGCTGCACTGTCTTTTGCCAAATCAAATATTTTTTGCTGCTCCTCCGCCCACTGAAATTCATATTTCTTTCGTATCACTTTCTAGAGGGAGGGGCAATATTTGCCTTAGATGGGGTATGTGCTGTCTCCAAAACCCAAACAGCCCTATGAACTTCTGAGCTTTTTTTTGTTCATCAGAGTAGTGAACTCAAGTATTTTCTGTCAGGCCTTCAGCACCATCACTTGATTCCCATTATGCCACTGAATTCCTATGAATATCACTCTCTCAGCTGGCCCTTGAATTTTGTTAGGGTTAATCTTCCACCATTCCCTCTTCAACCCTTGCATGATGATTTCTAACTGAGTTGGCACACTTTGCTCCTCTTTACCCTAAATCAAAATAGTGTCATTTGTATATCAGGTTTACATGGTTTCTGGTCTAGGTGTTCTGCCACCAGCCGGTGACAGATGGTGACAGATGGTTGGGCTATCTATGTACCCCATAGTTAATCTCGTGAAGGTCTACTGACACCCGTTCCAAGAAAATGCAACCTGCTCTTGGCACTCCTCAGCAATTGGCACAGAGGAAAATGCATTGGCTAAGTCTACCACTGCATACCAGGTTCCCTCAAACAGTTAGCATTCTCAGAGTATGACATCTGGGAGTGCAGCCACCAGAGGCGGAGTGTGTTTATTCAATTTGCGATAATTCCGTCATCCCCCAACTTCCATAACCCTTTTTCAGAGGCCAAAGCGGATTGCTCCACGCTGTAGTAACAGGGCATAACAGTCCTACCTCTTCATACCCTTTGACGGTGTCTTAAATGTCCTTATGCCCCCCGGGAATGTGGTATTGTGTCATTGCTACCCGCTTAGTTGCCAAAGGCACATGCACCGGGGGCATTTTCAGTTTGCCTATGGTAACTTGTGTACAAGTCAATGCACTCACTCCAAACTGTGTACTTGGGTATCCGAACAATCAACACTTGGTATTTCTGCCTTGTCAAATAGCCGATTTTCATCTCCACTCCTGTTTGTACTGCTGGGGTCTCCCGCCCCCCTCTAGCCCTGTAATGTTAAAGTGTCTACCTTTAAATCGTGTCGGATTTCCATGATTCAAAGAGGCCTCCGCCCGGTATCAATCAATGCTTGGGTATTTCCAGGCCCCCAAAAACTCTTAACATTAACATGAGGTCGCCTATCAACTTTTATGCGAGCAGATGCTGCCGGGCACTCGGCACCTTCTTCAAATCACCATATGTTGGCTGCTACGGGGAAGAAACCCCCATAGGCCCTTCTTCCTGTTCCTCCTCAGAAGGAGCTGAAGGTGAGGTGTCCCTTTGGGGCTTAGTCACCACCTGTCTCTTAACCAGTTTATAGCGAACTTTCGCTACAAGCCATCTTTTTGTATAGTTCTTATATTGCCCTTGTTTCAATGCCATTCATTTATTCTTGTGGCACACCATCTTTCAACAAGGCCAAAAACATATCCTTTTTGGACACTTGGGAGTCTCTACTATCCTGCCTCTTACCTTCAGTTCTTCGCTCGCTATGCCCCTCTCTCTCTGTCTCTCACAGCTTATCTTCACTTTTGTCTCATTCCCCCAGGTCTGCCAGTTGCCATATGCCATCCACTACATCAGTGGGTTTGACAGTCATACCTACAAGCAATAGAACATTGGCCTCCTGGCTATCTTGCTTCAGTGGTTGAAATAATATTTCTAACACTGTAGTTAATGCGATACAGATTTACTTTTATTAGTGGTAGTGTAAGAGCGTTTTTCATATTACATTTGATAAGCGTCATATACACTTAAGGGCACATGTGCGCCTTGTTTGTCAGCCGACATGTGTTTCGGTGGACAGGCGTGGCTCCTGTTGGGCCCTGAGTGCTCTGCACTCTTCATGGCATACTCTCTGATCTTGGGCTCTGCACTCAGGGCCCAACAGGAGCCACGCCTGTCCACCAGACAGCACTCGTATCAGGACCAGGACCCCACAGGTGGCTCAAGAAAATTGACAATAGCCTTGATAAGGACCCTATGGGTCGAAACACGTGTCGGCTGACAAACAAGGCGCACATGTGCCCTTAAGTGTATATGACGCTTATCAAATGTAATATGAAAAACGCTCTAACACTACCACTAATTAAAGCGAATCAGTATCGCATTAACTACAGTGTTAGAAATATTATTTCAACCACTGAAGCAAGATAGCCAGGAGGCCAATTTTCTTTTTCTACTCAACAACGTGGGGTACTGGCTAAACCCCAACCACTCCTGTGATCTTGCAACGCCAAAATAATGTACTTGTCTCAGACATAAGCGGGGCCTAGCGCAGACTGTTTCCACACCTAGAGCCAACTTTGATCATTCCTACAAGCAATGTCATGGCACTTTCGTATGCGGGTGGGACAGTTCTTATCACCATATTCCTGGTTGAAACTGAAAGCGGCACTACCCCCATGTGTCCTGACAAATCTATGTGAATTGCCTTCTTCATGGCATACTCTCTGATCTTTTGAATCGCTTCTTTCAAAGTATACCACCTCTTTTCCTCACTAGGCCAGTCTGTAGTAATGGGATTCGTGCGGTTACACCCTTGGGCTGCTAGGTGCAACAAAGACACCTGCGAAGCTTGACCATTAGCTTCAGGGGGCGGCCCTGCCCTTAATACCTCCTGTACATTGGTGTAATTCGACAAAGGCAGGAAGCGTGGGGAATCTGTTGTATCTACCAATAACCCTGCTGCCCCTCTGTCAAACAGCCTCACCACCCATGCCAGCACAGGTTCCCCTGACTTTCGCCTCAGACAAGTAATGATTTCCCCAACCTCCTGTTGAGTGTAATGTTCCAGCATGGTTAAATCTAAAACTCCTCTCCCAGGATTATGTGGATGAGGTCCACCGCAGTGTCTCGTAACTGGCTTAGCCGTCACTGTCTTTTTTAAAAAATATGTTTATTTTAAACCAATGCAAGGTGATGACATACATATCAAAAGGAAGCAATATTCGTATACAGATAACCCCCGTTTTTCCCATCTGTCTGCTGAAGAGGGCCTGAGTCTCATCCCTTCGTGTACTCTGCCTCATTCTTGGCCCCCTCTCACCCTCGCAGGACCCCTTCAACGCCAAGGACCCTCGTAACCTCTGGAGGTTTGTAGATTAAGGCCGGGAAGTTCTGGTCATAGTCCAGGAATGGAGCCCAAGTGTTCAGGAAACGATGTAATAGTCCAGCTCTGGCTGCTGTCACTTTCTCTGTGATCAAAATGTCCCACATTTTCCCCCAACACAGAGACATAATGGGTCCTTCAGCTGATTTCCAGGTGCGGCCGACTGATTCTCCCTGCTAAGAGGCATTGAGTCATCAGCTTGGCTTTCCTTCCAGATCTCGGGTAAACTGTCACAAGTCTAGGCGGAGAGCACAGGGCAGAGTCTATCTCTTACTGTATGCAAGTAAATTAAGGGAGATTCCAGAGACACTGCTAGCATATAACAGATTAAAGGTACATACCAAGCTGTTAGTTGAAACAGGTATTCACAGGAACTGCATGAGCAGGCTGTAAACAAAGAGACAGAGAAAAGGCAAAGACAAGCAAGTACACTGGGCAACATGGATTGATCAGAAATAAGGGTCTACTGGAATATGATAAGGGGTCTCCAGGGATTAAGGAAACTTGGGATAGGTACCAGCAGATTACTCTTAACAACAACTCTTAACAACAGTCATACAGCAACGTCATTACTTAGGCATGCCGAGGAAACTGTTGTACTCAGTGCAAGGGTAAAACTGAAAGACCATATACTGAGGTAGGTACGACTTCAATGGACTAGGTGAAGGCAACAGAAGTCTTCCCTTATCTGATCTGAATGGAGACCAACCCAGGGTCACACTGTAAAACGTATTCAAGTGGAGGCACCACAGTGGACCAAGATGTATACAAGTAGAAAGCCGCGTTGAAAGAAATAACCAGGTACAGGACAGAATAGGATATCACGAGCTAAAACAGGCAGGTTGCAAGGCAAGGAGCCCAGAGGAACAGGGCAGAAGGCAGAGGAGTGTGGCAAGGCTGCCAGGCAGGGAAGCCCGGAGGAGATGGGCAGAAGGCAGCGGAGTGCGGCAAAGCCGTCAGGCGGGAGCCCAGAGGAGCAGGGCGGAAGGCAGCGGATTGCGGCAGAGCCGTCAGGCGTGAGCCCAGAGGAGCAGGGCAGAATGCTGCAGAGTGTTGCAGAGCCACCAGGTGGGAGCCCAGAGGAGCAGGGCAGAAGGTTGGAGAGGGAGCTCCAAGCATCAACAGCAACATGAATTAAAGGCTAAAAGAGGATTTCCAGGAATGGTCAAAAACTGGTAACGGGAGCACCAGCACAAACTCCCAGTTGAAGCAGTTGACTGGCAACTGCTTCTGTTCAAGGTGAGCTTATAAAGGCCCTCCCAGCCAGCAGGCCAGCAGGGTGGAGCTGATTGCAGACTCTGGCAGCTGTGTTCAATTAAGCCCAGCCCTGGCTTCAGTAGCCTGCAGCAGTGGTTTCTAATCAAGTGCTTTCCAGCTCTTTGCAGCCTAGCCTGCAGTAGCTTGGAACATGTGAATGCAATCAGGCCCTCTGCAGCTTTTAGTAGCTTGCTGCTAACAAATGTATTTAGTATGCCTCCTCCAGCCCTCTGCCTTTTGGATAGCATACATGTCCCAGAATGCATCTGCTGGTTTAACCCAAAAGCCAGAATGGAACACGCAATTAGATTAGTCCAAAACTGCAGCGGTAAAACAAGGAAATAAAGGCAGAGGCGCATTTAGCGGTGCTGGGTGGCAGGTAAATAGGATCGTGACATAAACCCCCGGGACTGGGGTCCCCAAGAGAACAGGTTCGGGTTCCAGTGGAATCACTACTTGGGTAATATTTTCGATGGTGGCTTTTCCAGAACTGTTTTACCTTAGGACATTGCCACCACATGTGGAAGAAGGAGCCCGGCTGTCTGCAGAGTCACCAGCAGGAGGGATCAGGGTCCCGATTCATGTGGTGAAGCCTGAGAGGGGGTAGTACCAGCGCAACAATATTTTATATGCACATTCTCTGTTCGTAATGCAGGTGGATGATGAGTGTGGCCGCGTCCATATGTTCACCCGTGCCTGATCCTCCATGGGATGTGCGAAGTCTGCCTCCCATTGTGCCATATATGAAGCTTTAGAGGAGAGAAAGTCTCCCTGTAAGCGTTTGTATAGGGTGGAAGACCTCCCCCATGCCGGAAGATCCAGTAGGGTCAGTTCAAGGGCAGTGGGGGTCCGTGTCACGGCTTGAAGAGTTTGGGGATGGGAACACCAGTGGTGAGTTGGATGTAAGGGAATCCGCCTGTCTCCTTGAGTTGAAAGGCCTTCTTGCATTGTTCAATGGTGCAGGGTATGCCCCCCACAAAGAGCTGAACCAGAGTTACAAGACCTCCCGCAATCCAATTTTTTAAGTTCTGGGGTTGGGCCCCAGAGGAGAATGCCGGATTATGGAAAATTGGGGAGGAGGGACCCAGACCCCTCGGGATCCCCCTGCGTTTCCAAGCCCAGTCCCATGTGCGCAGGGTATGTTTGGTGGAGGATAACAGTCTCTCCCATCCCCAATGCTATGAGGGCGAGAGATGTGGGAGGAAGCGTAGGGGGAGAGATTGGCGTGATTGTTCTACTTTCCACCCATCTTGGGTACTCAGAAGCCATCAGCCAAGCATGGGTTTGAGCTAACTGTGCTGCCACCCGATAGCTCTGCAGGTCGGGGACCCCCAGCCCGCCCATTTTAGCATTGCCCATCATTGTTTGAGAAATCCCGGCCTTTTTACCCCTCCAGATGAACCGGAGCATTTTCCTTTGAAGCCTGTGGAGTGTGGGGAGTGGATTAGCGACGGGCAGAGACGAGCAGGCCTATAGGAACCTGGGGAGGAGATTCATTTTACAGGCTGTGAAACGCCCCATTAGTGAGATTTCTTTTGATGACCAGTGCTCCAGGTTCCTTTCGAGCTGTTTAAAGAGTGGGGGCAAATGTACCCGGTATATTTCCTCCGGGCTGGAGGGAACCTGTACCCCCAAATAGGGAATCATCATTTTCTTCCATTGAATAGGGCTAAGAGGGATCAGGGATTCCTGTTCTGGAGTTAGGCCTATCTGCAGGGCTATGGATTGATCTAAATTAATAGAGAAGCCTGTGACCCTCCCAAAGCTATACATTTCAGCAAGAGCCTGCCTTAGCGAGGTGCCAACCTCTGAGATGGTTAGTAGGACATCGTCTGCATAGACCTATTTTGTGTTGGGCGGAGCCAATTTATAGGCCCTTGATATTAGTGTTCAATCTAATTCTTTGAGCAAAGTGCTCCATAACCAGTGCAAATAGAAGCAGGGACAACGGGCATCCGTGCCTAGTCCTGCAGGTTAAAGGGATTGGGCAGGAGAGAGACCCATTGACCCTGAGGAGAGTTTTCAGGGATCTGTAGTTGGCCAGGACAATATTTTGTAAAGCTGGTCCAAAGCGAAACGCCTCTAGGGTGAGATGCATAAAAACCCAATCGACTTTGTCAAACGCTTTGTTAGCGTCCAGAGCCAGTAGTGCCTGTTTCTGTGAGTTTTGAGAGGCGGTATCGACTAGATTCAGGGCTCTGCGGATGTTATCCCCTGCGGATCTGTTTTTAATGAAGCCGGTTTGTTCGGGATTGATTATGTTGGGCAATATGTGTGACAAGTGATTTGCGAGGATTTTGGAGTAAATACTTGCATCTATGTTTAACAGAGCAATCGGTCTGTAGGAGGAGTTATCTCTGGGATCTTTGCCCGGCTTAGGTAGGAGAATGGTGATCGATTCCTGCATGGAAGGGGTTATGGAGCCTGATTCCCTGAAGGAGTTGAAGAGCTTGACCAGTGAGGGGATTAGTTCGGGCCGGAAGACTTCATAGAATTTAGTGGAAAATCCGTTGGTGCCAGGAGTTCGGGATTTAAGGGATTTAATGGCAGAGTCAACCTCCTCACCTGAGATCGGAGCGTCCAGGCTTTCCTGGACCGAGTCCTCCAACGGGGGAAGTGCCGCCTTATGTAAGTATTCTCGTTGTTCGCCTTGGTCTCGCAGTGGTGCGGCCATCATCTGCATCATGTGATCTGTTGCTAGCTGCAGCTTCTCTTGTTCTGCGTATTGCACCACACCATGTTGGTCGCGAAGCCCAGTGATTGCGTTTCTCCTTTTCCCTTTAGCTAGCTTTGCCACCAACAATTTGTTTGCTTTATTATTCTTGGCATAGTAGAATTGTTTAGATTTAGCTAGCAGGTGTGCTGTATGTTCAGCATAGTGGGCTTCTATCTTATTCCGGGCGACGCAGATGGCTCGCTTAGTTTTTGGGGACCAACCTTTTCTCTTATGTTTCTCTTCCGCTTCTTGGAGTTGCTCTTCGAGGACCAGGTGGGCTCGCCGTTTTCATGTATGATATGCTACTCCTTGTGCAATCAGTTTCCCCCAATGACCGCTTTTATGGCGTCCCAGGTGTTTGCTGGGAGGTGTCTTTATTTGGGTTTTCTATGAAGAAATTCTGGATCGATTTGGCAATTAAGTCTCTCAGTAGCATCTCATTAAGCATGGGTCATATAGAGTCCATCTATGCTGTGGGTTTGTAAATGGATCGTGCGCTTGGAGCGCCAAGGTTACAGGAGCGTGGTCCAAAAGAATTCTAGAGCCAATGGATAACCTGTTGAAATAGGTCAGAATTTGTAGATATGTTAGCAGAAGATCGATCCTCGAAAAGGTTCTGTGTACATAGGAGTAAAAAGAGAAGTCTGATTCGGTGGCATGGAGCACCTGCCATGAGTCTACCACATCTAAGGTCCTGAGGAGGCAGAGGAGACTGATAGCAAACTTGAAGTCCTTGGGGGTATGATCTGTCCCTAGTGGGGCCCGGAACCCCGCTAAAGTACCCTCCAATTACAATATGGCCCTCCACAAAGTGGGGAGGAGGGAGCATTGCCCAGAGATTCGTAAAAGGTAACTTGTCTTTAGTTGGGGGCATACACTGAGATGAATGAATATAGTTGTCCCAGCAACAGGCATTTGACTGCTATGTAGCGGACCTCGAGGCATTGTTTCGTTTCCAAGATTTGAGGGTCTAACCCTTTTGCGAAGGGGATCACAGTTCTTGGTGCCGCCAGAGGCCAGGAATTGAAGTGGTAAGTGTTTGTTGCGCAGCTGCCCGAGGTCTGCTGGCAATAGATGGGTCTCTTGCAAGAAGGCCACTGCAGCGTCTTCATCCTGCAGTCTCTGAAAATGCGCTTGGCGGGAGGGTTCCGTTTCAAGATCCGGTGATTCGGGGCGGAGTCCGGGTCCATGGAGGAGCCTGGGTGGGGGGGTTGAGATGAGTGCGGGTCAGCCAACATTTCAGGGAGTCATCAACTGGGTGTTACCCTGCAATTGGGATTTTAACCTAGGCCCCAAACGGGAGGCCGGAACTTTAACCATCCGGGGGGCCAACGTTTTAGGTTCGGCACCTCCCCAGGCCAACCGGGCCAAACATGTGTCCCCAGCCAACGTGGCTAGGCTTGGAAACAAGCTCTGTGTTTCTTTCCAAGGACCTTTCGATGGCATGTATCTTGGAGGTGGGAATGGGCCGTGGGAAGCCTGCCGCGGTTATTCGATGGTCCATGTTTCAGAGTCGACGGAGATATACCAGAGTAGTGTGCGATCTTTTAAGGAGCGATGGGGTTGGACTCCACTGTGTCAGGCTGGAGCAGTCCTAGGAGTTGCAATCAGGCCCATGGAGACCCGGAATTGTAAAGCCTCTCGAGGCCCACCAACCCCGCAGCGGGTCACCTCCCCCTCCTGTTCCTTCGTACCTTCGACCAGGATGCCCGTCTCAGTTTCGCTGGGGAGGCATTTGTCTCACTGTCCGTGCCTTGATGAGATGGGTTCTCTGAACTCCCAAGGGAGTCCAGGTGTAGGATTTTATCCGCATCTTCAAGGTGACTGATTCTTCGGAGGGTACCCTTGTAGGAAAATTGCAGAGCTGTTGGGAACAGCCATCTGTATTGGATTTGGTGGTCTTGGAGCAGGAGGGTCAGAGGGCTCTTCTCTGTAGCGTGAAAAGGGAGTGATCCTGATATATATGGAAGAGGAGCCCTTAAAGGTCAGTTCATCCCGGGACCGACCTATTGCTGATATGGCTTCTTTTGTGGTGTAAAGGTGCACCCTTGTTATGACGTCGGGGGGTTAGTGGGGAGTCTGAGTCCATCCTTTGTCGAGGGCGTAATCAGTGTGTGCGGTCCAGTAACAGCTGGTGTTTGTCTAGCTGTGGCAGTAGGGATTGGAAGAAGTCCCCTACGTATTCCGCCAGGTCTTTGTCCGGGACTGAAGATGGAATGCCTCGAATCCGTAGGTTATTGCGACAAGCCCTGTTTTCGAGGTCCCCCTGCTTGAATTCGAGGATCTCGCACTTATCCTGAAGAATTTGGATCGAGCGTTGGATCTCCCCCAGGGCTGCTGACTGGTCTTGAAAGCGGTCCTCCACCTCCCCTAGCATCTGCTCAGCTTCTGTGATCCTTTGGTTGGTCTGTTCCAGTTTCGTAGTATGCTTGGTCATACATGATCGGAATTCCGCCTTGATGTCCGACATAAAAGCTTGGATATCCTCCTTAGTGGCCAAAGATCCTCTGTCATCTGAGGCTTTTTGAGGTATGAGTTTAGGGGGAATCAAGTTTCTTTCCCCTGTCTGCTGAAAGCAACATTGTAGCTATGTAAAGATTTTTGGTGAGTTTAGACTGCTTGGATATGGTGTCCACTTGTTTGGTAGACAGGGGAGCTTTGAGATCTCCAAGGTGGAGGGAAGCAGACGAAAAAGATGGCCAGAGCCCCTATTCTGTGCTTAGTGGGGAGAGAGATGTGATTTGACTGTTATCTGTCGCTGCAAAACTTTTCCTGGTGCAGCGCGTTGCTGTCAAATGAGTGAGGGATCCTTTGTTCTAGGTTTGGTCACGTGTGGCCAGGGTCCCTGAGGAGACTGTGAGCAGGTCGGGAATTCCGCAAGTGCGAGAGGGGAGGACCCTCTAAAGGGGGGTGTAGGCTCCCAGGTCACACCAGGATAATCAGGAAAAGTGTTGATGCTGGCTGTGTGGGACCTGTGGGGACCTCGCTCCACTAAGCTGGTGAGTTCAGTTTGTCGCTGCTGGAGGGGATGGCTAGCCAAACTGCTGCTCTGAGGGGGATGGGCGGAGGAGGCGAGTCGCAATGTGGGCCGGGGCGCCCTAGGAAAAGGAGGTGGGCTCCGGAGTAGTTCACTAACGGGGGATGGGAGGGTAGAGCATCCAATCCTGGACCACAACCACTGAGCAGGTCCTGTTTCCTTGGTTAGTCCGCAGTGGTTTTACTATGATCAATTTCCCACATAGGTTTTCTTTAATGTCTTACCAAAGACTGTGCTTCGTGGTGTTGGGGGATTCCGGGAGTTCCACATACCTTGTGGTGGTGCTTGGAGTTTGAAGAGGAGCTGCCACCAGGAGTTGGTCCCCCCTCTCCAATGTGGGGGGACTGGAGAAGATCCCAGAGTCTTATGGAGCTAAGCCGCTCTTGGGCAGAAAAGGTGGATATTTTTGCAGGCTGAAAGTGTCCTGAATAGCTGCAGAATCAGCTTGGCGCTGCTCTGACTCCCATCAGAATCAGAGAAGGCTGGCTGGTGCGCCACACGGGGGTAGGAGAGGGGTGACGTTCTGCCATGTGCCGGGGCTCCCCATGATATAGATGCAAGCCCAGAGTGGCCCAGCGCTGGGGCAAGGAGAATGGAGGTGCCCCCCAGGAGTCAAGGGTATCCGGAAGCTCAATGTGTGTTGCGGCAGAGCACCGCTGTCGCAGAAGAGCCTCCACCGGGGGCTGGTCCCTCCTCTCCAATGAGGGGGAATCAGAGAAATCCACCGGCTCCACCGTGGAGCCCGGCAGCAGCACTCCTCACTGCGGTGCTGTCCCCGGCCCATCCAATCTCACCCCAACTCTGTGGCAGGGGCTCATGGAAGCTGCTATGCCCCTCACCAGTGCGAGCAGGCAGGGCGCAAATGACTCTCCTGGTCAGAGTTGCAGGCAGACCACCCGATATCCCAGTGGGCGATCCGGAGGGGGTCCCGGACTGCATGCAGGCTGCAAGGCAGTCAAGGCGCTGCCGCCTCGTCACACGGGGCCGCAATCCTCTGCCTCCAGACCCTCTTCAGATGCTGCTTCAGGACGCATCGGGTCCGCCCGCCATCTTGGAATCATACGGTGTGGACCCGCAGGGCTCTTCGTTCTTGCTCCGGGCTCTCAATGGACATCAACCTTACATTTTCACCCCAGCAGATGTCCAAACCTTCTTGATGCTGCGACAGGCATTAGTTTTGTGAATGGATCGCCGGAACCGCGTTAAAATAAGCAATGCCACTGGCTTCCCATGGAGGCCATCAATGGAGCGACCACATCACTGGCGCTCCAGGCCACGCTCCCCTGTCACTGTCTTTTGATTAGGTTCTGACTTAGACTCTGCCTCCCCCTCATAGGTGCTCTCAAGCCTGTTGAGTTGAAAATGTCTCCATTGCATGTGTCGAGTCCCAGTCTACGCCTGCTGTGGCGTTTACTACTGCTACTCTCCTTTGGTTGAATGTCCCCTTCGTCTTTCTATATTTATATTGGGCAACTCTGACTGCTGCCCTCTCTGCTATGGTCTGATATCTATCAGCCTTATCCTTAAAAAGCTTAATTTGGAATTGCTGCATTAGCACAATCTGTCTTTCCGGAGCAAACTCTTTTTCCAGCGGTAATATCGTCTTTCAACTCCACATTCCTCTGTCGACTGAAACCTGCTGTAAACAAAACATCATCTCTGCGGGGCTTGTGTCCCCTAAGCTCTCCTCCCATGGCTCATTTAAGTCTGCCCCACATGCCCAGGTGTGTGCTAATTTGTCATATGGACTTTTGGCCCACCTGGAATCATGACTTCACGACATTCTCTGTCAGTGGAATCTGCTTTTCTCTCAAACTATTCATTTTTACAATAATGTACAAACCTTTTTTCTACAGTCACACCTTCACTCACACAATGTGCACACAGAGAACACTGATTAAGGCAGCCTGATGCTCACTGCCGAACGCAAACAAAACTTCACTTGCAATATAAATCTTGCCTACCAGCCTTCAAGCACAGATTCTTGGATGCTTGGAAGTCCTCATCACAAAGTATTCTGTTTGTGACGCCACATGTATTGCCTGCCCAAACGTGCATGGACAGACCTATATCTTTTTATCACCAGTACACTGAAGGGCAAACCTTGGACGCAGGTAGGCAATGCAGTGATTCACACATACACATGCATTTAGAAGATAAGTTAGTACTTGTACGGCTATTTCTTTATAAAGAGCATACATAAGTGAATAAACTGCAACAGAAAAAAATCACAGAAAAGACAGTAACCTAAAGAGAGTACATCACTGTTGTGCAACTTCATTCCTCATCTGGCCAGAAGCGGCTGGAAAGCCCCAGAACGCAGCCACACACAGTGCACAGCAACCAACAGGCTCGGAGCGAAGCATCCCCCCTCCGACTGAGGCCTTTGCTTTCTGCCTGACCTTTCCAGAGTTCTGCATTATGAGCACTCCGCAAAGGCGGGGTGGCATTTTCTCGAACCTTCTAGCCTGAGCTTCTGCGCATGGGTGGTTGACCGCTTGTCTCCGACCGGAGTGACCTACAGCAACCCCAAGGAGCCAGAGTTCATCCCTTTCTCAAATCAGCAAAGAAAACACTGTAATTTATCCTCAACTTTGACGGTGTACATAGCAACCTTATCGGGTACCAGCCTGCACCTGCGGATCCCAGTTTTTGCGAGCACTGTGTCCTTGGATGAGCCATGCAGACCAACATAGGCAATGAATAATGTTGAAAACATGTTTTTCCAGTAAAATACTGCTAACGATGCTGGTACAGCTCACGGCAAGTGCAGCTTTCACTGAAGCATGGAGCAAATATCCATTATGGCTCAGAGTGCACCAGAATGCACTGCAGGTGCCATATTTTAGCTCGAACATTCATCACAATGACCTTTTTAATGTGCTGCTGTGATTTTTGGTCCTTTCTCCTTGGATTCCGTGCAGTTTTCCCTCGTGTTCCCTTTCCTACTGGTCTCTTTGTTTATCTTTCCTGGCTTTAAGTGCTATCATGTGTCCCCTCATAACTGCCTTGAAGGCTTCCAAAATTGTTTCTTGTGACACCTCTTCTGTCTCGTTTTGGCTAAAGTATTGATCTATCTTTTCTCTGATGGTTGCTGTCTGAATTGGGTTCTAAAGGAGGCCTATGTGGAGTTTCCACTGCCAAAGCCCCATCTTCCTATTCTTCAAGGAAATACCCATCCATAATTGGGTGTGATCTGACAATGAGATTGATCCCTTTTCTATATTTTGCACCTTTCCTAGTAGCCCCGTGGACGCCCAAATGTAATCCATTCTTGACATAGAGAGATGTACATGGGAGGAGTGGGTAAGGCCCTGCTCTTGTTCCCTTACTACTCTCCAAATATTGTGGAGAGTTAATGGGTCTATTTCCTGCTGTAGTGATTTTGAGGGGGCCCGTATTCCCTGTGAAGTATTGCCACTCCTGACCTGCTTGGGTTGCCATGCCATGTTAAGATCCCCTGCCATTATTATATCTCCCTTAGTGAAGTTCTCTAATTTAGCTAGAACATCTCTCATAAACCCATCTTGACCTGTATTCAGGCCATAGATTGATGCCAATGTGAGCATGTTGTCTTCCAGGACCACATTCAAAAATATGTATCTCCCTTTATCCACCATTGTATCTTGGACTTATACACCCAACCGTTCATGAAAAGCTATTTGTACCCCCACTTTTATCTCACTCGTGTTTGCTTGATGCAAATGGCGATACCCTCTAATTCAGATTTTCCCTTTTCCTTTTTTGCTAATGTGTTTTCTGCAGCATGAGGATATCACATTTTTCTCTGCGTAGAACGTTTTCTAGCGTTTTCCTTTTTACTGGGGTGTTCAGTCCCCTCACATTGTATGTGAGGAGTTTAATCTTTCATTTGTGTGCTGCCTAACATTTTTCCCTCTCATTTTCAGATCTGTAACCCTGTTAGTCTCTTCTGGTATCCCCCCCTGTTCCCCTATTTCCCCCAACCCAAACTTTACAAACAACCCCCAACTCGGTGACTCCCTCCCTACCCCAACTCTTCCCCTGAGGAGGGTCCAGGTTCCTATGGTAGCTCGGATGATGTGTCCATTGCGCCTGGCGCTCTAAATTGCCCAGAGAACTCTTGCAGGGAATTCTAAACCCCACTATGGATTCCGGATGTTCTCCACTATCCTCCCCAAACCCCCCGGACGTAGGTTTGATACGCAATTCCCATCATACCCACTTCTTGGGGTGTCTTTTGTGACTATTTTCCCCTCATCTTGGTCTGCACATTGTTTTTGCTTGTCATCCAGTGTCTGTTTGTTTTTTCTTCATTTCTGAAAACCACTTTCCCTCTTTGTGGCACTGTTTTCCATTCCCATGGTCTTCTGTGTCGTTTGTCTCCTCTTTGTTGTTTCTCACTCGCTTCCCCTGCCTCTTTTTGTATGTTCAAAATCTCTAATCCTTCTTTCGCATGTTGTAATTCCATGTTGTCTTCCTTCCCATGTGAATTGTAGGCCAAACGGAAATGTCCATTTATATCCGACTAGTTTTATTGCCAGAAATGTCACTACTGGGCCCATTCCTCTCCTCTTTTGAAGCGTGGACTGTGCTAGGTCTTGTTTAAGTTGTATTTCCTCGCCATTCATTCGGATTTGGCCTGCCGTCCTCGCTTTCCTCAAAATGTGTTCTTTCTGGGAGTATGAGGTGAGTGCTACTACTACACATCCATTGGGCGTGCTTCCTACTCTCATGTTCTCCATGGCCGCACTCGATGCACTTGGTCCAGTTGAATCTCTTCTTCCCCTTTGCTTGCCAGAATGTCTGTGAAGACTTGTTGAACTGCTCCCTTCAGGTCTTTATCCTCCACTGTTTCTGCTAGGATTTTGATTCTAATACTGGACCTTCGAGAACGGTTTTCTAAGTCCTTCCATTGAATCTGTAAATTATGTGAGAGGCGTGGCAGGTGCTCCCGGGCTTCCCTGTTTTGTTGTGCTTTTTCTTCCACGTTTTGCACCACTTTTTCGAGCGTATCCGTTCTTTTTTCCAGTTTTGCCATGTCTACTCTCAACTCTTGTACCGATTGTTTCATTTGTTCTTTTAGTGTTGCAAACCGGGTATGGAAGGCAAGCATAAACTAGTCTTGAAATAAATTCCTTAAACCATGTTTGCATATTCTCTTTGGTTGATGCCATTGTGTCTTCTGGTTGTGTCTCTGGCATTTGTGATTTTTGAGTTGTACCTCCACTGCTCGTTGTGGTATCACTACTACATATCTGTTTGATACTGGACTCTTGTTTTTCTTGGAGTGTGTGGAGTCACCAGTGCCGCCATCTCCCTTGTCTTGGACATGTGTGCTATATCAGAGTTCCTGAAGTGCCCCTTAATATTGTGTTGTGCTATTAAATTGCCTTAACGTGGGAGGATTTAATCCTTTATTCACCTTATGTTCTCGCTTTCTGTCTCCTTCCCCGCTCAGGGTTTATTTTTCGTCCCTAGGGATCCCCGCTCCTTGATCTTAATCTTCTCCGTCGGGGTGCTCCACTAATTGTCTTTGGTTTCCCTTTCTTAAAATAAATTACTCTCCTTGGTCTCTTCTTTTAGTTTCTTGGGGTGTATCCCTTGAATTGGGGTTTCCCTTATTACCCTCTTGTCTGCCTGCCTCCACTCACTTGTATGCTTTCTGGTGTTCCACAGAGCGAATATCTCCACTGATTTCTGTTCCAGTTACTCCTTTGTTATTAGGTCAGCTGTAGTGCACTTTCTTGCTGAGGCAAGGTTATCTCTTTTTGTGTGTAAATTAGCACTTTTTAGCCTTTCGCCCCATGGTCGTAATACCCCTCACGTGGGCTGTGGTGCTTGTTTATGCTTGTAGGTTATTTTTACATACTGCCTTGATATATTTCCTTCCCTGGGGTCTTCGACCCGCCGCAGTTCGATCTTGATAACACTGGTATTCTTTCAGTCCCTCTTTTTGTTGGTTCTTGTGCCTGGGAGGGTCCGTGCTCTGCTTTTCTTCCTGCAACCTTATCAGAGTATGGGCAGGATTAGCTGATTTCAACCTCTCGTGATAGTTTTAAATGGTACAGTGGACCGGAGGTAGGTGTCTTCAGATCAATGTTTTTATTGCTCCTATTTCCCCTGATGTTTCCGTAGCTGATGACTGACTGCCGTGTTACCTTCCCTATCAGACTGCCTCTGTTGATCTCCGTCTGGGGTTCAGTTCTGTGATCCTTTTGCCTCGTACTCTCTCCGCCCTCGATTGTTGGCTGCCGTTTATCCGCTTCAAAGCCTGTGACGATGCCTCCTCCGTTATGGTCATTGGGTCAAATCCTCCCGTGGCGGGCTTCGTCGCTCCTTTTCCGATGCTTTCAGTCCATGTTGTTGCATTATCGGGTCTGTGCACCCACTGCTTGTGTTTTATATCAGGGGATTTGGTCGTTCCTTTCCATTTTGCTTTATTGTATTGTTCTTGATGCGGCCCGGTGGGGAGGGACGCTCGCACACACACGTCCTCCGTCGGCCCCCATTTTGGAATCCAGCTCCAACGGTCACATTTGCCACTATTTTAAGGTGACAATCGTAAAAGTGGGGTGATGGAGAAGCAACCAAAATGCCTGTTGAGCGTCCGCATTTGGGCCACCACGACCTTAGCCGATGGATATAGTGATCTTTTCACTTCTTAACTATTTGTCTTGTTGTGGAACACAACCCAGAGGTATATGAACTGTTCCACTATCTCAATTCTTCGGTGATCTAAATACCAATTTGTAGTGCTCCACTTAATACTATTTTGTTTTTTTGTTTGTTTGTTTGTTTATTTATTTGTATTGCGCGCCAGACCCAAGGGTAACCGGGCGCAGTGAACAGAATATACAAAGCTTACAATGTTGCATAGAAATTACAGTGTTACAGCAAATTACAATGTTACATAATTAAAATTTACAATAGTGATAAGTCTTTGATGGTACATATGTACATTCAGATAAGTAACATAACACAAATTAAAGTCTTTCAAACCTTACATGTTGTTGTCATTGAGGTGTTTGATAAGATTCGTTCTAAAGTGAGGGAAAGGTTGGTCTGATCTGAGGTTGTGTGGCAGGGCATTCCACCATTTAGCGGCTAGCACAGGGAAGCTTGTGCCGCCAATTTTGGCAAGTTTAAATCTTGGAATTTCCAGGCAGTTGGAGTTGGGAGTTCTTGTAGGTCTGCTAGAGATTTTTCTTCTTATTTTGTCCATCAGGTAAATGGGGGCGGCGTTGTTGAGGGCTTTGTGCGTCAAGGAGAGCATTTTTAGGTGAATTTTATTGTCGGTGGAGAGCCATTTGTATTGTTGTCTAGTGGAGGAGATATGTTCCCTTTTGTTTATGCCTAAGGCGGCTCTAAGGGCATTATTTTGAAGGATTTGTAGCCTTTTGGTGATAGTTTTGTTAGCGCCGCTGTAAAGGGCATTGCAATAATCGAGTCGTGATAGTATTAAGGCTCTCGCTAGGATTTCATTATCATAATTTTCATTTTATCCACACTCTCATTTAGAGACATTTTAAAACAATTTAAAGCATTCGAAGAGCGCTGAAGACCAACTGGGCTCAAATCGCATAAAATTAGATCGGCATGCGCCATAGTGTATTTGTGTTGTGTCCCATGCATAGTGGGTACACATTCATATTCTATAAGGAGGAGCAAATATCACTAATATAAAAATTAAACAAAAATGGCACCAGAACGCATACTTGGTGCAAGCCATGGTGTGTCCTGATCCATCTGGAATAATTACCCAGCTGATCCAACCATATTGTATTTATTGTACTTGTCATTTATATAGCGCCTTTTACCATTATTATAGTCTCAATGCGCTGGTGGTGGGAGCGCCCTCAGGTACCGAAGTCCAGAGAGTTTGAGGTCACAGGGTAAGATTAGAATGCACGTGTGCATTTGGCTGAAAAGGCTTAGGAGGGCTGGCCAGGCTCCGGTAGAGAGCAACCCATGAGGTCCGGCAGGTGGATGGGTGGTGAATTTGTCATAGGTCTTCGCTGCATACTGATGTCGGAGGTGTTGGGGCATAGTCTTGTGCGAGTAGGTTGGAAATTATGTGACCAGCATGACCAAATATTGTCATAGTCCTTGCTGAATCCTGATGTGTGTGGGTAGTCATGCCTGCGGCCAGTGTCCACTGGAGTGGTGCGTTATACGTACCTATTAAATTTGGTGCTGATTTACTATATGTGCGCCCGATCAGGTAGTGGTTTCCTCTGTTGATTCTTGCAGCCTTTCGGAAGCAATCTTTATCATGGAATCAGAATGAAGGGCTATTAAAATATTCAGTAGTGTACTTTCAAACACAATCGGAAGCTTGCGATAAATCTAAAAAGGCTACTTGGAGAGGTCTTTTCGTAAAATTAACTTGAGCAGCTAATAAATACAGAAAAAACAGTTCACGGAAGTGCCAACACCTTTTTTGAAACCTACCTGGCAGTTGTCTAAAACCCTGGCCAAGACTGCCCATGTCTAGAGTTCCTTTAATATTACCGAAAAGATCTTGCTATTCGCATCCAGTAGCAAAATAGGCCAGTAATTGCAAGGATCTACCTGGCGCCGCTTTTGAGCACCAGTAGAATTATGGCACATTTCCAAGAGCAAGGAATACAACGTGTCAAAATAATGTTACAGAACAATCCCCCAATTTGCATTGGTTTTAAAAGTTGCAATAGACAACCAATCATGCCCTATTGGGTTTACATTTTTTGATCTCAACAATCGCTTCAACATTGAACTTTAAGTGCCATTTACTATTCACATCAATCTGTGTAATCCTGTGGGTAGTAAAAGTACTGTAAAACAATTTTGAAAATGGTCCACCCATACAGCTTCAATTGGTTGTGGTTGAAGCGAATCCTGAATACCTGGCTTTAAAATTAAACACCAAAAGGCTCCAGAATCCTTATTCTCTAAAGATCTTGCCATAGATTTTGACTCCCTATGGTTCATCACCATTTTATGGCTTTTCATCCAAGTATACGTACCTCTCACATAAGCCTCATTGTCATTGCCTTTAAGGTTTCAGATGCTGCAACACAATTCTTTCAAATTTTTATAGCCGCATCAAAACCATGCACATGCTTATTTCATGAGGACACTTCCCCTGGGTGCCAACCCAATTTCAACCTGCAGAGGAGTTTCTGCAAAAGCACCATATACTTATGTGGGTTCTTAATTCGGTTACATCAATAAGTGCTTCATTAAAAGAGTTGGCTAAAGCAGGCATCCATATCCGTGAGCAATCCCTTGAACGCACATTAAGCAGCATGCTGGTTGCAGTAAAGCCATTGTGTTGCATCCTGAGTTTGGATTTTTCAGTTCTAGTGCAATGATCATTCTCAACTACATCACATATTTCCAACTTGATACAATTAGCATAAATATCCTTCGGTACAAAGATGTAGTCCAAAGTGGAAGAAGAGACTGTATTATGCCAGGTAAAGTTTGGTGGTTTGTCTCCGCTCACACACTCGTTCAGGAACTGGCAGTCCCAAAAGTCAATTTTTTGTCAAATTTGGTACACCCGATCTCTACATCCATGCAGGGTTTTCATGCAGTGTTCAGTCAAATGACATTGAGTCCAAACACTCACTATTAAAATCTCCCCAAATTATAACTGGTCAACACAATCTGAGGTCCAGGTCAACAGTAGATCGGATAATGTTGTTCAGAACAAATCTAAAACAACCTTGTTGGGATTAAAATAAACTTTCAGTAACAAACAAGTGTCCACGTTCCTAGATATTGCATCCCACCAACTTAGTTTAACCATCAAAATCTGCTGGCAATCAGTTTGATATTTCTCCATAGACACCCGTATATTATTTCTTACTGCACACAAAAGACCCCCAAAGGGTCTCCCCATAGGCCCCCGCTGGGCTTTCTCATAACAGGTAGTGAATCCATCAATAATGGGCAGTTGATCTAGCTAAGTTTCTTGAAAGCACATAATGGAGTATTTCATATCATGAAACGTTCCAAATGATGAAAGCAGCAAATGAGTAAAAACCCTGGTATTCCAAGAGGCTAGCTTAGGTACAGCAGCTCAATTCAACAACCAAACTACATTCTCCAGACCATCTAAGGTACTGACTATGGAGGACCAATCAGCGATTGAACTCTCAGATGGAACTCCCAGTTGTCAGATTAAGTACTGCACGTGGTGCAGAGTCAGATTGTGCAATGCTGTTTCTTAGTGGGTCAAACAAATCGAGTGCGGATTCATCCTGTTGCACATATCGTGTTGGAACAGGTTCACCACTGACCTCATTACCCAAGGTTTGAAAGAGATTGTTGCCCAATGATAGAATCATAGCTGTTCCTTCTAACAAAGCGTTTCTCACCAAAAGCATACTATCAACACTATCAACCCAGACAATTTCAACTTGGGTAATGTCAGCCAAACTAATTAGGCTTAGTCTCGGAATCTAATATAGTAAAGCCAAGACATGCTATCTGTTAAGTGGACTGCAAGTGTTGTTAAATAAGCATTCCAGATAAAGGATAAAACCAGAATCCTTGGCACCATCATCAGGTCTTAGGTGCTGCATTTTGTGAGACTCCCTACCTCTCAATCTTTTATTACGATTTGTTTAGAAGTTGGAGTTTCTCGCAGCAGAGAATGCCTCCAAATCAGTTCCACTCCTGAAAGCTCAAAATTCCAGTAGAACGTGTCTTTATACGGCCCACTTCTTGCTTTGACCCAAGATTAACCAACAGCCTTTGTCTCTTCTCTTCCAAAGTAGGAGCTATAGGAGACACTGGCTCAGTAACACTGAGACTTAGTAAATGGACATCAGGAGTATACAGCAGCTTGTCACTAGGGTCTTTGCTATCCCTTTTTTAAATTGTTTTTTTATTAAACAATTGTTTTAGTTGAAACATCAACTTTTTTAAATTCTCAAGAATACAATAAGTGTCACACTTTTGATAACAATAAATAGACATTTCCAGCAAATCGATAACATTTTTGTTATCTGCAATCATTATTGAGCGGTACATTTCTGATTTCAGTAAAATCGATCTAGATTGTTTGAAATTGTTAGAAGGTGTGAAAGCATCATGTAGAACACTAACCGGATTAACTTGCCAGATCATTAATAGGATGGAATTAGACAGTTTCACTTAATAAAACCAGATCAAATCAACTAAAACATGTTGTGATATTGGACTTCAATCTATAAAAATTCGTATTTCCATGATTCATCTTCATGAATCTATTCAGCCACATAGTTAATAGAATACAATTAAAACAGATTGAATTATTAAGATCAAATAAAACCGGCTAAAAACAGACTTCGACATCAGGCTTCAATGTATAAGAGTTCATCAATTAGTAGTTTATCCGCCAGGGCATGGTATGCATTCTAATAAATCAGACATGCACATCCATAGGGTATACTCGTGGAAGTCATTCACATACCTATTAACAAGGTAGTGGTTGTTCTATACACCACACATGTTGAAACAAACATTTTAAAATCCTGCCTTTAAAAATATTTTAACACAGTTTTCAACAGGGATTGAGAAATAGTTCCTATTTCAAATATCAAGATTTCAAACAGGTGGCTGAGTCTCTGTGCTATGTTTTGAAAATGACGAGAGATTCAATGCTTCTAAAAATTGCACAGCATCGATAATCAATGAGGTTTTGTTAGTGTTAAAGACCGCCTCCCAGAGCTGATCCATCGAGAGTAATGCTCTATGATGAAAATGTTTTAGAAGTTATTGATTCCTTATATCAAGTATTGCTGAGCATTCAGCTACAAGATGTTTCGTTGGACTCTTCAAAGGTTCCAATATTACAAAATCTGCAGATTTTATCTGGGCTAGGTGTTTTGTTATAAATCGCTTTCCTTACTTTAGTGTATAGAAGGTTGAAACAAAATCTCAGAAATGAATCTGCATAGATGCGGTCAGGGAATTTGAGCAGGTATTGAAGGATTACGTTTCTGGGTTTAGCCAAGAAAGCACCTGCTTTGAAGACTGCATACGATTTACATTTGCCCCATGTTGTGATCCAGTCCAACTCCCATAATTTAATCTTTGCCTTTTCAGGGTTTGTTAGTAGGAGTTCACAGGGAATATCTGCGTTTTTAAGATTCAGTACGCAAGTGTTTTTCCATACTTGCATTGGAGTGTGTGTAAAAGTGATTAGTAAGGCTTTGAGTACTGGAAACAAGTTTTGTGCATCATTTGCAGATAAGAGGCATTCATGTAAGCTGCTAACATTAGCTAGATGACAGTTATTGAAAGGGCAACCAAGCCTAATTCGAACTTTATTCTAGCAATAGGAGTATTTAGCGGAATAGGTAGTATTTTTTTTCCAATAGATGCCTTCAATGGTGTCCCAATTCGGTGGTTCAGTCATAACTTTTGTCTGACTACCATATGTTATGATAGGAACTACTTTCTGGTTATAAAATAGTCTTGGAGGTGGGATTGAACATTTTCCATATTTAGTCTGCAGAGCTTTCCCCTGTGTGGCTAGTAATCTCATCCGGCTGTGGAGCTCAGACTTATAAGGCTGATCTGTGGGGTGGGAGTTTGTATTCACCCCTAGATATTTATATTCGTCAATTAGGGTTAGAGATTGTTTTGCCAGTTTCCAATTAAATCCAAAGAGTCTGTTTTTTCATACAGTGGTGAAAAATTAGTATATTAGATTTATTAACATTAATTACAAGACTATTCTTTTCAGCATATTTGGTTGAGGTGGTTCATTTCCGTTGTAGCTCTATTGGCAGGTTTTCTAAAATCACCAGGTCATCAACATATAGTAAATGGAGAATTTAACAGGCACCCAATTTTGGAGAAAATGATCGTACAGATTTAAAACTATAAAAGATGTCATTAATAAAAAGGTTAAAAAGGATTGACGCGAAAGGGCAGCCTTGTTTTAATCCTGTATCAGTCTGTACGGCATCAGATAATAGACCGTCTATCGTGAGCTTTATCTTAATACTGGTATTAGAATAAAATTGATGAATTACAAAGCTAATATATGTCGGACAATTATTAATTATAAGTTTAGTCCAAAGTGTTTCGCGTGGGACAGAGTCGAAAGCTTGTTTAAAGTCTATCAGAGCGAGGAAAACAGGTTGTTTTGTTTGTATTGCTTGTTTTTTTTTATAGCAGACGGGATCATTTAATTCAAAACCATGCCAATGCCAGAAACAAAACCAGACTGATGAATGTTAAGTAGCTTGGAAGAGGTCAGCCATTTTAAAAGGCTGCAAAGTAGAGGTTTGGCAAATAATTTGCCTGGTGCGTCTAGAAGCGCAATAGGTCTGTAATTGTGTGGGTCGCTTCTATTTCCTTTTTTAAAAATGGAAATGATAATAGCCACCTGCCAGGATGACAGGATTTTGCCAGTTTGAATAATTTTAGTAAATATCAATTCCAGGACCGCCGACCATGCTTCGGGGTGAGCTTTCAGTATAGCGTTGGTCAGATTGTCAGGGCCTGGAGCTCTGGATTGACTTCGTTTTTTTTATTATGATTAGGATGTCCAGAGTATCAAATCTAAATTTAGTCAAGTCCGGCTTTGGCATGGTAGTTATCAGGGCTGGTGTCTTTGTAGTATTTAGTAGTGCTTTAAAGTGGTTTGTCCATGTGATTTCACTTATGGTGTTTAGCTGGACCGATCTTTGGGCACTTGTAAATGGAGGATTTAATATGGACAATTTATCTCCCGCGGATTTGGCTGTAATTGCTTTAAGCATTTCTTCAGCATTACGTTGTTTTTGCATGTCAAGAATTTGTCTAATTTTATTTTTGTATCTTGTTTTGAGTAAGGTTTTTTTTAGGAACCTGGTTGATTGGTGAGAGATGACGCATATCGTGTCTTAGCTTCTTTTTAAGTTCATTAATCTCATCGTTCGAACTATATTTATGTGTAAATATTGGGCGGGTAAAGTATTGATTGTCTTCAGTTAAGATCTGGATGCAATCCGTATAGGTTGGTTGTTCATTCGTATTTGCAACCCTACCACCTGTCGTTAGATTATATTTTAAGGAGGCTTTAAGCCATGGGTTCCATCGGTAGTGATTTCTGGCATTATTCAATTCCAGAATTGGCATATAGTGATCGGCCAAGTGTAGTTCATGGAGGGACCAAAATGTTGCAGGATATTATGATCACACAAAATGGTAGGAATTACTTGGAATGAAGCAATAAACCTGTTTGAATTGGATGATATGTGCACAGTCAATCACTGACAAGCTCGTTCCTCTAGACCATTTAGGAGCAGGTGGAGAATCAGTACTACAAGAACCGTTTAGCATAGTAAAGTTTCTAAGTTTGTGTATTAGTTGGATTAATGCAATTCATATTAAAGTCTCCTGCAATAATGGTTTGTTTGAATTTGGTGGTCAAGTAGGATTTGTTTAAATATGTCTTCAATTTTCTCTATGAACTGTGATTCGTTTAGGGCAATAGTATTCCAGTATATATTTATTATTATCGTCAGCGGAAAGAATGGATGATGAGGGCTACTTGTTCGGATTTTGACAGCTTGGATTCCTGGGTCTGGTGATAGCCAGGATTTAATGTGTTGGTCAGCATCTAGTCTTGTTGCTATCAGCAGTCCAGCCGTAGGGTGGCCTCTTGCAGGTTTAATAGAGGGAATAGCAGCAATTTGTTGATCAGCCCATATTGGCATTGCTGTCATCCAAGTTTCTTGTAGTAGTACTAAGTCACATTTGCTTAAGGCTAGTGGAATTTTTTTCATTAGATGAGAGAATCCTCTCGTATTCCAGGAGATGAGTGAGCAGGCGTGTAGTTGGTCTCCTCTGTTTTGTTATTTTGATGGTAGGTTGTCAGCGGTGGCCTCGGTTTTGCTAAACCAAGTCCACTTGTGGATGGGACGAGACTGAGGAGGAGGCGGCGGGTTATTTCTGCAGTTACAACAGTTTTGTTGGTTAGTAGGGGTGTAGTCATGAGTATCTGCTGGGTAAAAACCCTGGTTTGGATTCATGAGACGAGTTATGGGTGGAGGTGGATTTTGCGCTTCAAGGAGCAGCCCCTTGTGAAATAACTCATGCCTTTCTTGCCAGATTAGATTTCTAACTACTCGAGAAGTAATGATGACGTCGACTATGTCTTGATTCACTGGAACTGGATAACAAACCAAGTCAATATCAGCCGACATGACATTTTGCAGTGCAGAAATGAAATTTAGCACAATGAGCAGAGTTGTCCTATTCAGGTAAAGGTCTTCTACAATCTATCTAGCATAGCGATTCGAATGAATTCATCATGTAATGTGATCGGTTCAAGGCCGAGATTACTGGTCATTTTAGCTCTTGAAGGTGCTGAGAGAATAGGAGGGACAGGATGAGATGGTTGAGATCTTGTGTCCTCAATGGTGATCATGGGAACTGAAATGGCTAATTGATCGTCCGGATTTTCATATAATCTAATTGCACGTGTAGTCAGTTCATCTCGTTTTTGATCAACAGTTTTAAACTTTGGAGGAGCAATGTCTATGTTCGCACAAAAGGTTTGTTTCGGGATCATACCCGATGGATGGTGAACATGTAGGCTGCGGTGCACTGATTCGGCTATTGAACAGTCATTATTTGAGTAAAAAGACAGGTTCATGAGATCATTGTTGGAGACAAGATCTATTTCTGGTGCGTTGTTGGTATTACTTTCATTCACATTAGGCAAAGAAGGGAGAACAGAATCATAAGCTGCCTTACCTTGCGGTGGTGACACATCATCTTCGAGGGGAGTCTCCGATTTTGGCAAATCTTCAATTTCACCAGCAGGTTCCACATTTGGCTCTACTTCAAGCGACTCCACACTGGGCGACAATTGGGATGGCTTAGTGAGTTTCGCGATGAAGGATTTGCTTTTCGATTTCTTGGTTTGGTTTTTCGAATGGGGTGGAATGTTTTTACTTTTTTTTGTTTGCTCATTTGATTATTGTGAGCAGATAACGCACTAGACATTAGGGAAGTGCGTTTTCGATTACTTTCTTTTTTTGTCTATGGCCCAAGGGCAGAACACATCATAAAGTGAGTGAGCCGAAATAGACGGAGAAGACGGGTCTATAGCCGTACGTTCTAATAGAGGTTGTCAACCTCGATGATAGACTCCGTCGAGGTTGGAGTTACCAATACGGGCTCCTCTGTTTCAAGCTGTGGCACCACCCTAGTTAAAGGCTTAGTTACAGATGATATGACATTGTTTGGTGCATTGTCATAATAATCGGAGGACAAAAGGGTTGGAAGGTTTAAAGCCAGCCAATCGACCTTGCTAGTAAGCACACTGAGGGCTATAGATTGAGCAGCAAATGGTCTAATGTTTCAAACAGTTTTGTTAAGGTGAAAATACTCGTATTAATGGCCATTAGAGCTGAGTCTGTTGAAGGGTTCGTGGGGAAGCCCAACGAGGGCTGTGGAGTGGGTTTTGTAAAAGATGCCACCATTGAAGATTCAGATTCTGCTGAGGGCTCGGTAATATTGCCATTAGATTGGTTATTATCAAATAAAATTGGGGAGGTTGAGAGTCTTGGGGAAGTAGAAGGAATGGGTGAAAGACGAGTGGGAACAATATGTTGTTTGTTTTGGTTTGTTCTCGGGATTTGAGTTGAATGAAGTTGTGAGTCAGGTCCCTGGATGTCTGGAGTGGTATTGGGAGACGTGCTTAAACTTCGGCTGCGGATGAAATATGCAGATGAGAAGATTTGTCCACAGAGGAGTGTTTGACTGCTTGGGAGTATAAAGACGGTATGGCAGGCGAGTCAACTGCGTGAATGATAGCCGGAATTTGAACTCTGTTGACAGTTGTTACATTGGGGTTTGGGGTGTATAATTCTTCTGTGTCGGCGCTAGGCACTGACTCTGAGAAACAGGAATGCATAGTCAAATCAGACAAGAGGGGGTTTGGATCGCAATCCTTTACAGCCAATGAAGATTACCCCTGCTAGCTGCGCAGGGAGTATTAATTCTATTAAAGACACTCCACATAAGGAGGCGAGCATTATGCTTCATCCTCCTTTATTATACTCTTCAGCAGTTCAACAAAACACATAAAAAAACTTTGAAAAGTGTCCAACAAACTTTTCTCATTTTCAAACTACAAAATCAATGAGTCCCTGTAGTCCAAGCCCTCTCAGCCAGTCACAACCCACTTCCTGTGCTTGGGCTCCTCCTCTGCTTTTACTCGCTCTGAAACTCTCATAACTTCCATAACTTGATCCTCGCCAACGATGCGAAGTCTTCCATAACTTAAGAACTCAACTGACGGCGAGTCGCCGACCTCCTGCATCTTTCTCTGTCTTCAGTTATTCTTCTGGTCTTCCCCTAAGAGGCAATATAATAGGAGATTTTAGGGTGGAGTCTATGTAGTGTACTTACTATCATAAAACAGTGCAAATATATATAGACAGTACAATACTCGGGTGGGAATTTAATGCTCGCCTCCTTAGTCTTTAATAGAATTAATACTCCCTGCGCAGCTAGCAGGGGTAATCTTCATTCTATGACAAGACTGGAGGCGAGCATCATGCTTGTTCAAAGCTCCCCAACACCGTACCTGCTAAACTCTCTGCTGGTTTAAAATAAAATTCTTTAAACGTGCGCTCACACGACCAATCTGCTGCTAACATGATTTCACTTAAAGACACTCCTGCCCTCACGGCTCTCGAGGCCATAGCTCCTCTCACTGAATGAGCTCCATACATGCTCACATCCACCCTGCTGCTTGCATAATCTCTTTGACCCATCTTGCTATGGTTGCTGTAGCCACTGCGTGAAAAGGCTTCCTCCGTGCTATTAGGGGCTGTGTGGTACCTACCGTCCTAAACTCTGCCACCCTGTTCTCGTATTCCTTAATGCAACGTGCGACGCACCATTTTGCATTACTCGGGAAGTAGGGATAATGAACCGTAGTGGTCCCTGTCTTGGTCCTCTTGACTATTGAGAAAGTCACTCCTTCCGGACCGAAAGACCTTCTGGTAATCTCCAGTGCCTTCACCTCTGACACTCACTTGCAGGAGACAGACATAATAGCATAGCTAGTTTACCCGATAGCTGCTTGAGGGAGATACTTATCTGTTGGCCAATCTGATAGGAGTCGCAATACTACTGCCACGTCCCACGTTGACCTATACCTGGGCTCTGGTGGTACTTTAAATTTTGCACCTCTGATGAGCCTTACTATTGCCGGGTGTTCACCTGCCGGGGCTCCCTCCATTGGCATATGACCTGCCGAAATCGCCGGTCTATATACCCCTATAGTGCGAAAAGCTCTACCGTCTTGCAACAAGTTCGCTAAGAAATTCAGTATTTCCACTACAGGAGCTGAAATGGGATGAACACTTCTGTTCTTACACCAGCTTGTCCATTTAGCCCAAGCTGCATCATAGCTCCTCCTTGTGGATGGAGCCCAGGATTCAGCGATAAGCTCTGCAGCTTGCGTCGAAATATCTGGCAGTGCCCAGCGTCTCCTGATATCCTGCATGCGGCTAGCGGGAGTATCCCTCTCACTCTCAAAGGATGATATGACCCAGCTGGGTCCGTGAGCAGTTGCTCCCCTTCAGGGAGGATCTTGGGTATGTCCGTCACTAACTCCATTAGTGTTGGAAACCATACCTGAGATTTCCACAAGGGCACTACCACCACCAGCTCCGCTTTCTCCCTCCGACATTTCGCTAGAACTCTGCTCAGCATCACGAAGGGAGGAAAAGTGTAATGAGGGCCTCCTGTCCACTCTTGCAGGAAGGAATCGGTACCCAGAGCTCCCGGGTCTAGTCTCCAGCTGAAGTAAACTCTCGTCTGAGCGTTGAGCCGGGAAGCAAACAGGTCCGTGTGCAAAGGGCCCCATCTCGTGTTCAGCTTCTGAAACACTGCTGGATCCAGTCTCCAGTCGCTGGAGTCTGTCAAATAACGCGAGTTCCAATCCGCTACTACGTTCAATGTACCTGTGAGATACTCTGCTGTCACTGATGTTTCTGATCGTGGGCAGAAGTGCCACAAGTCTTTCGCTAGCTCCGCTAGCATTTTGGACCTTGTACTGCCTAGGTGGTTGATATAGCGTACTGCCGATATGTTGTCCATCTTCAGCAGGACACAAGATTTCACTCTTTCTCTCGTGAATGCCTTGATCGCGAACGATCCTGCCAGTAGCTCCAGGCAATTTATGTGGAGGCGAAGTTCCTCTTCGCTCCACTTGCTCCGGTCTGTAAGGATCCGCATCTGACACCCCAGCCCTTCCGGCTGGCGTCTGATTCTATAATCAGGTCCGGTCTGTCTCCGAAAATGGCTTGCCCATTCCAGGCATCCATATTCTTCAACCACCACTTTATCTCCGTAATGGACTCTGGGTCCAGCGGCACTAACTGATGATACTTCAGACCCTGTTGAAGGTGCCTTATCTTCAACCTCTGCAGCGCTCAGTAATGCAAAGGACCTGGAAATATGGCTTGGATAGATGCTGCGAGCAGAACCACTATCCTTGCCAAGGTTCTGAGTGATACTTGTCGTTTCTCTAAGCATGCCCTGATCTCTCTCTTGATATCTCTTATCTTTCAAGGCGGAAGCTCCAATATCGCTTTCTTGGTATCTAGCACAAAGCCTAGGAAATCTAACCTTTGCGCTGGCGTGGTATTGGACTTCTCTGTATTCACTAGGAATCCCAGTGATCCTAGAAGGTCCTGCACCCATTTTGTCTGGTATACCAGCACAGCTCGATCCTCTGCTAGGAGTAAGAGATCGTCTAGGTAGATGATCATCCTGACGCCTTTCTCTCTGATCGCTGCCGCTACCGGCTTCATCAGCTTCGTGAAGGCCCAAGGTGCTGATGCAAGCCCGAATGGCATCGTCCTGAATTGCCAAAATCGTTCTTGCCAGCGAAAAGCTAGAAACGGTCTGTACTCCTTGAGTACTGGGATCGTCAGGTATGCGTCTTTCAAGTCGATGCGCGTCAACCAGTCTCCCTCTCTCAGGGAGTCTCTGAGCTGATGGATGCCCTCCATCTTGAAATGTTGGTATATGATCCATCCGTTCAGCTCTTTGAGATTTATAACCGGGCGTACTTTCTCCTTCCTGTGTACCAGGAACATGTTGCTCACGAACCTTGGGGTTGACTCGCATCTCTCTATCGCCTGCTTGTGCACTAACTGCACTAGCTCGCTGTTTAAGCATGCTTGTTCCGCTTGCGCTAGCCTCTGATACTGAGGTCTGCCCTGCTGTCTTGGTTCTTCTATAAAATCTAGCTGCAAACCTCTGACGGTTTGCAATATCCAGGCATCGGCTGAAAGCGCGCGCCAATTCTCTAAAAACATGCGCGTCCTCCCCCCTACGGGAGGAAACTGACTCACTCTCACCTGGTGTAAAACCTTGTCCTCGTCCTGTTCCTCTGGACCTGCGTCCTCTCAGGAATCTCCCCCTGGACGGGAAGAAGGTGTCTTGGCTTTTGTTCTCCCAGTATTGTGCTCTGGGGTTTTGGGATCTTCGTCCTCCATGATTGCGACCCGCTGCACGACCCCTGAAGCGGCCGGTCCCGCCAAAAACTCTATTTGGGAAGATTTTGCGGATCGATGCCTGAGCATTTTCTAGTGACGCATATGTTCCGACAAAGCGTCCCATCTCCTTCCCAAATGTCTCTCCAAACAAGAGACCCTGGGCTCCTTCTCCTGCTTCATATGATGCCAAATCACTAAGTTTTGAGTCTATTTTCAGAAGGAGGCCTCTTCTCCTCTCTGACGCGATGGCACAATTTGCATTTCTGATGAGGCAGACCGCTCTCTGCGCCCAACCGGCGAGAGCTTCGGGGTCCACTTCCTCCCCGGTATCCTTCGCCCTCTCAGCGAGCTCCATGATCTTGGCTAGTGGTCCAGCTAGGTCCAACACCTTCTCCTGGCAGCTTCTCCAGGATCTATCAATGTCTTTGCGGGGATCCTTTGCTGATTTTGAAACAAAAGTTAGCATCTTTGGGTCGAGTTCGGGGGTCTCCGCTACCTTCCCTGGGAGGTCCGGCCCCGGACACTCTGCCCGTAGGCGCTGCCTGACATCCTTATCCAGCACCTTGCGTAACCTTGCCGCCATATATTCAGTTGCTCGGGGGGATGGTTGCCACTCTGTGGACCTTGGATTCCAGATGCTGTCCGGGTCGAACATGTCGTCATGGGCTTCCAGAAGATGTTTTTCCTTCCGCGCCCTCTTGCCCCCACTGGGAGTCACCCAGTCATCGTCTGTGACTTCTTCATTACCCTGCAAGGTCTGATCATCTACTGGCTCCTCTTCCGAGCCTGGGACTTCTCCAGCGTTATCCTCCCCTGGAGCGGGGGTCATGAGGTGTGGCACTGATTGACGCTGTAGATAAGCCTCTTTCAACTTTGCAAACGCGTCTGTCACCTCCGGGGCCTTATCTTCTGCCCCTTCTAAAGAGCCCCGGGGGTCGTCAGAGGATTTCCTCTTGAGGGCTATTTTACTCCCCTTGCTCCCTTTTTCCAAGGGTTCCGTGGGCGTGCGCTTTAAGTTCTTGGTGCTTGTACTGGGCTGGGAGAGCATAGCATCCAATGTCTCCAGTCTCTCCTGTAGGGGCCTGACCCCTTCCGCCACTGCATCTATAAGGGAGGTTCCCAGCACATGCTTAAAACTGTCAGCAAGGTCCTGACACTGCTCCTCCTCGCGCCACTCGAATTTTGACATCCTACTGCTGTGCTGTGTGCCCAAAATACCTGAGACAGGTGTCTTAGCACGCCCACTGCTCCCTTAGGATGTTCTGATCTTAATATGAATGTTTAACATGTTTAACAGTTTTTTTATTTTTATTTTATTTTTATTTTTTTTATACTCTTCCCTGTGGCTGCACCAACATGAATGTCTTTTGCCTTCCGGCTGCTGCGAGAAAACTCACTTCTTTGCGCTGTCTTCCTGCTGTCTTAGCAGTGAAAAGTGCCCAGGACTCTCCTGTCGCCTGCCGCACCTTCCTCACAGCTGATATTGCTCAGCTGGTAATTTCGAGCGCTGCGATCGTGTAATCGCTGGATCTGTTGACTTGAAAGTCTTTAATAATGCTCTTCAGAGCTGCCCGTGTCCCTCGGCCGCTGCCGTACTACCGGGATACCGTCGCATGAGCGCGACGCTTGGATCCTGCGTGCAAGGAAACTCGCGCTAAGCCCCACTCACCCGCGGGTGGGGGCCTACTCGCGGGAGGGCTATTCGCTACTCTCCCGCGCGGAGCTCTGCCCACCCATGGGTGGGGGCTCCCGCAACGCTCTTCGGCGCGCTTCTGAAATCGCGGGCACCGGCTCCTCCCACGCAAGGGTGGGGGCCGGTCCTCGCGAGTAGCTGCACGCTGCTGCGAAGTCTGCGAGGCTGGCTGCACCCCTGAGGTGCTGTGATTGCGACACGGGGCCGCCGGCCTCGCGGACTGTACCTACGTACTCACCTGCTGAACCTCAGAAGTGAGGTATAAACCTGCGACCGCAACGCGTGTGCTATAAAATATATATCAACAATACTGTATTGTACCGTAGTATGAGCACCTTCCTAACCGCACAAGAAAAACTCAAATACTGACGCGCATTCGAATATACACAATGACCTCTTTCTTAACATTCAATGACCTTCTTTCTTAAAATTCAATCACCCCCTTCTAGTCCATTCACACAGACACACGGAGAGGGAAAATTGTGGTACTTATCTGCTTGAAGAGCAGTAAAAGAAGAGGAGGAGCCCAAGCACAGGAAGTTGGTTGTGACTGGCTGAGAGGGCTTGGACTACAGGGACTCATGGATTTTGTAGTTTGAAAATGAGAAAAGTTTGTTGGACACTTTTCAAAGGTTTTATATGTGTTTTGTTGAACTGCTGAAGAGTATAATAAAGGAAGATGAAGCATAATGCTCGCTTCCAGTCTTGTCATAGAATTCTGGGGGTGCTACAGAGTCAAGGAATTGTGCCATAGTTTGCAAGTTGACATGCTCGGGCAACGCAGTGCTCGTAGCAGCGTCGTTCAGGCTTTAGGAATTTTCTAATGTCTTGTTTGGCATTTGCTGCTTTCAATTGGGCAAATGAAGGGAAAGGGAAACGTTTCCCAGGTCTAGCAGCAATCGTGTTTCTTGAAGGAAATGTATTGCCTTGGGGCGGTATGTTTGTTGTCAGGACATGCTAGGACGGAGTAGAAATGATTGAGTATTAGCTGGCGGTGTTTACTCAGGTCTCAGGTTAAGACAGCACACTTAGTTTCAGCGCGTGAAATGTTAGAAAATAGAAAGCACGTTAATGTTGTGGATGAAATCTAAGACAACAGTAAAGTGTTAAATGGAAGAACAAACGAGGAAGAATAGGTTATTCTTACAAAAAACTCGAGAGGCAGTTCCCAGCGAATAGAGGAAACAGAATGGGAGTGCTGTACTGTGATACTGCAGCGCAGCGGTCAGCAGTCAGTATTCGTTTGGTACTCTGTTTAGTGCACGCACGCTGGTGCATGCGCCTGCTACTTTTGTAGCGAACACGAGGTTGGGGGCTTGTCTGGAGTAACCAAAAAGACAATGGCGTATTAGTATAGATATAACGTAGGATTTAAGACCAGTAAAAGTCCAGAATGAAGTCAGCTTGTAAATCCAAGTTAGAGGAGTTGTACCCAATTTGGGAGTTGAATGGGAATGAAGTCCAGCGCAAAGACAGCGAGCTTGAAGGTGCGTGAGATAGGTCCAACGGAGCAATAGAGCAGCCAGTACTCGTTTGGTTCTCTGCTTGGTGCACAAGAGGTGATTGGCCTGGGTTCTGCAGTAGTCGGCCTATCCGGAGTAACTGCCATATCATCAAGGTGGATTGTCATAATACTTAAATCTAGAGAGATGACACCTGCTACCTCCGACGGGGGTTTAATAAAATGCATTATGGCATTCCGGCCCTTGCCAGATTTAACATTCGTTTTGCCACCATTTTTCTTTTGGCTTTTTCTTCTGCGTATCATCCTCAGCCAGTAACTCTCTCACATTTGCCTCTACCATCTCAGCTATAGGAGGCCCCTCTATTTCTCCAGCATGGGGTCTTACATGCTCATGAATATTCCCTGTCACGCTGGCAGTCCTCAATAATATAAAGCAGTTTAGCTTTAAGCTACAAACTGCATGTCACTTGTATAGCCTATTGCTGTCACTTTGGCTCGTACTGCTCCAGCCGATGACATCCGTCCTCCTAAGCTCCACCCCTGGAGGCCATCCTCTGATTTATAACACACATTTTCATATCGGTAGTCCTCTAGTTATGCTTTTCTAATATTTTGTTGAATTTTGCCTATTTATGATTAAATCTTTTCCATTAGTCTGACTTTCGGCAACGGATACCCATTGCTGATAGTGATACCATGTATTGTTGGATCTTAGAATCATGTATAGCTGTTGACTTGGGCCTACTACACGTGGTATAGTGGCCTGTTCAAAATGCAGACTAAAGAACATCTTTGTGGAAGCTCGCCATCAAAGTGCATCTACTTACTTCACCCAGCGCACGATGCAGATCGATGTTCGATCTACTAGTCTTTCTCCTCTAAAATGCGGAGGAACCATTATAGAAGGTTGGTGGCATGGATCGACGAGGGTAGGGCCTATGAGACTGTCTGTGCACAGTCATGCCTCTGCCAGGGCCTGCAGACCCAAAGAGCGTACTCCCTCTGACAAGAGGTCAAAGTCCATTGAGGATATTTCCAAGGGAAGATACCCAAAAAAGGCAAAGCCGTCCCATGCTCTGACTTCTGTCAACAAGGATTGCGGCTGCAGCATCTCCATCAACCAAGTTGTCTACGACCACGAAGACGATCCCTTCATCTGAGGGCCGGCGATCGTCAACATCTCAGTCGACTGGTCCAGCACTGTCGACCAGCAAGACACTGTCGACAAAACATAAGACCTTGTCTTCCAAGTCCTCATCTACGACTTTGTCTTCAGCCAGACCATCGTCGACTTTGTCCATGAAGATACCTTCTGCATCATCCACCAAGCTGGCAGTACCGGTTTTCATCCAGTTTACAGCATCGATTGCTGTCTTGACAGTGATTACGACCACTTCTAGGATGTCCCTGGCTGCAAGGCCTCCGTCAGCCACAGCTGGGGCTGAGCCAACAAAGCTTGCATCAACAAGAGCCCCAGTGATTGCCTCCTTCCCAAGGGGGCCCAACATGGAGAAAGAGTTGCCTCCTGCCCTCCCTTTTCTCCCTCAGCCTACCAGGCTTGCGCAGCCCCTCTGTGTCTCTGGGGAGGCCTCCCAGGATGTCACCCTCCCCCTGCTCACTCTGTTCTTTCAGCCTTCCACTCTGTGGGACCCAGAAGGTGGTTATGGTGACCCTGATCTGCAACCTACTCTGCAGGATAAGCAACCACCTTGCCCTACAAGCCCTTGGCCTCATGTCCCCATACTGGCACCTACAGCTCCCGGGGATGAGTCAATGGACATTTTGATCACTCTCCATACTTTGGTCTCGGAGATTCAATGTCTTCCACACATGGTTCCCAGCCCAGCGCAGGCTAGAAGTCCTCCAAGACCTTCCCAGCCTCGCCAGACACCACCCCGCCCAGCTCCTGCTGTTTCACAGCAGCCACCTGTTCCACGCTCTCATATCCTGGGGGAGCCTCATCTTACAGGCAGGGATACAAATACTGACGCCAACTACTGATAAGGATGGTACTTCAGGGACGGATTAGTATGAATACATTCCCGCAGATGCCAATCTTGCAGGAGCAGAATTGCCAGCTAGAGACTCTCCTCCGGATGAGATCGTAGGTTTTCAATCCATGATCTCCCGGGCTGCAAAGCTGTTTGACCTTGTCCTAGAGAAGACGGATTTTCTTTTTCAACATTGTGAGTCCTCCGGGAAGAAGGCAGTCTTTTTCTCTACTGGTTGACATCTGGGAAGAAGGCCTGGTGGTGATGAGAAGCCCTTGCTCTGCTCCTCCCAAAAAGGACAGTTTGGAAAAGCAGTGTGCAGGCTAGGGTGGAGATATGTTGTTTGACGGGGAGAACCTCTATGGCAAGGCAGTGGATTAGTCTCTCCTGGCTATATAGAGTGACACTGAGACGGCGCTTTTATTGGGCATGCCGCAGATGAGGAAGCGTTCCTTTTGCTACTCTAACGAAAAGGTCTCCAGAACCTCAAGGGTTCTCCATCCAGCCTACCGGCAGTCCTCTCGATCCACAATGCAGGGGGCGTATAGAGGATGTTCACAGGCTTACATGGGAGGTGCTCAATGTCGTACCCCTGCAGCCAGGACACCATCACCCCACTTTAGCACATTGGTGGGAGGCCGGCTATCTCAATTTGTCTGCCAGTGGTGCAACATATCCACGGACAATGTCATCTAACATGGTCACACCTTTGAGTTTCAAAGCAGATGCCCTTGCGTTCCTCCCATCTAAAGGCAGGAGCAGCATGGGGCCCAACTCCTCAAAGAAGTCCAAGCCTTGTTGCAGAAAGGGGAAATAGAGCCTGTCTCTCTACAACTCTGGGGTTACTTGGTATACTCTCGTTCAGAAAGTCTGGAGGGTGAAGACCCATCCTGGATTTATGACATCTCAAATTCCTGAAATCCCAGAAGTTCTGGATGATCATGTTGCAACACATGCTCAAGCAGCTAGAAAGAGGGGATTTCCTGGTGTGAATTGATATGGAGGTTGCTTTTTTTCACATCACCGTTCATCCAAAACACAGAGTTCCTCCGGTTTGTTGTCGAAGGAAGACACTACCAATTAAAGGCTCTGCCTTTTGGCCTGAATTCGACCCCAACGGTATTCACCAAGTGCTTGGCTGTGGTGGCAGCTTTTCTTCGCCACCACAGTGTCTACGTCTATCCGTACCTGAACGGCTGGCTAATCCGGTCCCTCTCTCACGACCTGACTGTATGGCATACAGCAGAAAGTATCAAGACCTTACCCTCTCTGGGATTCTCCATAAATTATTCCTAATCCTGCCTAGTGCTGTCCCAGAATGAACTATTCCTGGGCGCATGCCTCAACAGTGTTCCGTGTCTGAAAACACCAACAGAAGATCGGATAAAGGCCATCCTGGGGATGGTGCGGTGTCTGTCGGCAGCCAAGTTTGCAACAGTGTGGTCCATCATGTCCCTCTTGTGTTCATCTGGTTTTTCACTGCAGGCTCCAAATGAGACCACTTCAGTAATTCCTGGACACCAGATGGAAACAGGTTGAGGGTGCAAGGACTGACAATATCACCCTCCATCTGGCATACTGTCAGGAGCTGCATTGGTGGTCCATACACCCTCATCTCTTGCAGGGAGCTCCCTTTCAGATCCCTATGTATCGGAAGATGGCCACGACGACTCCTCTCTGGAATGTTGGGGCGCCTGCACGGGCTAATCCCACGCCAGAGGCCTCTGGTGCCCAGAGGAAAAGGAGTTACACATCAGTGTCCTGGAACTATGGGCAGTCCTCTGGGCCCTCAAGTGTTTTCAGCCTCGGCTCCAGGGAAAGGTGGTACAAGTCTCCATGGACGACACCACCAACATGTTTTACATCAGGAAGCAGGGCGGGTTGCTCAGAGCCATTCTCTCTGGAGGCGCAGAATCTGTGGCACTGGGCAATTGCTCAACAGATGTTTCTCATCCGATTCTACTTGATAGGCATTCAAAACACTCTTGCAAACTCTCTCAGCAGGCAGCTACGGTCCTACCACGAGTGGGAACTCCAGCAAGCACAAGTGTCTCGTCTCTTCAAGGATGGGAATCACCCTCAAATCGACCTCCTTGCGACAGCGGCCAACAGCAAGTGCCAAAGGTTTGCTGGGGGCACCTTCTGGTTCCCTTGGGAGGGCCTTTTCTTGTATGCATTCCCACCAATTCCTCTGTTGCTAAGAGTGCTCAGCACATTCAGTGTCACTGCAAGATGATCCTCATTGCACCAGTGTGGCACAGGCAGATCTGGTACTCGAGCCTTCTCAGTCGGTCGGTGGTTCCAGCCATCAAACTGCCTCCTCTTCCAGACCTGCTCTCCAGGAAAGGCAGGTCAATCCTGCACCATGAGCCAGCGTCTCTTAGCCTAGCAGCCTGGCACCTGCAGCCCTGGAGTTTGGACACTACTTGCTGCCTTCGGAATGCAAGCGCATTCTAGTCAGGGCCAGGGCTCCATCTACACTTGCCTGCTACAAACACAAGTGGAAGCGCTTTACGGTGTTGTGCCAGTCACAGAAGATTTCCACGCTGCGCATAACCGTGCTGCAGCTTCTTGCTTACTTGCTCTCGCTGGCCAAGTCTGGCCTTGCCCATGCATCTATCAAGGTACACCTCATAGCCATATCCCGGTACACCTGTGCTCTGGGCAAGGTCTCCCTGTGGTCGCATAGGCTAGTTAAGGGGCTCCTCAGGGGCCTCTTCGGAACATTCTCTCTGGTGAAGGCTCCTGTCCCAGCATGGGAGCTAAATGTGGTGAAGTCAAAACCAATAATGGCCCAGTTTGAACCTATGCATCATGAAGTTTCTTTCTTAGAAGACTCCCTGGTGGCCATCCACCTCTGCCAGAATGGTTGGGGAAATACAGGCTCTCATGTAAGCCTTCATAAATGTTGTTTCACTCTGAGAAAGTGGTTCTACAAACTCATGCTTCCTTTATGCCAAAGGTCCCATCAGACTTTCATTTAAACAAGACTTTGGTTCTACCAATTTTCTTTGCAAACCCTTCCCCTGCGGAAAGATGCATTCACTGGACGTTGCTCGTGCGTTGAAGTTCTGTGTTGCATGCATAAAGTACTTTCTAAAGACTTCTCGACTTTAATCAATGTTGGGCCTGTGGGGCATGGGAAGGCCCTGTCCAAGACTTCCATCAAAAAGTTTCTCACCGGTTGGATCCTGCATTGCCATCAGCTGGCCAACAGACTGTTTCCAGGCCGGCAGAGAGCCCACTCCACCAGAGCCATCGCATCAACGACAGTTTTCTTCTCTGGTGTAGCCCCTGATGGATATATGCAGGGTGGCAATGTGGAGGTCTACCTGCACCTTCACGAGATTCTACTGAGTCAACATATTTCAGGGAGGAGTCGCGTGTCGGACAAGCAGTGCTTTGCAACCTGTTTGCATGAGGTGAGTCTGTTCCTGGGGTAAGTGTATTGCTTCTGTTGAGCCTCGTCACCACCCGTGGTTGTGTAAATGTACTGCTGTGTAATCGTTTTCATGAGCATGTGAATCAATGTAAGATCCCATGCTGGAGAAGGAACAAGTTACTTACCTGTAACTCTTGTTCTCCAACATGGGGTCTGTCATGGATTCACATGCTCATGAATTCCCTGTCGTCAGGGTGGGGATCCTCAGTAAAAGAAAAACAGTTTCACTTTCACTTACAAACTGTATTTCTCCTCTAAACCAATCACTGAGCTCTTAGTCATACTGCCCTCTCCCTAAGCCCCTCCTCTGGCAGCCATCTTCAGATTTTTTCTGCACGTTCACGTTTTGGGAGTCCTCGTGTGTTGCTCTGTGAGCTGATCTACGTTTTTCATGCTTTCTTAGGTACAAATTTCGATTTTTGTCAATTCAGAGCCCGTGTGCTCTTTCTCTACATCGGCTGACAAGCAGGGATCCATTTGTCAGTGAATTTCAACGCCCCTCAAGGGCAAGAATTGTAGAAGATTCCAGAAGGCCATGAGGCCTACTCCACACTCAGGACCATGTCGGTGGAGAAGGAGGGAAGCTCCCTTTTCAAGTTCTGCTCCACCTGCGGAATGTGTTTGTAGAGGACAAACACCTCCAGTGCCTCTACTGTCTCCATCCGGATTACAGGGTAGAGCGGATTGTGAAATCTGCCTTGGGTTCTCCAAACGAACCGTGAAGGATCAGCACAGTAGGTTGGCGGTGGGGCTCAGTGCCAAGACCTTTGCCCAGTGTGGCAAGCAGGGGCATGCCTCATCCAGGACCAGCCGCTCCCAAGAGCAGGCTTCTAAGTCCGTTGACTGCGCCTCATCCGTGGGGGCCCAACTCAAGGCCAAGCGCTGCAAGTCTGTTTCCGTCGGGTTCACGCGCAAGTGGATCCTGCGATGGTCAGGGTGCGCTCATCCTCTCCATCTGCTTTTATCTCCAGCAATCGCTCAGCTCCTCCTCAAAGAGGAAATCGGCTAACCAGGTGAAGCTGCAGGAAAAGCCAGAGAAGACGAAAATGAAGGCGCAGCAAAAGGTGACCGACCTGCCCCAGGCAGTCCAGGCAAGAGTCAATGGAGTTGGTGGCGGCAGCCCTCTCGAAAGATAAGGGTGCTGATGCGGTCAAGGTAGTCCTGGCAATGCCCAGTGTCCCTACCCCGAGGCGGGAGGCCTCAGCCAAACCTGTGGCGAGGCCCCCGGAGAAGCAGGTGCCAACCCTGAACCCGACCCCTCGAGATGCAAAAAAGGGGGTGGGGAGGCATGGATATTTCTTCCTTGGACGAGGAGGACCAGGCATCCTTACACACGATCCAGGAGGACGTAGGTGATGACGCCGATGGCAAAAACCCTGATGGGGATAACCGAGGTGGTGACGGCTGACCTGCCGAAGGCGCAGGATTCAGTAAGCTGACTGCCCCGACTCCTCCGAGGGATGCATCACTGGACATCCTTTCGACCCTTCACACACTCGTGTCGTAAATTCAAAAGCAGATGCCGATGGCATCGCTGGCCCCGGTGGCCCTGGACCAACCTCCGGTGAAAGAGGAAGCAGCACCCTTCGCCGCCACATCAACCTCCACACGTGCCACCCCCCCCCGGGACACGGGGACGGACACGACTACTATGGACACGGACGATGACATGACCACGGTGGGCGCTTCGCCACAGCCAAGGGCTTCTCGCCCGGACGTGGTGGGGTCGTTCCATGCCATGGTAGCCAGAGCGTCGAACTCTTTCAGTTGACACCAGAGGAGGCCAGGAAGGAAGGTTTCATATATCAATTACACAAGGTCAAGAGGAAGACAATCTTGGCGGTGCCTCTCCTGCATGACGTATGGGAGGAAGGCCTGGCATTGATGAAAAATCCGGCCCTGGCCAAGAGGAATTGGCTGGACTAGAAATACCGGTTGCTGGTGTCTGCACCCAGGTGCCTACGTTCACAGCCTTCCCCGGACTCAGTAATATCAGCGGTAGCAAGAAAGAAGTCATATAACCCCTCATCTTCGTCCTCCATCCCTGCGGATAGCAAGGGAAAGAAGTTAGAAGCCATGGGAAGAAAAGTAATCTACTCAGCGGCGTCAACAGTCAAGGCAGCCAACGCCCTTGCAATCCTGGTCAGATACAACAGGGAGCTGTGGTATGAGATGCGCCCACTGCTGGAGTTCCTACCCTATGACAAGCAGGTTGAGGCACTTTCCAGCTTCCAGGAGGGGGAGGTGGCAGCGGACCATGCCATCACGGTGGCCCTGGACATCATTGACACAGGGTTCCTGCAGATGGGGAACAGTGTCTGTCTCTGTCATCGTGGCTGGCTGAAAGCCACCAACTTCTCTCAGGAAATCCAGTCAAGGGTACAGGGCGTGTCCTTTCGACAGGGACAACCTCTTTGGGTAAGGCCGTCGACGAGTTGTTGCAGGCCATTAAGACTGACACTGAGACGGCCCGTGCCTTGGGCACTCTTCAACACTGCCCCTCCTTTTGTGCCTCCAAGGGGGTTGGGGGAGTCTGGCAGTTCATCAAAGGGTTTCGGCGCAATGTCCTCTTTGTACCGCCAACCCTCCCGGTCCTCGACCCAGGGGGCCTACAGGGGCCGTTCAAAGGCTTTCGGTGGAGGTGGCTGACATCGTTGCTCCCAAGGTGGCACGCCGGCCCGAAGCAAGATTGAACCGGCCAGGATGTCAGGCCCCCATCCATGCACTTCAGTGGGAGGACGGCTCGCGGGCTTCGTCAGTGAGTGGAAGAAGATCTCCACCGAACGATGGGTGCTGGACACTCTCTACCACGGACACACTCTAGAGTGTAGCAGAAGTGCTTGCGGATACCACAGGTGGCCTGGCAGGAGCAGCACATCCCTCAGCTCCTGCAGGAAGTACGGGCCATGTTAAGAAAAGGGGTGATAGAGCTGGTTCCAAAGAGTCTACTCCAGATACTTCTTGGTAAAGAAGACCGGTGGCAGGAGTCCCTTTCTAGACCCGCGGCGTCTCAACAAAATACCTCAAGTCCCAGAAATTCAGGATGGTCACATTGCAGCACATGCTCAGCCAACTGGAGGAATGAGACTTCTTGGCATCGTTGGATCTGGAGGACACATACTTCCACATCCCCATTCACGAGAAGCATAGGACGTTCCTGCACTTCGTAGTACAGGGCAAGCACTACCAATTCAGGGCCCCTCCCTTTTGTACTGAAGTCAGCGCCCAGGGTGTTCTCGAAGTGCCTGGCACCAGTGGCGGCCCATCTGCGTCTGGAGGGGGTACCCATACCTCGACAACTGGCTCATCTAAGCCAAAACAAGGGAAGTTGCGGTCAAACACACAGAGAGGACCATCCAGCTGCTGACAGATCTGGGGTTCTCAGTCAACTATCCAAAGTCCTGCATGATACCATCGCAGAACGTGCTGTTCCTGGGGGCCAGGCTCAACATTCCCCTGCGGGGCAGCTCCCTTGGAAGAGAGGATAGCGTCCCTACTGGGAAAAGTGCAACGGCTGTTGGCACTGAAGACCACCACGGTGCAGACCATCAAGTTGCTGCTTTGCATGATGTTGTTGTGCATCTACCTGATCTGACTCTACAGGTTGCAGATGCGACCCCTGCAGGAGTTCTTGGACGCTCGCTGTATCCAGGTGTCCGGAAGCTTCACAGACAGGATTACCCTCAACGAGGAATTCTGTCGAGTGATAAGGTAGTGGGGCATATGCTCAGACATTGCCGGGGGCACAGGTTTTCAGAGCCTCCTGTACCAGGAGACGGTCACCATGGTTGCTTGCCATGAGGCCTGAGGAGCCCACACCGGACGTCTCCATGCCAGAGGCCTGTGGCTGCCGAAGGAGAATGATCTCCACATCAATATCCTGGAGCTGCGGGTAGGGCAAAGTGGTGAGGGTTTTCATAGACAACAACACCACCACAATGTTCTATCTCAGGAAGCAGGGGGGCACCAGATCCCCAGCATGCTCCAGAGAGGCGCAGGACTTGTGGTGCTGGGCCGTTGCCCAAGAGATGTTCCTCATCCCTTTCTACCTGGCGGCAGTCCAGAACACCATCGCCGACTCCCTTAGCAGGGAACTGCTCTCCTGCCACGAGTGGGAACTTCGATAGGATCAGGTGGACCGCCTCTTCCTCAAGTGGGGCAGACCCCAGATCGATCTGTTTGCAACAGTAACAATTTCTAAATGCCAGAAATTCGCCAGCAGGTTCCACCAGCCGAGGAGCAATTGTGGACACATTTTTATTCCCGTGGAAAGGCCTGTTTCTGCATGCGTTCTCTCCATTGCCTCTCGTGCTGAGTCATCAATCAACTCAAACGGTGCCGATGCAAGATGATCCTTGTCGCCCCTGTGTGGCCAAGGCAGATTTGGTACCTGGACCTGCTCATCCTGTCAACACCCCCCCCGGTCAATCTTCCAGTCGTCGCCAATATGCTGACCAGAGAAGGAGATGCAATCCTGCATCACGACCCAGGGTTGCTGAACCTGAGGGCTTGGCTCCTACAGCCTTAGAGTTTGGAGGGTATGAGTTGCTGGCTGACTGCAGGGAGGTCCTTGCCAAGGCCAGAGCGTTGTTGACCATTAAGTGCTACAGTCACAAGTGGAAGCGTTTTGCGACATGGTGCTGCACGCAGAAGATCAATCCTCGGAGGGTCATGGCCTTTATCAAGGTACATCTGGTGGCCATCTCCCGCTACACCAGGTCTCCAGGATGGTCTTCTCGTGAGTCCCACTGTCTCGTCAAGGAGTTCCTCAAAGGACTGTTTTGTTCCTGCCGGTGAAGGCGCCTGCTCCGGCGTGGGAACTCAACATGGTACTGATGAGGCTCATGAGGGCCCCCTTTGAGCCTATGCATCAGGCCCCTCTCAGACAGCTTTCCTCGTAGCCATCACTGCTGCCAGGAGGGTTGGTGAGATCCAGGCCCTATCCTGCAAACAGCCTTATCTGACTTTTCATGACACAAGGGTGGTACTGCGGGTGCACCCCACCTTCATGCCAAAGGTTCTGTCGGAATTCCACCTTAACAAGCCTTTGGTGTTGCCTGTATTCTTTCTGAAACATTCGTTGCCGGCTGAAAGGGCTTTGCACTTGCTGGATGTGACTCGTGCTCTGAAGTTCTATGTGGCACGCACGAAGAGTTTCTGGAAGATGTCTCAAATATTCTTGAACTTTGGTCCTGTGAAACATGGGAAGGCCTTGTCCAAGGCTTCCATCTCCTGTTGGCTCTCTGGCTGTATAACACACTCATCGGTTGGCAAGCCGACCGCTGCCTGGCCGCCTGAGTGCCCATTCCACCAGAGCGGTCGATGTGACGACTGCCTTCCTGCCTGGTGTGCTCCTGCTGGACATCTGCAGGGCTGCTACAAGGAGGTCCACGCACACCTTCACAAGATTATTCTGCATCAACAGGGATTCCAGAGGAGTCCAGGTGTCATGATCTCTGCTTCCAAAAGATCAGGGTTTTCCCAACTCCCTTGGAAGCAGATCCATAACCCAGGTTCCGAGTGCCAACCAGTCCCAATTGGGACCTTTTGGACCCAGTCCTGGCGCCAGTGGCACCAGGCTCATAAATATGCCCAGTCCCAGCGCTGGAAGCGCCAGGCTCATAATGCTTGGGTGGATTTACCTGCAGCAGACCATGCTGCTTACTTGCCTGCCAGTTGAACGCATGATCCTCTTCTGTTTGGAACTACTTTTCCTGTTGGGTGGGGCAGGAGCCACTCCCTAGATTCAGAACACTGGAACTCTTCTGGAAAGCAGGAACTCTTTTCTTTCCTAGGCGTGGCTGTGGAAGGAGACGCCTAAGCACTACAGGAGGCTATTTAAACCACACCCGATGGATGAATCTTGCTTTGCGTTATTCTGCATCCTCTGCAGCAGAACGCTCATCGTGTCTTCTGCATCTGATCCTGGGCCTAAGGAAAAAGGCTTACCATCCTGAATCCAGTCTTCAGCAACACCTATAAAGACAAGAAAGAACAGGTTAGCATTATGGTCTTCAGTGACAGCTCTTCACTTACCTGGTCCATCGGCTGTCAACAACGCCTCGCGCTGCATTCCGGCATCTGAAAGACAAAGGCTTACCTACTCTTCGTGCGCTCCGGAGGTCTTCACACTGCATTCCGGCATCTGAAAGACAAAAGCTTACCAACTCTTCGCACGCTCCGGAGGCCTTCGGCGCTGCATCCCGCATCTGAAAGACAAAACAAGGTGCGTTTAAAGACATTGGGGAACTTTAATATTCACGTGCCATTACTCCTTTCCACATCTAACCCAGTGGGTATTCCGGCACCCTGCAGCCGCTCCGAACTTGTACCTGCAAAATAAAAAGACAGTTAGAGCGCATCGTGAAGCAGGCAACAAGCGTTTACTTACGTGCTTCCAGGCGCTTCTATTCATCACACGGGCTCCATCTTCAACTCACTTCAGCCCGTCACCCGCCATCGCCGGAACCCTGCAAAACAAGAAACATCATTACTAAAGACTTTAAAGACATTAGAATTACTCGAAACTTACCGTTCGTGCAGTAAACGACGGACAGCAGTCCTCTGAAGTCAAGAGGCCTGCTCCCCTTATCCAGTGAAGAAACTGGTTACAGCACCCTGCCCCGAGGCAGATGGAGAGCACGGCGTTCACTTACCTAAGGTGAGAGCGTTAACCTTTGGGGTTCTACAGGAGAAGAGAAAGGGAAGAAGAGAGAGACATTCAATAACCCAGTTCCTTAATCCCATATTTTCTATCTGCAGACATCTTACCCTTCAAGTCAGACATACAGTGCACAGAGGTCCAGCCCAAAGAGCCAGCCGTGTGTTACACATCACCTTTGCAGATACGGTATACGCCCAGTCAAGACCGGCGCCTCTACGGGAATCAGGTGAGCGTTACACCAGGGTCGGCCAAGCAGTGCTACGCATCCTGTTCGCTTGAAGGTGTGCCTGTTCCAGAGGTAAGAGTAATTGCTTCTGTTGAGCCTTGCCACCTCCCGTGGTTGTCTAATGTTGTACCGCTATGTATTCTTTATTCATGAGCATGTGAATCCATGCCGGACCCCATGCTGGAGAAGGAACAAGTTACTTACCTTTAACTAGTGTTCTCCAGCATGGGTCTGGCATGGATTCACATGCGAAGCCTCCCGCCGTCCCCTCTGAAGCTCTTCTGTCATACTTCCACTTTATGTGCTTACCAAATCTGAAGATGGCTGCAAGAGGAGGGGCTTAGGGAGAGGGCATTCATTGGCTGGGGGCAGTATGATCCAGAGCTCAGTGATTGGTTTAGAGGAGAAATAGTAATTTGTAAATAAAAGTGAAACTGTTTTTTCTTTTACCGAGGATTCCCTACCTGACGGGGAATTCATGAGCATGCGAATCCATGCAACACCCATGCTGAAGAACAAGTTACAGGTAAGTAACTTGCTCCTTGTATGACCTAGGTGTTTGTATTTCGTTAGTACAGGAGACACTTGATTTCAGTTTACAAAGAACTTTGCGTGAACCCTTATTCCTTGGTTTTGGAATATTTTTTGTATTCTTAGATTTCTTTTTAGTTCATGGTCTTTACTCCCTACGAATGCAATTGTGCTGGTGCATGCCCGCAGTCAAAGTCCCCTCATTGAACCCATTTTCAACTAACCCACTTAAATCTTTGGAAACATTGCTATCTGCGTGAGGGGCCAAAACATCATCGCCCATCATTTTACTTGACACAAATCTTCTTTTGTGTTTTAGAAAAAATGAAAGCTTCACCAAAATTTAGCTTAGACACTTGGACACTATAGTGGATAACAGATGTTCTTGTGCCTCAAAATCGTCTGATTATCTCAAAGTTTTACCAGAGAAGTTGGTGTAAAGTTCAAAGCATGTAAAGCTGTCGCTGAATCATTTGTAACAACTTCAGAAACTGAAGGATGGTTTCCAGACTTACTTTGAGGCGGACAAAGGAGGTAGGAAATAGTAGAGGGCCCAGAGATTTCAGAGGCATAAAGGGAAGGAGAAGGAGAACCTAGAGGCTGGAATTTCAGTATTGGGTGTCTGTGTCACCACAGGAACCCTCTGCCCTCAGCCTTCAGCATTGGATTTGCAACTTACATCTGGCCCCATCAGAGTCCCAGGTTGTGGTGGGCAAGCCATCCATCACGTAAGAAACTACTTCAGGAATGGACCTATCACTCTGTATTTGTCCAGATAAAGTCCCTTCTGACAAAATCTGGTCTTCCTGTGAGGAACGTGTAGTTCTAGCATGACCACCAGGTATCGGGGAAATTACTAAGCCTCACAACTTTGGTCGTAGAAAGAAGGGGTGGCATGATTAGTGCCTGTGCCAATTTTGCTCCTAAACGGGCGTCCAGCAGAATTTCCATGTCAGACATCTACGCACAGCTACACACAGTATGGCAGTCTTGGGTGAAAACAAACCTGACCGCTTCAAAGGCTGACAACGGACTGCTGCAAACTGTGCACTCTAAAACTGCACTACATGCTCTGCTCGGCAGTGCACTTATGAAGTGTTCTGGTGCCTCCGTGAATAGGGTCCCCACTGAAACATTCATACACAATAACTATGGCTGGACTATTGTCTTTGTTCATGGTTTCCCATTGGGGGAAGACCCAGACTCTTTAAGGCTCCCTATGCATAATTTAAATCGTTCCTTGTTTGAAAACTTTAATTGAACACTTGTTCAAGGACATGAGTTTGGCATTGCAGAACAATTGATTGAATTTTGACTCCCTGAATGACATTTGTAAGGCTGTGCTATGTGCTTCTTCTTGCATTGATACTTGAAGCCGTGTTCTCTGTGTTTAAAGTGTGAGTGTTGTCCCTTAAGTACACCATTAGTGTTTTTATCTAGGTGTCAAGTATTTCACTTACCTTATGTTATGTTAAAGTTTCTTGTACCGTGCACTGTCACCACATGCACAGCTGCTTGGCGCTCTGGTGGATCTGTACATCAAAAAGGGGGTGGGTAAAGTTAGTAGGACTGTTTGACTCTGACCCCTATCCCTTCCCCTGTCGTACATTCTGGTGTGCTACAATTACCCCTCCTATGTTGTGTGCAGAAGTGTGGGTCCTAAATAGGGTTATTCAGTGGCAGTACCTTTTCTACCCTCAGCGTTCAGATTAAGTGCTGGCAATATCCCTTCCCCTTTGTTATATTCTGGTGTGCAGCAATTACCACCCTCACAGATTTCCCCAGGGGTGAATGTGTTCCCTGTATTCCCTGTGGTCCATCTGTTCCGAGGTCTGGACACCTCTCTCCCCTTTTTTCACATGAGGCCGTCAATATGTGATCCAATTAAGTAAGACCCATCGCTCTCTCCCCTGTTTCCCTATGACCCGCTGTGGGGGATGAGTACACCTAGGTCTCCCACCCTTTCCGATGCCTCTCTTCTTCCCTGTGAGTAAAAATAAAAAACTAGATTTGAGACACCTTGCAAGTGGGAAAACACCTAAATTTGAGACAAAACAGCAGGTAAAAACACCTACTTTTGAGACACAGCAGTAAATGGGGAACCAATTACAATTGGGACCCAATAGTGATTGGAAAATGACTTGCTCACAGGCTAACATGGGTGTGCTATGTTATGTAGGGTAATAAGAGTGGTAGGGTTTTAATGTAGTACAGTAATTGCTGTACTCCTCACCCAGACCACACTTAACTTATCAGTTGCTGCAGGTTGACGGTTGGCTTCACAGGCAAATGCAGGCTAACAGACTGGAGCTGCTTCTTTGTGAGCTGCCCTTTGCCTTGGGGCACTTCGCCAATGGCTGCCTGAGCAGAGGTTGCCATGTGAGGATTTTGCAAAAGGGCTGCAGGGCCAATCAGGGACTTGGAGGGTGTTTGGGGCACGGTAGGGACGAAGTAAATGGCACAGATGGGAAACTGGGCAAAACCTGAGCGCAGAACTTTTAAAAGCACAAAATGCGCATATTTCAAACTTGCCTATGTGCAGGCTGAGTTAAAGTGACTGCAACACAGGTAGATAGAGGAAAGACCCTTGTTACATGTTGCAAAGGACTGCAGGGCCAATCGGGGACTTGGAGGGTGGGATGGCAGGAGAAAGGTGGGGGCACGGCAGGAATGAAGGAAATTACACAGGTGGAAACTGGGCAAAAAGCGAACACAGAGCTTTTTAAAAGCACAAAGCACACATTTCAAACTTACCTGTATACAATCCTTTATGCATAAGCTATTTTATAATAGTGTGTATATTTTCAGTTTACCCTGTCTGGATAATCCTTTACTTGATGCATCTGTGTTTGCGATATCTATACCTCAAAGCAGCTCCCTACCCTCCTAAGAGTGAGGCCAGACTGTTCTCTGACAGTTACCAGTGGTTGTTTCATAGAAAGCGATGCACACACTGCAATTTGATTGCTCTGAACCCTTCCCCAGTGGAATATCAAAAAGACCTAACAATGGACACTGGTGCTAGATCCGATGCTACGTCCAGCCAGGCTGTGCTTCAAAATATCTTTGGATATATTTTATTCCTCTGCCCCCTAATTGGGATCATGCTTGGTATTCTCCTATGGACAGTGACCAAAGAGAAAGGAAGCCATAAAGCTACAATAGTGACTACTTTACACCTAATCCTTCGCCCTTTCCTCCATTTCGCTGCCCTCTAGCCCTCTAATAAGATGTATGGTGAGTTAGCTTGACTGGTGTACAGGGAAAAGGACAAATAGGTGCTGCACAGAGGTGGAGCCAGTCGTTGTGGACTATTTCCTGTGGATATCTTGTTGCTCTACACTTAAATGCATGTTTTTCAGACTTTGCTGTGCAGAAGATTCAGGTCATGTCTCCATAAGTCAGACTCTCATGGGTATGGAGGAAAGGGACTGTGGACTAAAGGTACAGTATTCACTATGCAACTGTTTCTGCCTTCACTAAAACAAATCCTACCTGACCAGCAATCTGAGTTTACACCATCCACAGGCATGGAATCAACCATGCTATTCATGAAACAAAATCTCCTGAAAGTTAATGATTTGAATGTGCTTCTGGGCTGCTTATCCTCCTCCATTTGTTAGTAGCATACAATACTGTTTGGCATACCAAATAGATTAGGTGCCTACCTCATTTGATGGAGATTGACAGATCAGCATGGAAATGGCTGCTTTCCTTCCTGCAAGTCTGTACTACTACAGTCAAATAAAGGGCCAGCTTTCCAGGCAGGTGCACAATAGCCAAAGGCTACCCCAAGGTTCAGTCTTTCCAGCCCAGTTGATAAATGCATATAGAAAACCACACACCTTGTGACAGAGGATCACCAGAGCACACCAGCCAGAAATGTGGCTTTCAAAAACCGTTATTAAATTGTTCAGGATGGGTGGGATGAAATTTTATAGGGCATAAGACACAATACGGATAACTTGGACTAAAATGTCCTATGGTGGCGTGACTCAAAATGGTTCAAATGCCTACCTATGGGTGCATCTGGCCTACCAGAATTCCCTAATTCAAAATATAGTCTCTGGGATATAAATTTAAAGCTCTCTCCTTGGCTGAATCTTATTCTCAGGGATAAATCCCTTCTTGGCATTAGTCTCTGGGATAGAATTGCTAGCTCGCATCTTGACTTCCCACTATTGGCAAATATTTCTCCTCTTGCCTTAGGGTACATGTCACTCCCAGATATTCTCACCTTCAGCTGCAGGTGCTCCCTTCTGGCCAGTAGCAATTACCTTTAAACAGACTTGTGCCAGGATATATTTCTTCCCCCTTGCTTAGTGTGTCAGGCTGTGATATTGTAACACACCAGCCCTCCTGGTTAATGGTCTCCTGGTCCCTATTGTGAGCTCTTCAGGTCTACCCCAGAGTGCGAGCTATAGGCATCAGCAGGCACTTGGACTATTCTTCTGTTCTGGTTTCTACCAGTGTTGAAGACCTAGCCCTCAGCACACTCGTGAATCTGTTTACAATACTGATAATTTCTAAGGTATGGCTATTCCTCTGTGGCTCCTTCTCGCCACACATTGGTCAGTAGCCCGACAAGTGGCCATATCTGCAGGATCTTGTGCTCTTTTATAGGGCAGCTTATTACTTTGATTGTTTCTGTTCACTTTTGATAGATTGTTACCAGTTCCTCTATTGTCTCTCAATCTGCAATCAATCATTAACCCCACCTATCTTTCTCTGTCCAGTGTTTCTATAATCCAATGAGGGCTACAAGATCCTCTCCAAGCCCAGATCTAACCGGTCTGGAGGCGCAGTGGCCCTTGTCTACCCTGAATGGGTTCCTGCTTCCATCACAACCACTCAGTCTTACTCTTCCATTTGAATGTCTTGTCTGCAAGCTCTGTATCTCTCCCACCCTCTCCCTAACTCTCAATACCATCTACAGGGCACCTGGTCATATTCCACTCCTTCCTTTTGGAGTGGGCTGTCCTCGCCTCCTCTCTGCTGACCTTCTTCTCCTTGGAAACTTCAATATCCACCTGGATTCTCCCGATGCAGCCATTTGCCACTTGTGCAATCTATGCAATTCTCTCTCACCATTCTTCCCTTCAGCCCAACTCACTCAGCCGGGCACATCTTGGATGCGCGCATCACTTCTAATATCTCCCTCTATAACCCTCTCTCTCTCCTCCACTCTCCTGGTCTAACCATCTCTCCTCTCCTCCCATCTGGAGCTCCTGGTCTCACTGGCTAAACCTCTTCCTGCACTGCCAGTTTCTTTCTCCGTCTTTCGACCAATGAAGGGAGTGTCAGTAGCTGTTCTTTTCAGCCTCCTTCACTCCTCCCACCCTGCCATTCACTCTCCTCTCGACTCACGTCTTGCTAACCGCCACCTCTCCATCTCCAAAACTCTTGACATCCTTGCCCCTGCCACGAGGATCCGTATGAAGCCTGCCTCCAAGTGTAATAGTTGATGACTCTGATTTAGCCTTGTTGAAATGCAAAGTTGTGGAACAGAAGTGGCTGGCTTCTAGCATATCCTCTGACAAACTGGCTTGTCATCTGCTCCAAAGGCAATAGAGACTCTCTATCCACTCTATGAAATGGGCTCATATCCAAACCCGCATCTCTAGAGCCTCAAACAACAAGGCTGAACTTTTCAAAATATGCAAGTTACTTGCTAATCCTACTGCAGTCTCCACTTCTCTTCCTTATCAGGCCCACTGCACGGCTTTGGCCAAACTTCACAACCAATACCCAGGATAATCCTGTCCTCTCTCTACTCTATGCCCCTCCCATCGACACCTGCATGCAGACCTCCCCTGGCTCTTGCTCCCTTCCCCCGGCTCTCCTCCTTAACCACAGCACCGGATGAGATCACCAAGACGGTCTGATCTATGAACGTCTCCTCCAAACAGGTGCTACCTGCTCCTCTAGAACTATCATGGACAACATTGCCCCTCTAGCTACCTCATTGGCTGAGTTTTGTAACCCCTCCTTTGCCACTGGCTCCTTCCCTTCACCCCTCAAGCACTCCCTTGGGCAACCTCTCCTTAAAAAGCCATCTGCGGGCCCTTCCTGCCAGGCTAACTACCGCCCTATCTCCACTTCCCCCTTTCTTGGGCAAACTCCTGGAGAAGTTGGTCATCTCCCAACTAATTCATCATACTGACTGTTAGCTGCCTTCACAACAACCAGTCTGGCTTCAGAGCAGGCAGAGGCATGGAAACTGCTCTCCTGAACCCCAATGATGACCTGCTCTCTATCTCAACGCCAACTCTCCTTCCGCCTTTATTTTCCTAGATCTGTCCTCTGCCTTTGACACTCAATCATTCCATCCTCATAAACAGGCTCTGTGGTACCCTGGACATCACAGACCGGGCACTGGATTGGATAACCTCTTTCTTCTCTAATCGACCCTCACAAGTTCAACTGGGCCCCTCTCTCTCTCTCCTCTACCTCACTCTCGACCTGCGGCTTCCCTCAGAGCTGTATCCTCTCGCCGTGGCTTTACAACATATACCTTGCCCCCTTGCCCACTTGATCTCTACCTTCTCTCCTCATTTCCAGTGCTTTTTCTGACGACACACAGCTCTCCCTTAAGATTCCCTCCTCTTCCTTCTCTCTCATTCCCAATTGTCTGACTGCTATTCAGGCATGGTGTGCTGCTAATGGTATCTGCCTTAATGCCAGTAAGACTGAGATCTTTCTGATTAGGACCCCCACTCCCTCCTTCCTGCGTACACTCTGGCAACCCTCCTTGCGCCCCCTCCTCTTACCCTTGTGTGAGGCTAAAAACGTGGGTGCCATCTTTGACTCCTCCCTCTCCTTCTCTCCTCATATCGCTGACCTTGCCAAGAAGGCCCAGTATCAGCTTCACCTCAGAGGCATTCTCCCTTTCCTCAAATCCCCCCAGAAACTCAAGCCTAGGGAGAACCAGAGCTCTGGAGATGTTGAGTATTGCAACAGCCTCTTCCTTAATCTGCCTCTCTCCTCACTCTGCCCTCCTCAACTAATCCGGAATAGGACTGCAAGATTTATCCTTGCCCTCAAGCCCAGGGACCGCCACTCTCCAGCCCTACAATTGCTCCACTTGCTCCCAGTGGTTGCAAGGATCAAATTCAAGACCCTCTGCATCATCCACAAGGCTTTATTGGGCCTGGGACCTCGCTACATTCAACTCTCTCTTCCTAAATACCTCCTTGCTCCCCTAGCTGCATCTCTCTGCAGATAAGACGTTTCTCCAAGCAGGGTGGGAGGTAGATCTCTCTTGTAGGAGCCTCCCTCTGGAACAGCCTCCCTGTCACTCTGCCTCGAGCCAGAACTCCTTAAGTTCTGGAAGCTCCTAAAGACATGTCTTTTCTCTCTTGCCCCCCCCTTGCTAGTCGCCTCCTGCCGCTATGACTGGATGTCTGTTGTCCCGTTTGAGTTTCGCCGGGGTCAGGCCATCCTTCATCCAGTCTTCCTTTCTCACCCCTTCCTACAAGCACTTGCACTTGGGCTCCCTTGCCTGATTAGACTTCAGAGGCTGGTCTCACCCCCCCTCACACTACTACCCTACTCCTTGCCTCCCCTGGCACTAGCCCGCCTGTGCAACCATTAGCACTCCCTCAAGCACTTTTCCCTTCTCCCTCCCACTAGCCTATCCCTTCTCTGACCTGCCCCAGCGCCCCAGCACTTCAGCACTTCTTGATACTGCACTTGCACGATCCAAATGTCACAAGGCCTAGTAGGACCGTCATTGTTGTTTTCTCCTTTGTCTCCTCCTCCCACCCTCCCTTTGTCTTGTGGTGCCTGAAAACACTTTCTGCTGTATAGGCGCCATACAAATGTTCAATAAATAAAAAAATTCATAAATGAGTGATCTCAGTTGTGGCTGCTTCTTAGCTTTGTGCAGCATCAGTTGAAGTCCTAAACGCAGCGCCATATAGAATCCAGGTGAAAGTAGTATTTCAGGTGCATGGCTCCCAGGAATGTGCCAGTCTTCCCTGTGTCTGCGGGAATGCGGACAACTGATCTGGCATAGGCTTTCTCCCTCGCCTTGTGTGTCTGGTAACAAGCTCAGTTCTGGCTCATGAGCACTGTCTCTAAAATACACGGTTGCAGTACCAGAACACCCCCCAGTCCCTGATGAATACTTGCTGGGACTTGGTGCATTGAGTTATTTTGGGACCAAAGCATTACAGGGGCTAGAGGGTGGGATTAATGACACCATGTTAAGGGGGATGCCAGTGTGTCAGATGCAGGGGCAGCCTTGCTGATCTTGCTTAACCAGTGCCTGCCCTGTAGAGGCCAGGCAGCACCGACCACTGATGGAAGACATGATTACTTAGGAGACAGGGAGGGGATCTGTGGAATGCTCTGTGTCCCACCTCCAGGTATCTTTTCACACAGCAGGTGGGTATCCTAGGTCCCTAAGGGGGTGGGGGGGCTATACAGTGTGACTTCATCAGAGCCCCTGTTACTGACAGCCTACAACCACTGCTTGCTCATATATGTAGATAAGACAAAAATCGTATTTAACCTAAGGAGAGTCAAAACTGACAACCACACTATCACAGCGTGTCTCTCCAACGTCCAGGGTTGGCTAATAGAAACCACCACCTTAACGCCTTAAAAAGATATCTTACCCTTGGGAAATAACGCAACCCTCATGCTTTTACTCACATGGCTGCACACATTGGGACCTCCTCCACAAAGCTGGAAACCCAGAGGGGTGACGTTCGACGCAATTATTAATTCTTCTAGTAAATGTGGTAGTCCTTGTATGACAAACGGTCTTCTATTTTCAATAGGTGAATTCATTCAGAGCTCTTGTTTTATTGTTTTTTGACTATGTAATAGTGTGCATCTTGGTCTACCAAAAAAAGCTGACTTAAAATCTCCAACTGTTACAAAACAAGCATTGGAAATTCCAACAGTTTGGGCTTTTGTGTAGATATGGGAAAGGCACTTGTCAGGCACGGCCATAGTGGTATTAACCGACTATTGATGGTACCAGGTGCAGAATGGTGCGACTACTTGGGCATCTGATATCAGGGACTGGGAAAATGCCTGAGGCTTATACACATATTGCCTCTTGGAATTTTCATATGTAAGTTTGCCACATTAAGCCATTCCCAACAGACCTAATCACAGCAGACAGCAAGGGAATAGGAAACCCTCTACCATTAACTCAAATCCAGAGGGTGAGAAACAGAAATAAGCACCCACAATACACAATTGCTCATCAAGATACAGCAGGAAGCCCAATGCGCCATCACATGCAAACTACAACTAAACAATAGCCCTAAGGAAGTCACCCCACGGAAACCAAAAGACTAACTGAAAGATAGTCATGACAGAAGGAAACTAGCGACTGAATGCACAGGCTGACCAAGACGGATGCACTGGGACGCCTCATCAACAGCACCCTGACCCTGAACCATTCAAAGCTTCAACGGACCAGTGTCACATTAGATAACAAGAAAATAGATATTACCAACCCAGCTCCACACCCGAAGAAAAGGTACAGACACACCAATCACTCCATGCAATATTCACTATGATACAGCTGAATCTGCACAGCAGCACCACAACGGGACGGCCCATAAGGAACCAGCAACAACCCCACCCACAGGGATACAACTCAAACTGAACCAGAAATACATGAATCAGGATACAGACCTCCACGTAAATAGCGTATGATGCTAGAATGGGATGGATTCATCTACCGATATTGTCGCTGCCAGGGAACACTTACTTCATTAACGGTTGTCTCGCTTCTTCACTGCCGAACACTGCAGTAACGTGCTGAGAATCACTTGACCAACGTTCCAAACCGTGGTTACAACGTATCTACTTAAAGGCACCTTACTCATTGCTGCAATTTAGGGTATAATTACAGCTGAAAGGGGGCGTTCTTAATTGACAACTTCAGTGCAGCTTCTGATGGTTGGCGCTGCCTGCAGCATTCTTACAACCTTTCAGATTAAAACCCTGCATGATGTAATTGCTACAAAGTGTCTGCAACGGAGAACGCATAGGGCTTCACACGGGATACCATTAAGTAGCGACTATGACAGCTAGTTCTAATATGTCTAGGATCTCAACTATTTGCCCTAAGGCCAGGATCACCTAAACATACTATAATCAATTATTTCAGATTTTGCCATTCTACCTGGTCGTTTAACTTGGTAACTGTCGTATTACACAGGAAAATTAACTATTGTTCTTTTGCAAACAGCCCTCTAGTCACTGGTTCTCCACTATTCAATGGTGTAATATGCATTAAAACTGTCCATTTCAGTTCATCACTCTGATGCCTCATCATCATAAAATGGTTCACGAGGGGGGCAGTTAGTACCTTATTCTTAATGCAGCTCCTGTGTTCTGAGATCCTTATTTTAATTTTGCGTTCGGTCATGCCGATGTAGATCTTAAAAACAATGGCACAAATCGCATAAACTACATTACCTATGTTACAGTTAGTGAACTCCTACTGGATACAAGGTTTGTCTAGCCCTAAATCTACTTGAGTAGTTCTGTTTCTAAGGCTCCAATTAACGCAGAGGCCGCTTGGAGAGTGCCCTGACAAGCGTGGAAAACCTCACATTTCGATGACCCTTTCCTGACTGGTTCTGTTTTGAGACATCATTTTTAGTTTTAAGGTCTTTAAGGTTAGCACCTCTCTTAAAGGCACAAAGTGGCGGTTTTAGAGGACATTCCCCTCCTGCTAATATGTGCAAATTCTTCTTGATGATTTTAGTAATTTTATTGGATAGGGGGTAAAAGTGCTGACATACTATCCCTCCTCTATCTTATGATTTTACACAGTATTCAAGAAGTGCTTCCCGATTGTTGTTAGTAGACCTTTTCAAAGCTCTTTTCACTATTCTTTTTGGATATTTTCGCATACTCAGTTTGGCGCTCAAAGTTTGAGCTTCAGACAAGAAAGTGGTGTTCGAAGAGCTATTTCTATTTAAACGTAAGAATTGTCCAAATGGTAAATTTTCCCTGGTATGACGTGGATGACAACTTTCAAAAGCCAGGAGAGAATTACGGTCAGTCGGCTTCTGAAAATGTTTAACCTGCAGAATATCGTGGGTTGTATCAACCCATATGGTAACATCTAGGAGGTTTACCTCCGAGTTACTCTGTGTCGAAGTAAATTTAAGGAACTGGTTTTGCTGGTTAATCCAGTTCATAAACTCCCAAAACAAAGCCGCTGTACCATCCCAAATGACCGAAATGTCATCAATATAGCGCCACCACAACCCTGTCTTAGAAAAGAAAGGGTTTGAGGCACTATATATTGTCTGGAGCTCAAAAAACTCAACATAGAGATCTGCAGCTGATGGGGCAACAGACGATCCCATGGCGGTGCCGTGAATCTGGTGGTATAATTGGCCATTGAAACTGAAATAATTTTCAGTCAGGGCCAACTCTGCGCACCACAAAATGAAATGGTTGGGAGTCTAGCCCTCAGTCCTTTTGGACAGCAGCACTTCTTCCCGGTCATTCAAAGTATCCCGTTGTGGTATGCACGTGTAAAGAGATACAATATCGAGACTAATCAATAGTTGGCAAGTAGGATCGAAATGCATATCTTTGACCATATTGATTATCTCGGTCGTGTCCTGTACAAACGAGAACATTGTGGAAACAAAAGGTTTCAGCAAACTTGGATAGCGGTTCAAGAACTGATCCTGTACCAGAAACAACTGGGCAGCCAGGAGGGTTCACCAATGATTTGTGGATTTTTGGGAGGATATAAAATGTGGGTACTGTTGGATTCTGTACAATCAAAAAATATTGTTCTTGTAGACCTATCCATCCCCTTGTAAATGCTTTGTCAACCTTATTAAGGTTCAGAGCAGAGAGTTTATTTTTGGGTCTTCTGAGATGGGTTTGTAGAAAGAGGTGTCCTCTAAGTGGCGGTCGCATTCTGTAATGTAAGAATAACGATTTAACATTACTATGGCTCCGCCCTTATCGGCCTTCTGTAAAATCACATTAGGATTAGAAGCTAGACTTTTAACTGCATTCCGTCACAAATTACTAAGATTTCGAAACGGTTGTTCACGAAATTGTGACTCTAGCTGTTGTAACTCGTGCCATACTCTTTTGGTGAAAACTATGGCTTCCGGAGTGTAGCTGCTCATTGGAGGATTGAACGAAGACTGATTACGTAACCCACTCTCATTCTTTTGACAATCATATTCTGCATGGAAAAAGAATTTCTGTAGATGGATTTTGCAAAGTAATTGTTCTATCTCCACTCGTATCCTGAATTTGTTATATTTAACGGTCAATCAACCTCCACATACTCTGGCACACTCACATTTGTCCACTCTGAGTCTTCCAGTGCGAGGCTCTTTCACGCTTGCCATTGAAAAACTAGGCCACATCTCTGCCCCATGAATATCTATCCATTAAGAAACTCTGTCGGACCAATTATCGCTAATGTGAGGCCATGTCACCCTGAACCCTTCCGTAACCCAATTTATCCTGAATCTAGTACTGCAGGGTCTGGGATCCTACGGCTCCCATACAGAGCCAGGTATGGCTGCCTTATTCTCAATCTCCACCTCCTAAGATCCTGAATAAGTAACTCGCACCCTCCCACTAATTTAATACCTCCACTCTCAGAGCCTCCCTCTATAGCTAACTGCTCCAAAATTAGAGGTTTCAATTGGTGCACCGGAAAGGCACCTATTCACCCACTCAGACGCCATCCTTACTTGTCCACACCCCACCAAGCAAGCAAGCAAGAGAGGCAACGCCCAACTCCCCCACCCCTTTTTCTGTCCTTTATATACCAGCCCGGCCTTCCCCAATAGACCTACTCCCCCTCCTCCTTTCAACACCAGGCAACACAGCACCTACACACGCCCCAGCAATCCAATCACCACCCTTTCCATCTGCACTCGCTTTCCTCCCACAACCGCCCCTACCCAATCCCTGCACTCTTCCTCAACCTTCACCCCATCACCAACCCTCCCCCAAACTCATCCTCCTACTCCTTGCCCTTCCAGTCCACTGCCCCATCATCAATCACACCATCTCCTCTCACCCCATTCCCACTCACCCCTATATCCCGACCACTTACCCCACCAACTGCAACATCTCACACTGTATCTGAAAATCCCCCACACGCCCAGCCAATCGTCATGCCTCATTCAATCTCTCATGCATACCCATGCTGTACACCCCTGTGGGACCCACCCGTCCCTCGCCTCCCAAGACAACTAATCTCTCAGCAACACTTTGATCTACCATCCCACACATATGTTGTCATTCCAGCTCCCTCCCACTAGGCCCACCCCACTTTTGATGGATCTATGTGATCACATACAAATACTGAAGCCCAAAATGCTGAATATCTGTTTTATTTAAACCCATTTCAATGCACAAATATGCAGGGGGAAGACCCTCCACATATATATCTGCAGCGAAATGGAGCATTTTAAATTTGGTGTTTTGGGCTTCAGTTGTGGAGTAATGACCACTCCACCACCACCCATACTAACATCCCCTGCCCACCAGCACTGCAAACACCCTACTTTGCATCTCTAAGCACCTTGCGTGCAATACTTGCATCCACCCCCCACCTGGCCGACCTGCCAACTCTCACTCACACGCACCAAGCTCCCGCAAAATACCTAAAGAATAGACATCTCACCTCCCGTGCCATTCCTATCGAGCAAAACGCCCCCTACCTCCCACCCAAACATAATATTAACTCTCACATACACTCTGGCCTCCACCCCCATACCTCCAAGCCCAGTGAAATCCCTTCTTAAGCTGCTAAACAGCCCCCAGGACTCTCACGCTAAGCACTCCACCTCACGTGCCTCCATGAGACTGTCTCTGGACTCCCCTCCTTCGATTTGAAATCCAACCCCATCTCAGAGAACTTCTGACCCCATAACCCCTCTTCCACTACAGAATCTCTGTCCACTAACCTACCTCGCCCCAGCATCCACCTGGCACACTAATTTGCACCCTCCCCTGCATACACTCCATCCCTCATGTACACATTACAAACCGACATCCCAAACTCTACTCCCATCCTAGCCCTTGTTGGGATGCATGTTCAGACCACCGCCCCTCGTAGACTATTTAGATGGCAAAAAAATATATCTGATTATTGAAATGTACATGGGATGGTGTAGGGGGACGAGGGGTGTGTTATGGGGAGAGGTAATTGGCGGGAGTAGGATACAATGAAGTGGAAAGTTAATTAAGCAATGTCACAATTCAATTATGTATGCTATAGTACGTTTATACACACGACAATCATAACGCAAACTAACATCGCATTTACGAGTAGGCCTGAATCCTCGCATGCCGTGTTTTCATAGACAACACAGAACAATGAGGTCTCCTTCTCATCTCACCAATGCATCCTGTATTCCAAGGCGTGGCAAAGAACACACATAGGCCCCCACATCAGTTAAGGTCTTTGAACTAAGGTAGGAATGGGTGCAGCCAAAGACGTGAACGGCTGCGGCCTAGTACCAAGGTCGTATTCCTGAGAGTGAAGGCAGAGGTCTTGGGATGCCAAAACATGAACCAAGGTTGAAGACATTGGCGCCCTCCAGAATGATGGTCCTTTTATTTGAACTACCAGATGTGCAGGGAAATCCTTTATCAACTGGATTGATTAGTGGGACACTAAGTTCACTCTTGCGGACGGGGAACTGATAAAGAGGAAAACGGAGAACTACATGATCTATGTTTTGTGCAAGGGAGAGCTAACAAATGACGCACATACAGTGGGGAGGGCATGATGGGGGTGCCAACGTGTCTGGGATGAGAAAAGGGTTGCTTTGTTCGCAGGGATCAGGCTGACCTCTAAGAGTCCCACTGAGTTCATATTGATAACCAGGTGAATGTCACATGGTTAGGATAAAAGGTAGGGTGGTGCCAGTTGATGTTAACCAATTGCTTTGCAGCATTCCATGATGGAGCAGATGTTACTCACGTGTGGTGAAGATGAGTGAACAGATAGAAGAACCAATTGGAGAATGGACCATATGAAATCATCATGTAAATAGCTGGCAGCCAATGAGGGTGGGGATTACCACTGTATATCGATTACGTCATGAGTGACAATTTGTGTGTTTAAAGTCTGAATCTTGTACGAAAGACATCAGAGCTCTGTGGCAGTGGGTTCATAATACCCTGTCCACTTTTTCCTTTAGTATACAAAATAAACCTCTTGTCTTTTTCAAAAGCGGGTGCACTGAGTCTTTTTCCCCTAGCGGGTTGTATTTTCTTGGTCTGATCATTGCGAGTTGCCCAACATTTTTGGTGACTCGAAATGATCCTAGTGACCCCCACAAAGACAGAGGATTCCTGGCCGCACATTCGGGGGATCCGTGCACACCTGCAGCGACAAGTCCCCTTGTGCACAACCTTTGATAGGTTTACAGGAGCTGTGCTCTCAGAATTCCTGTCTGTTCTTTGGAGCATGGCGCTGTCCTCGTATTGTGCAGGCTGTTGACGGGACCCAGTGACGGAGTACTTCGGGTGAACATGCAGACGTTAGTGTGCCCCTTTTGGGAAAACATAAGTGAGATATGAGAAGAGTGTGTGAGTGTTGGAGAGTGGATATGTATGTATGTGTGTGTGGAGAGGATACTATGGATTGATGAAGTAGAAAACCACGTGGTTTTATATATATATATATATATATATAATTCTTTTATTGAGGCCTTTATATTCGTAATTGGGGAGTAACCGGATCCATTCCTTATGTAATAGGGGAGAAGACAGCGCTCTACAATGGAAGAAAAGAGGATATGGATTGAGGCTCTGTACAGTTAGTGTGTTTGGGATCTCTCTCCGTCCGGTTTATAGGGAGGGCGTGGGAATGAAAAAGTAGCTGTGGTAGAAGCCCTCGTGGCCTGGGATCTCCTAACTCAAAAGTGGGGGTGTTGGAACGAAAAAGTAGAATTTTTTGTGATTTTATTGTTAGTAAGTGTTCTTTTTTGGTGTGGTTAGTATTGGTTAAAATAGAGTTGATTGAGGTGTGACGTGGAAAGGGTGAAAGATGTGTGTGTTGGGTGTAAGAAGGGGGCACATGTAGGGGATACAGATTTGTTTGGGTGGGACAAGGGTATTTTTAATGATTGTAAAAATATTGATGAGAGAGAGTGGTTGTTATGGAGCCAACAACCCCATTGGATTATGTGTAGGGCCTTTCCGTTGTACCTTGATGATAATCTTAAAATATCATAGGGAGAATGGTGCGCAGAAACAAAGAGAGGGATGTTTAAGCCATAGCCGGACCAGGGCACACATAATAGAGCTTCTTAGTCACATGCATATGTTTTTAACAGTGAAATACAAGAGAAGGAAATTAAAAAAACAGAAAGGGGGTATTGGAATTGTGGAAAATGGTGGAAGATTTATAGGATTGCCCTACTTATTATTCTAATGCATCATGTGAGGCGACTACCACATGTAGTACTAATACTATCGCAGTCACTGGAAGATACGAGACAAGAAGGGGGTGTGGATTACGTGATGGCAAGGTCGGAGGAGGAATAAGACTATACGCATGGAGGAGAAGAAGAGTGCAACATGGTAGACAAATTGGAAGAAGCAGAACAGCCACCTGTAATCTCCCCATGAGTAGAAAGATTGTGGGGACTTAGGTTACATAACTGGTTTGGATGAATGGCAGGAGCTAAGAGATCAGTGCTGGGAAAGAAGAAAGTTTGGAAGATGGTAGGGCCACAGTTTCCGCAATTGCTTAAGGGCTCTGGACGAGCACGGTATATCCCTTGGGGGCACATGGACAAAAACAACCTCATAAAAACACTCCCGTCCCTTACGGGCGGGTAAATGGATACATGCATTTGAAAAGCATAGAGCTAAAATTACCTTGGCTGTAGGTGAGTTGAAAAGTTTGTCGATACAGAGAGAGCAGACTGACATATGGATTAAAGCAGGGTATCCGGGTGCGAAATTAGGAGATGATAGCCATGATATAGCACATTTAAACAACATCAGGCCCCAAGTATGGGCAGAGTTATAAACTGTTGAAAGAAAAAGAGACGGAAACTGCACAGCGAGCCCATGCAGAGGAAGCAAAACTGGTTCAAAAGCAATTAGCAAAATTTGCATTTGAGGGGGCTGCAGCAGCAGTGCAGAGGGAAAGGTCAGCAGACCTTCGTGCAATTCAGGTGGACGTATACGCAACACCCGGGTGGGGAGCAGAGAACGGGTGGGTACCAACCTCCAAATCAAAGGATGTTCCCAGGGGGGATTCAACAGGAGAGGGGGTGGTTTTTGGGTGCCCGGGAGTCAGAGGGGGTTTTCGGAGGAATGGGGCCGCGAGGAGGAGAAGGAGCAGATCAGTGTTGGACATGCAGGCGCATGGGTCATTTTTCAAGGAAATGTTGGAGTATACCGGTTTATGTATATCCTCAACAACAGACCATCCTTATTTGCAGGGAGGTCCATGTCCAGGTCCATACCCTCAGTCATATGGACATATGCCTCAGAGGGCCAACCCGCTCCCCCGCCGACTTTCCCGCAGTTACCCGCCCCAGGAGCATGTAATGTGCTGTCATTCACTGTACATCAGGGACAGCAGCAGGGCCCCCATATCCCGAGTAACACTGTTCCAAATGGTACGGTAACTCAATATCGGGGAGTCACTGTGGTTGGAGGAAACCCATTTGTCTTCCCTGGGACAAACACGTACCTGGATTAGGACAGTCCACAGAGAGCCTTAGCGTGTACAGTTATATCAGTCACTGCCGACCCAGAAGAGGAACCCTTGGTAGGCATGGAGATAGCAAATAAACCATTTATTTTCATGGTAGATACAGGTGCAACTAAATCATGCATTAGTGAAGGAGGATTCCCTCTATAAGGTGAGGTCATGGAAATGCAGAGCTTCTCTGGGGTATTTCAATAAGTTCCTTTCACAAAGCAATTACCTATCAAAATAGCGGGCAGAGAGGTGTTGGCCCCCTTGCTATATTCCACTGCGACTCCAATTGATTTATTGGGGAGGGAAATTTTGAGTAAGGAGTAGAGGAATACTAGTGGCCCCCGATTCGTTTTTATGTGGTATCACCATACTACTGAGTGCTGTGCCACAAGTGGTAAATGAGTATTGGCGAGTACCCTCTGAGTTTCTGTTCAGGCCTACCCAGCCTCAAGAGATAGTTGCAGGCACTATCATCGAACTGGATATGGGAGTTTCAGTGGCAGAAGACCGGATTGTTTTGATAGCAGTTGATTCGAACAACAGGAAGTGGCGCACGGTTCTGTGCATTGACCCCACAAAAACAATGAAAAATGTGTCAAATTAGTGGTTTGAGAACCGAGAAAAAGGTATTGGGTCAATAGACCTGAAAAAAATTATTTTTTCAAATTTACCAATTTTGAAAGACCGCTCTGGGACCGGACAGAGCAGTCTTTCTAAATCGGACTGTCTGCCCCAGCAACGCACATGAGTAGGCGCAGGGCCTGAAAGGCACGTCAGGACCCAGAAGAGGGCACGACGGAGAATTAGTAAGTGTGTGTTTGTTTATGTTTGGGAAGTGTGAGGGGGCGGGAGTGTGCTGAGGTGGGTTGGACAGTGAAACCCCCCGATTTTGAACAAATTCCATCAGGATAGGGTGGGGGGTGAAGCAATGTGGGTTTTCACTTTTTGTAGGCTGTCCAAAATCGGCTGGACAAAAACGGTCTTTTTGTTGGGCGACCTACTAAAGGCGAAATTCACACATAGAGCCGAGAAATAATATTGGAAGTGTGTGGTCCATGTGAAATCATGATCCAGTACAGACATGTAGTGTGTTCCGTGTTGTTAGTAGGGACCACTCCTTCGTTTATCTCTGCAGATTTGACCAAGGTTCCAATTGTGGATGAACAATCGACATGATAAGCATCGATCTGAAACCTGGTGCTGTGTTGCTGTGTTGCTGTGAGTAAAACAGTATATCCTTTTGAAGGCAGCAGAGGAGGGGATTTATGACACCATTATGGCCCTTTTACTTCAGGGCATTATAGTACCTTCAAATTCACCCTGTAACACAGCTATTTATCCGGTGAAGAAATCGAAAGGTGCTAGTTGGGGAATGATTCAGGATCTACGCCCTCTTAATAACATTGTACAGGCAGAATTCCCAGTGGTTCTGACCCCCGCTACAATACTGTGTAATATACCTGTGTAGGCCACCCATTTCACTGTAGTGGATTTGAAAAATGCTTTTTTCTCAGTGGCCTTTGTGAGAAACCAAAAGGTGTCTCACCCGCTAGTCCTTGGGGACATGTCATCCAGGTGGCCAGGACACTACCATTGCTTTTGGATCCAGTTCCTGGGGGTGTACCAGTGCGGGAGGATCACTGGGGTGAGGGGTCTTTGAGGAGTGGGGGTGAGGCAACCGATTGTGAGACACGGTATGTGCCTTACCCAAGACCTATCCTATTCTATAGGATCCTCCAAAGTCCCAACTCCGCCCTGCCCCGTTTTAAACACAAACACTGGGTCGAGGAAGAGGATGACTGAGAGTAAAGAGGCTAACCCTTACACATCTCATTGGACATGTCCTGCTAATTGGTTCAGGCAAAGTCAGGCACTTGCCTTTAATTACATACCTCTTCCCAAACGGATAAAAGGCAGAACATAGAGACACACTCTGGGCAAGGTGGAACACGAGAAGGAGCATAACTTCCAGGGCAAAGGTGAACCTACTGGAGCAGAATATCCAACAAAGGGACGAGAGCAAAGGGTAGAGAAACCCAGGAGATCCCTGCAGGCGGTTGTTGCCTCTGAAGAGCTGTGAAAGATACGTGAAAATCCCAGACAAGAAGACTCCATTATGTTTAAAAGGTGCCAGTGACCCTCCCGGGTGAATGGCAGAGTTGGGGAGGCGAAGGCAAGCCTGTGGTATTAACCTTGACTCGTGAATTGAGACAGAAAAGACAAGAAAGGAATGCACACAGCTGGCGAGTTTGGTCAAGCGACATGAAAGACTGGCGTGTGTTTAGGAAAGATTGAAATGCAACAGTATATATCAGAACTGAAGGATGCATGCGTGTGGATGAGATGCAAAGGAAGGCAGACCTGTGAGGAACTTTTAATTACCGGTAACTGTGAAGCCAGTAATAGAGTGGTCCGGCAAAAGGATGTAGACCACTGAAAAGTCTCTGCGAAAGGTGAATTCTATAATCCGTAATGATCAAGAATAATCCAGACAAAAGGGGAAGTGACAAGGTGAATATTTAACTTTTGTGCTTGTGAAACTGAACTACCCAGACCAAGAGACACTGGGGCAAATAACACTATAGTCTGAACTAAACGGAAAGTTGAAGTGGTCCTGCAGAGGCCTATAGCAAAAGCCTTGCACATTTGAAAGTCATCAACATCAGGAAAAGGTCTGAGCCTGACTGAGGGAGACCTATGTGTCCTTTGTGCTTTGAAAGGTCTGAGCCTGATGGAGGGAGACCTATGTGAACTTTTTGTTGGACTGTGCAAGAACTGGTGAAAGCTGGAATAAGTGATTTAATGTGGAAGGCCAGTGTGCCTCAATCCACGTTTTTGGAACTGACGTTGTTTTGAGAACCTGAACCAGAGTTTGCCATCCTGTTTGCGGGGACCGCCTTACTCTGTGCTGTCCAACATGAGATGGAGAGCTGACTTGGCCACATTGATTCTTTGTTACGACACTGATTTTCCTTTGCATACATATTCACCTTTACACACTTTTTGTTTAAGAGATAGGGCAGGCATTAGGTTTTGTTAGTATTGGCCATCTTAGATTTGACAGAGACTGACTAGGACTGTTTATTTATTATTTTGATGGTATAGACTACTCTCATCCTAGCTGTAGGGCAAAGTAGAAGTTTTTCCAAACCCCGAAAATTTAATAAAGGTTTTGAAATTGAATCTATTATGTCAGTGTCATACTTGTGATACCATACCTCCCTTACAACTTGCATCCTAATTTGCAGTATCTCACTGCGTTTTCATTTGCCGGGAGTCTATTCCAACATACTAGGCTTCCTCAAGGGTACTGTGAGTCCTTCAGTATTTTTAATAGGGTGTTACATGAAGATTTAGGCAACATTTCAGTCCCCAGTACCATAATCCAATATGTGGGTGACTTATTAGTGTGTAGCGTTGTTACAATTATTGGCTGACAAAGGGTACAAGGTGGACCGAACAAAATTGCAATATTGTCAGCAGGAAGTCTTGTACTTGGGACAGTTGATTTCCATGAATGGCAAAAGAGTAACCTGAGAGCAAGCAGCAGCTGTGTGCGCCACACCGCAGCCAGTGACAGTGAAGGCTATGGAGACATTTCTGGGCCTTTGTAATTATACAGAATATGGATTTTTAATTATATGTCATACACCAAACCATTTCTTCAGGCCCTCAAGGAAGCACAGCGTACACAAAATATGATAATTTGAACTGATGAGTTGTTCGTGAAATTTTAGGAGCTTAAAGGTGTTATTTCTACCGCCCCAGTATTGGCTATCCCTGATTGCACGCAACAGTGTTGGCTCTTTTCAAATTCTGATGGTCAAATGATGACTGCTGTACTGACACAACACAATGGGCATAAACCTTTGGCCTATTGCAGTGAAATGTTAGATTCTGTCATGCAAGGTCAGTTCCAATGCGAACAAGCGTTAGCTGCTGCTGCTGCCTTCCCTATTGAAGTCTGCGACTACTGTCATGGGTTGTTCACTAACATTGTACATGGAACATGTAGTTTTTTGCAATACTAAATTGATCCACATACACTGACCACGCAAAGGGCTTCTGCATATGAAGTAATATGGTCAAGCTTGTCTCTTCAGATTGTTTGTTGCAAGATGGTGAATCCAGCTACCTTTTTGACTGAACCCATTACGGACAATGACAAAGTGAATGACTGTTAACTATGAAGGCCCAGAAGATGCTATTCTTAAGGCCTGTGACTACGCCCTTGATGAAGGGTGAGTATATTTCGTTGACAGGTCTTCAACTATTGACCAGTAGATGGGTCAGAGACATACTGGAGCGGCAGTGGTGCGTCTGGTTGAGGGAGAATTTGAGATTGTCTTGCAGCGGAGGCTGCCAGGATTATTCAGCACAAGCAGCAGAACTGATTGCCCTCATTGAAGCACTTGAGGAAGAATAGGGGTGCTGAGTAACTATATATTCTGACTCTGCATACGTCACGACAACTGTTCACTCATGATTGTCGAGATGGGTGAGGAGAGGGGTTCATAGTGGATTTCTTAGAGCAGATGGATCTCCCGTACAGCATGCAGCTTTGTTGGACAGATTGATTGCCGTGCTCGCACAACCTATGCTTGCCGCAATAGTAAAGTGCGCAGACCCACACAGACGGGGTAGACTTGGTGTCCCTCAGGAATGAAGCAGCAGACAATGCGGCAAATAGGCTGCTTATTTGCCAGTCCCAGAGATACTTGAGCATCCAGTGTTTGTAAACATGCAGCTCCAGTTGCAGGTGCCGTACATGGCCCTCCCTGTTACAGCAATTGAGATACAAGGGCAGGCCCCACAAAGTGAAAAGTTAGTGTGGCAAAAGAGGGTGTGCACAATCCCGAACTGATTTGGTGTGGAGCCAAATGAGTACAGTGAAGTTTGTGATGCCTCCAGCACTGGTGTTGGTGGCTGTTGACCAGCCCCACTACCCCACCCACGTATCTAAACAACACATTGCAGCAGATTTTCAGGAAGTCTGGTATGTGCCTAATATTCTTTGTTTACATCAGTGGTGTGGTGTGACAGACCTATAGCGCAGGACAAATGTTTAAAACCTTAAAAGGCACTTTGCCACACCCTATTGGCCCATTCTGCGATTTACATATAGATTTCGCTGATATGGGGGGGAGGTGTAACTCTTTTCGGTACTTGATAGTGGTTGTTTGTCCTTTATTCCGTTGAATTGAGACTGGACAGTGTGCACATTCTGATGCCAAATCGACCGCTAGGTTTCTGGTGAGAGAAGTGTTTCCCAGATGGGAAGTGTGCGATACTCTAAGAAGTGATAACGGCACCCACTTCTTCAATGAGTTGTTTATGGATATTGCAGCTCTTTTAGGAACAAAGCACAAGCTGTGTTCCATTTATCACCCTCAGTCCAACAGGGTTGTTTAGAGGATGAACGGTCTGCTCAAAACAAAACTGTCCAAGCTGTGTGCAACACTGAAAAGGAATTGGGTGCAATGTCTCCCCTTAGCCTTTTTCAGTTTAAGGATTTAGCCCTGTAAGGATCATCACCTCTCCCCTCATTAGATTGTGACGGAACACGTATGCACATGCCTCTAACTCCTATGTGGGGTTCTTCAGATGCTCACAGGGCTACGCCGATTCTGGGGGATGAATTCCATTCGTATTTGACTCAGTTAACCCTATGTGTATTAAATACCTTTCTTACTGGATTGCTCCACGGAGATCGAAAGGCCCTGATAACAGCGCTGCACCGTAAATCTGCGAGCTTGCCTCAATTACAATGGTTTCCAAATGACAAGGTGTGTATTAAAAATGTTGTGCAGAGGTGGAGTGAGCCCTGTTATAATGGCCTGTACACTGTAGTATATGCTACTCCACTTGCTGTTAAAGTAAAGGAATTGCAGTATTGGGTACATTTTTCTGATGATCAAAAGGCACCACAAACCATGTCCCCAGCTGCAAGCATTTTGACCAAATGTTTTTGAGTTACTGTCGACGTTTGATGAATTCAGTTTGTATTCACAGTATTATTCGTTGTATTTGGTTTTTTCTCTTTTTTTAGATTTTTATTTTTTGAGTTTTATTGCACCATGTTTATTCAAATATCTAGATATTGGCACAAGATAAAAAATGTGTATTTTGATCGTATTTATAGTACCATATTGTATCCACGTATGTGTGGGTTTGCCTTTACACTGATTATTACATGGCTTGTGTTAGCGGCCATGTAGTTATGGTTAAGTTGCTCAACTCATAGAGCACTTTTTGTGTGGTTTATAACTTTGCCCCCCCTGCTCCCCGAACAAATCCTCACCAAACTTTGCAGAAAAGGTATATGGCCCCATCAGAATGATTCTGGGAGTTTGGTGTGGTTTCATGCAGGGGTGGGGACAAAGTTATAGGGGGTCCCAAAAGGTGTGGAAATCCTTAGACTCAATGGGGGAAAAAAGCTCACGCCTACAAAACAAACCGCTGGACGGATTTTCACCAAATTTGCAGCAGGATCAGTGGCTTGTTCCTGACAGCGTGCTTTTGTAAATTTGGTGTAAATCTGTCCAGTAGTTTCTTTAAAAAAAAAAAGTGATATCTGGGTCTGGTCCGCGGACACCCTTCTGGACCAATCGGGGTGGCGTGATGTCCACAGTCATCGTACATGCCTGCTGATTGGATGGAGAAAAGCGTGAGCTGAGTCTTATTTTTTTTAAAAGATCGCCATTATGTATTTGTGGACAGCCGCCGGTCTTTGCGGATAGCGTGGTGGGGAAAAGGTTTCAAAAACACATTTAGCGTTATTTGGTGTTCGAAAGAGGGGCTGGAAAGGGTAGGAGAGTGGAATAAAGATGATATAGATCTGTTTTTATAGGTGATAAAAGGGTTTGCAGATGCTGCTGAGCCTGCGGTCACTTTTGGTATCCTTGGAAATCATTTCAATTGCAGGGGGTTCAGGGCGAATTTTGTTATTTGAAGGTGTATTGTACGTACTTGTTATATGGTTTAATTTTATTGTGGTGGTTGTGGCAACACCCACCACATAGTAATGTGTGTATAGTAAGTATAGGTAATGTAGTGGGATTATACAGTATTTGTAATATGGTGGAATTATATAATTAAAGTGTGTACGGTATTGATTGTAGTCAGTGGTCGAAGTGTACGAAAAGAAGTAGTGGAACTGTTACCTGCTGGTCTGCACCCACTCCCCACAAACCCATTCACCACAACCCCTTCCACACACAATACAAACCCCCAAACGCATGCTCCTGCTGTTTAAGGGAACGTTTAGTGTAAGTTATCTTCCTAACACTTTCATTTGAAAACCAAACCAATCCAGAACAGTTTGTTCTTAAAATAAAAGTATAGGAACAGTAAAACGTAATTTAAAAAGGTACAGGCGCATCGCTCCCTCTCATTTGACCACCGACTGCAGTACAATGGAGGGCAGTGCTATTTGATGTGCTCCACCTTTCACATGGTCAACAATTGTATACTCATTAAACGGTTATACGATACCATTGCCATCATGGAGCGGGCATTGTACTGGCTGATTTGTTTTCCTCATTAACTGCCTACTAGCTGCAACTGTGTAGTTTGTACTCCACCTCATTGTGTACCTGCAGAGTACCCTAGGGTTTTATCCCATAATTGCGGATCTTCCATATCTAGTTCCTCTCTCTGGCTCACCTGATGTCCTTCTTCTTTTCTTATTTTTTTCCTTAAATTTGTTCTCGTTTTTTATCTCTAATTGTCTGACCGCCATCGAGTATACTACGAAAATGAGAAAAGATTACCCCTCTCACTACCGGTCAGGAAATTAGGGTTAGTGGTGCTTTTCCAGAAGCAACATGTTAAATCAACAAATTGTCACTCGTAGAGAGAAACACCTCAAAGAACCAAACATACAAGTCAAATAACTATAAAAAGATTGTGATTTATTAATAGGTCATTACACTATACAATATCAAAAAGGACAAACACAGGACACAACAATTCAATGTGTCAGTTAGAAATGTATATAGTTCATACAGGGGTCAGATAAGCTCAATTCACGAGAACTCTTAACAAATTAGAGGTCTATTAGATAGTCGACATGTTTCGCCTTTACCAATTCCATTAGACACTATCTCAAGTGTCACTACACACATTATTATTACAGGCCATCTTCAGGACGAACTGATTTCTTCGGTCAAATACTAATACTGTCTTGTATCCCAAAGTTGTTTCACAGGTTTTCCACAACCAGTGTGAGTAATTTCGCCCACGAGACGTGAGTTCACCAGGGAAAGCAGTGATTTTCAAAAAACAGTAAGGATGTGTTTTTCTTACTTGTCAGTCACCAGTAGTTTATGTTCGACTCAATGGTAATTAATTTTTGATGTTGGGAATGCCAAAGTGGATCCTTTGCAGTCAAACGTCAGCCGGGGATGGCAAATAAGTGCTGGATATCTGTGAAAATGCTGAGGTAGACAGTCGGGTCATAGGTCATCCAGACTCCTCCTGGCCAGCCACAACACGGAAACAGCCTTAAAGAGCTGATGGGATAAAAGCCGGTATTGAGAGGAGTAATCTTTTCTCATTTTCGTAGTGTACTCATATCCCCATCCCTCTCGAGAAATAGATCCCTCTTAAAAAAACTGGGAGGTTACCTTATGATAGGTCTGACTGCCATCGTGGCATTGTGTGCAGCTAATAATCTGTGTCTCAATGCCAGTAAAATGGAGATATTTCTTACTGGGACACCTGTGCCTTGTTTTTCCTCTACCCTCTGGCTGCTGTTTTTGGGCCCTCTACTCTCACCATCCTGCGAGGCCAAAAACCTTGGGGTTATCTTTAAATGCTCTCTCTCCTTTACTCCTTACATTTTTGAGCTTGTTTAGAAAGCCCATGCTTTCAGATTGACCTCCTTACAGGCATTGCACCGTTACTCACCTTCACCTAGAAGCTCAACGTCTGTAGGGTCCTGGTCCTGTGTAGGCTGGACTACTGCAACAGCCTCTTACCTAACCCTCACTCTTTTTTGTCTATGCCCCCTTAAGATAATGTAGAATAGGGCAGCAAGATCTATTTTAGGCCTCAAGCCCAGGGATCGTATTGCTGCAGTCCTCAAATGTGTATATTGGCTCCTGTTAATTGCAAGGACTATAATATGCCCAACTTTGTTTACCTAAATACTGCCCTGCTAGAGCCCTCTGCTGTTGTAACTCCAATACACTGCTTGACAAAAGCTTTTTGAAACAGAGTTGGAGGCATGTCTCTGTCTTCGGCTGGTGCTCATCTTTGGAACAGACTTCCTGCTCCTCTTAAACTTGAGCTGGACTTCTTGAGTTCTGGACATTTCTAAAAACTCTACCTTTGTGTTCCTGTTTTACTTAATCCCTTCCTTGCTAACTCAAACCACTGCCACTGAGACTGGTGGCCTCGTCCCTCACGAACCTCACAGGTTCCAGGCCCCATATCTGGTTGACACCAGTACATCCTCCCCCTTTCAACACTGCCCTTGCGGGTCTGCCCTCTGGTTGATGTGTACCACACCCTTAGACCTCCTCTGCCCCAACAGGTAGCTAGTGGCCTCCTAGTTTGGCATGTCTTGGCACTTTTGTTGTGGGCTTGTATGAGCACTTGGTAATACCTACTCCTCTTTCCATCCATGCACTTCTTTTACTGCACAATGCATATGTGCATTTATAGAAGCAGTGTGTAAACTTTTTTGGGATAAGCAATTGAAATGCATATGCAAAATATGTGTAGAACATTAAGTGGCAGTTGGTGTTGAAGTTTAATATGTTGATAGGGTTATATGTAGAGTTTTTGAACTGATTGGTAGCTGTGTGACTGTTTCAAAGCAGGCAATGAGGTAGTTCTACAAACATAAAAGTAAAAAAGGGTAGAAGGGATGTCTTGTGCAATGTTGTGCAGGTACAATTCAGGTTTTTTAATAATGCATGGCCTAGAGAGGTGACTTCGGAGACTGTGGATAGTCATGAAGGGCCATGGATTATGGTCTTTATTGTATGCTGGAGAAAAGTATTTGGGACAGAAAATTGTTTGTGCTTTTTTTCTTTTTCTTTAGTATACAATTCTCTATTATTTCCACTAGCATAGTAGAAAATGCGAATGGGAATGTTGGAGAATCTTATTGAATCGAAGTAATTTACTGAAAAATGTAAAGTAGATGGAGTCTATAAGCTTATTTTTCTTTACTTCTATGTTTAACTGTGAAGGGTGGTTCCTAAAAGAACCTTTTTTAGTGTGTTTTCATTATATATTTTTTTTTAAGTTTTTTACAGGAGAGGCCAAGAAGAGAAGTAAGGGAAGGGGCAGCAAGCACAGCTATGGAGGGGCAGGTAAACAGGGGAAGATGTTGGGCGTGCTTTACATATAAGGTAGGAGGCAGTGTTACACATGCTCCTTGATTACAGCCTCGAAAGCACTTAAAACTGATCCCCCTGCACAGTGGTGTGTTGCAGTATATACAAAGTACTGTTGTCTTTGAAAGATATGGATCAACAGCCTCTTTTATGGCTTGAAAGGTAGCTGGTGGAATATTGTGCCCCACAGGAGTAGCCTGTGTGGTTGCAGTATTGGTTGATGAAGATGAGGTAGAGGAAGACAGCCTACTACTTCCTGAGACAGGAACAGCCTTTCTGAGAGCATCCCAGTGGTTGGATTTGGTGGGGCGGCGCATGGAGGTGGTCCTGTAGGCGTACTACCCAGGTTGTCCATGACTTGCACTTAATGCATTTCACTTTGGTAGCCTTAGGTACATTCCCAACAGTGGTAAAGAACTGCTACACCCATGATTCTCTCTGGGTGCTAGAGGTAGGCATTTCCTCTACCTCATCTTCCTGGTCCATTGTTTTCTGAATGATTGTGCTTATTCTGTTGTCTAGGCCCTCCAGCTGTTGGTGGTGCAAAACAAAATGATGGCTGGGCAGGGCTCTCCAGTCCCCTGCACACCCTTTCAATTGTAAATATAATCAATAGAATTGAATAGTACCTTATTGGAAGACAATGGGCCTCATTACGAGTAGCGCGGCAAAAACCGGATCATTACCGGCATGGAGGAACGAGCGGGTCCGTGCTCGTATGACGCCGCTAATAGCGGGTGATTACGAGTGCGCGAGCACGCGCGAACCCCCATGCCGGTAATGGCCATACCGGCATGCCGCTAAAGGCCCTCCAACCCCCCAATAGCACCATCACAGGACCTGCCGATACTGCCACCGCCTTGGAGGAACCCCTAAATACCGACCCGGTAATACCAACATGCTAATACCGGGCTCGCAAGACCGGACCCAAAAATAACGTCATCGCGTCGGAACGGGAAATGGGACTCTGGCCATCTTTAAAAACACAATCCATTGCAATCCTCCCAAACCACCAGTTGTTTCCAGGAGAGCTCAGTGGCAATACTTCGAGAATGTGTAAGGCAACCCGGAAGACCACCCCCCGGCTGAGGAAAGAGCACTTTTCCGATGCTGAATTAAATATGCTAGCGGACACCCTTGCCGCACATGCTGATGTATTCAAATCCCAGAACCTGAAGCGTGAGGTGCAGCAGCAGAAGAAGGACATCTGGCAGGAGGTAGCCCGCAAGGTGTCTGCTGTGGGAACCACCCCACGTAGTGTCAAGAATTGCAGGAAGAGGTGGGACGACCTCTGCCTGAGGGTCCGTAACATCATCGCAAGCAACAGGAGGGAGGCCATGGCCACAGGCGGGGGTCCCCACTCACCTTGCAAAATGACCACCTTTGAGGAGACCGCAAGCACCTTCATAAATCCACAGTCCATCGAGGGATTTGGGGAGATGGAGACAGGTGCGGCATCATCACCAGAAGGAGGTGAGTGACCCTGCAGATCCCTGTAGAGGAAACCATGACATAGCACAAGTGATGTGGAAGAGAGTCTATGCATGTCCCAACACCCACATGAACATATCCAAGACCAGATGGCGGGCCAAACCCTGCCAGACAGAAATGCATGCTGAGTGCCAATCCCATAACCAACACACAGCCAACACACATGGACCGTGCCCATGTAATACATCACACAAACCCCAATTCAATGACTTGCCACCTGTCATGCAGCAAATGCCAAAATGCCCCCTCAGACTACCCTGTGTGACACACCTGTAAGACATGAATGCATGATTAAATGAATAATGAACAGCACTATAGCATGCTTCTGGCATGTAATACCATCACTGATGCCCTGCATCTCTTCTACCCCCCCGCAGGCACTGATGGAGAAGATGCCAGCCAAGACACCACCGCGAGCGCATCCACCCCCCGCCCCAAACTCAGCCCTCAGCCACCTACAGCAGTGCTGATCCCTGCCTGTATGATTCGGACCTGAGCCCCTTCCTGGAGGACAGCACTGAAAATGCAGGCCCCGTGACTGCACCCCCCACCACTCCTGCTCCCACCAACACCCTCGAGTCACGTCTGGCGAGGGTGGAGGCCCGACAGGAGTCGATGTTGAAGCTCCTGCGGCAATACATAGCGGATGGCGAGGACACCAGGCGGGAAAGAGCCACTGCCATAGCGGGGACTACTGCCGCCATTACAGCCAACACAGCTGCAGTGAATGCATCGACAGTGCTGATGAGGGACTGTCTGGGGGCCATAACACAGGTGCACATGCAGCGGCCACAACTTGCAGCAGGCGTTGACATTACCACCGACTCCTCATCAGCCACCACACCTGCTTCCTCAGTCCCCACCAGCCCCGTGCGTCCTACCAGAAGGAGTGCAAGGCACACCGAAATGCTGCCCCGGAACAGCAAAAAGTCCCTCAAGTAGTGTGGGCGGACAATGGGAGTAGGACACATAGCATTTGGGGAGTTTATTGGGGGGTTGGAGTTAACTGGGGGGTATGGGAGTTCACTAGGGGATTTGGGAGTTCACTAGGGGGGTTTGGGAGTTAACTGGGGGGGTTTGGAGGGGGTTGTCACATTTTTGCAGTTTGAACCAACACACCCGTTGTGAGAAAAAACATAATGGCTGGACATTGTTAATTTCGTGTGTATCCATGTATTGTATGATGGTGTTCCGTGCCCAAATCCCAGCATTCCCTGTGTGCATGTCCACATGTCCGCATGTCCACATGGACCCGTGTGTCACTGACACATGGCTGTCAAAGTCCCTGTGGTTCAGAAGTATTTGTGAATCAGTGATTGGCGTACTGCGTGGCCATCCTGTGCATCACGTACTGGCAAGGGTGCTGCTTCACCTCTGTCTCCATCCTCATCATCCGCACCCGGTGCATGCATGTCAATGTCAGGTGGCAATGGTACATTTCTCCGGACGCACATGTTGTGCAGCATGACACAGGCCATGGTGATCTTTGCCACCTTCTCAGGCCTATAAAGGAGTGCTCCACCAGACCTGCTAAGGCAGCGGAACCGCGCCTTCAACAGGCCAAAGGTCTGCTCAATCACAACACGGGTACAGGTGTGTACCCGATTGTACTCCTCTTCATGGCTGTTCTGCGGGTTCCGCACAGGGGTAAGTAGTCACGGCCTCAAGGGATATCCTCCATCACCTGCAAGCAAATACAAATAGGTGTGTGTCACTCCGAGCTGGCACCTTAAGGAATCACAGTCATGGCCGCAGCTTTTTGGTGTGGTCATGCACATGTCCCTGTATGTATGCACGAATGTCATCTAGATGTATAATATACTGCTATGAGGTGTGGTAGTCTGGATGGCGTTCAATAGATGATACAGGGTGAATTGATGCATGCTGAGGGGGATGTACTGTGGTTGTATGACAATGTTTAGCCTCCCATTTATGCTGTGTATACTACACTGTGCATGGACACAGTAGCCACATTGGCACTATTGCAATCATGTTTAGTCATGCATTGCTTGACATACACATGGTGGTCAGGTTGTGCATCTTACATGTGGTCATTGATATGCGTTAATGGTCAGATGTGTGCCAATGATGTGTCCTGTTGGGGTTGGGGGGTTCAGGTCAGGTGTCATTAGTTCTGCGTGTATTCTCCACTCACCCTCCATTCCCACCCAGGTGGGGTATGCATCCCCCCCATTCCCACTTAGGTGGGGTATGCATCCCCCCATTCCCACCCAGGTGGGGTATGCATCCCTCCCCCCATTCCCACCCCGGTGGGGTATGCATCGCAACACATCCCTACCCCAATGCACTGCCATGGGCCACTCACGCAACTCGCCAAGCAGCCAGGCACGTGGTCCAGCATGTCGCTCCATGTGATGGGGTAGCGCAGCACCATGGCATCATTTGTTGATCCGGGAAATCGGGCGCAGAAGTGTGTGATGATCTTGCTGGAGTCACATACAACAAACCCTGAAACGCGTTGAGTACTATATAATAACACTTTCCATAAACAGCATATGTTGTAAGGCATCTCTTTACATAAGTGAGGAAAGTGTGATAAGTACATTGTTTGCCCACGAGGAACATTGTGCTAAACTCAAGTGTGACTAAAAATCTGAAAATGTATACATTGTATGAAATGTTTAAATTATATTAATACAGAAGCCAATAACTCAATGTATTGAAATGTAAATTAGTAGCATGTGATTCACAGCAAAATTAAATTGATTATTATTTTTTGATATAATCGGTTTCCAAAGTATTAATTTATACATTGTCTTCCAATAAGCTACTATTCAAGTCTATTGAGTATTAATTGTATTTACAATTGAAAGGGTGCGCAGGGGACGGGAGATTTCCACAAGAGTGTGGACATCTGTTGCTTCTACATAGGTTAACAGAACCCAGTGTCAAGGTTGTTTTTCTCCCCGGCACCCCACTAATTTTCCATCAGTTCCCCAAAATAAAAACTAACAGATAGGTGTGCGCTGGGCAATACAAATATTGAGGTTTTGAATTAATCACAACCTCTGGTGCAGCTTTGGGCAACCCTCCAAACCATCATTCTTTAGCCTGCCAAGCCATTACAGAAGGGGAAAAACCATATGAAAATGAGGCTTGGTCCCAACCCAAACTACTAGGTCACATCCCTTCTGCACGAGACCACAAGCATCCCCAGACATGTTTCAGCCTTGTTGGGCATCATTAGTGAGGAGTAGTTTGGGTCTCTTGGCCCAGCAGGCTTGGGAACCATGTCTAGGCATACTTGTCCTATTAAGGGTGACTAAAGCAAAACAAAATGTAATGGCTGGAAGGTTTTGAGTTAATTGCAACCACTGGTGCAGTTCTGGGCAACCCTCCAAACCATCGGTCTTCAGCTTGTGTGAGAAGCCGGAAGGTGTCTTGCCTGCTACTGATCATTACACACACCTAACTTCCATCACACTTCCCCACACAGATAAAAGACGGAGCACGAAAGCACACTGTGAGCGAGGCAAAGCACAGGAGGAAGCAGCAGTTCTAAGATGACAATTTAATACAAGGCGGAAGACGGCAGGACCAGAGAGGATTGCAAGGAGAGAAGTGCCCTCGACCTTTCACCGAAAGACCCAAATTTCATGAGCCTTTGAGAATAGGAAACGTAAGACCTGCAATCAAAGCTGATGAATCCTGCATTGTGTGTCGTCGGTACCAGGGGCTCTCCCGCGTCGATAGTCAAGGCAGGGAGAAACATTTACTGCCTTGGTACTGTCCTTGGCTCTTACAACAAAGCAGTACCAGTGAAGTCAACACAGCTGGTGAGTTGGGGAGACTGATACCAGACCGGTCTGTGTGGAAACCAAGGTTCCAAGCGGTAACATTGTATAAAGAAGATTATTAAAACAGCAGATGAGTGAATGAACTTTGAAGCTAAAATACAATACCGAAGACAGTGGTTCGGCGCCACGTGGGTGCTCATTCAAAAGTCTGTTAGGTATTCCAGAGAGACCACAAGCATCCCCAGACATGTTTCAGCCTCATTGGGTGTCATCAGTGAGGTGTAACTTGGGTCTTTAAGCCCAGCAGGCTCAGGACCCACGTCTGGGCATACCCGTCCCACTCGGGGTGACTAAAGCAAAACAAAATGTGATGGCTAGAAGGTTTTGAATTAATCGCAACGGTTATAGGTGAAAGGATCGACTCAAAAGGATCGAATGACAAAAGGGTGGAATCAAAAGGACCGAAAACAAAAGGGTCGAAAATGTTTTTTTTTTTGGGGGGTGGCCCAATCACCCATTTTTGTGGTAAAAAATGCAACCCTTTTGTTTTCGGTCCTATTGCGTCGACCCTATTGCATTCGATCCTTTTGTAGTCAAAACTTTAACCGGACACCAATCGCAACCTTTGGTGCAACTTTGGGCAACCCTCCAAACCATTGTTCTTTAGCTTGCCAAGCCATTACAAAAGGGGAAAACCCATATGCAAATCAAGCTTGGTCTCGCCCTAAAAGGGGCAGTCCAGCCCGAACTGCTCCTGGGGAGAAGGGATGGCAATAGCTGATGCCATTTTTGAAGATAAATAGCAGTTTTGCTAATATTCTTCTAAGCATGTGCTGTGTCCTAGATTGTTAATGGATATAAATAGGTGTAGGAGCTGTGCAAGGCTAAATTTGAGCTTGAAACTTCCTAGATCAGCTGAAAATGCAGTCCGGAACTGTTCGCGAAGTGCCGACCCGTTCGCGAACACATCATGCTGCACGTGCTGTCACATGACACTGCCTGCGATGACGGGAGATGTTCGGGAACTCCAGCGAACACAAAAACAGTGGAAAAAGTTACAAAAAATGTATAGAAGTGTTAAGTGTTGGTAGGAGGTGTGAATGGCACAGTTTTAAATTCAAACTTTCTACATCGGCCGAAAATGCTGCTATATTGAGGAGAAGTATGATACTAGGAAGTTGTAGCAAATTAGGGTGTACTGGTAAAAAAAACATGAAATTCAGTGAAAAAATCCTAATTAAAGGGACATTCTGGTTAAGTTGCATTAATAAAAAGCTATGACATTTAATGAAAAACATTGTTAAAGGGACGGTATGTTTACAAGTAAAACTGAAAAGCCCCAGAAATTCGCCAGTTATTGTAAGCCAAGCAACTATAACTTGCACCACCACCGTGCACTGCTAAGAGTAACACCCAGGACATCAAAGATGACATCACAAATGTCATTGATGACATCACATATTACATTTTGATCCCTACAAGGGGTTGTGTTTATAATGTTGGTAACAAGATGTCAGGGGTGACTGGGAAACCTATCATAAACTACTTAATGTATTAAAGAATGTACTCACATAGGCACCAGCTTCAGCATAGAAGTGCAATATTTTTAATCTGGTATTTTATGGTTATAAAATTATAAATGCTACGTTATCAGAGTTTTGAGTAATGTTAAACATTGAATAAATAGCTAACAATTCAAAACGTATCGCAGACTTGTTTTAGTAGACAAAATACATATAAAAACCCAGAATACATACAAATTAGAGGCACATACAGGGAAACTAAAGTAAGTAAGGAAGAAAGAAACAGCACCAAAAAACTCAGATCGAACTGTCAGGAAAGTACTTTAAAAACATATGATAAGGTCAATGTCTAGAGACATAGCACCTTTTGAATTTTTTTTTTCAAACTGTCATTGTCAGTAAAAATAAACTAGCATAGACATGTCAGTGAACACAAAGTGGCCCACATATGTGTGATGTCATCAATGACATTTGTGATGTCCTCTTTCGTGTCCTGGTTGTTGGTTTTAGCGGTGCACGGTGGTGGCGCGAGTTAAGGTTGCTTAGCTTACCATAACTGGCGAACTTCTGGGTATATCGGTTTTACTTGTAACCATAACGTCCCTTTAACAGTTTTTTCATTGTATGTATGTATTTAGTGATAATTGGGTAGGCCATATAAAGGGGGATGGGAATGTAGTAGTAGTACTGAAAAGGAATGTACATATGTTCACATTTTTGATAACTTTTTTGGAGCTACAACACGAAATGAGGAATATTTAACCACAGTGGTACATTTTAAGCAAATAAAGATACAGGATACTTTATTATGGGATTTCAAGATACAACTAAAAAGAGGTTAGAGGAGGAAAAAGAGTATGATCAGTACAAATGAATAGTGTTTGATACAATGTCCAATGTGCACTACCCAGAGATTAACAATGTATGGTACAGTTATATTATGAACTCAGTGGGGAAACCGGTGCAACAGGAGTTAGGTCTGCTCCTTCATCCCCATGCGTCGGGAG